>NC_046662.1:51853111-51877840 GCF_010883055.1 Belonocnema kinseyi | reverse complement strand
CATTATTGCCACTATCTCTACCACTACGCCATTCCGAC
Source organism: Belonocnema kinseyi (assembly GCF_010883055.1). Classification (NCBI taxonomy): domain Eukaryota; kingdom Metazoa; phylum Arthropoda; class Insecta; order Hymenoptera; family Cynipidae; genus Belonocnema; species Belonocnema kinseyi. The sequence continues at coordinate 51,877,802 of NC_046662.1, read as the reverse complement.
GGGTACTTGTGCGGCAAACCTGCAGATCGAAAGTACAAGGTCACTCATGTATTTTACATGGACGGTCTTAAGATCAATGCTAAAAACAGAGAGCAAGTGCATCTAGCTCTGGCCACAGAGCCGCATTCAGGATGTGACATCTATAAAGGATACTCTCCGAAGCAGATACAAACGTCTCATCTGACAGATTTGGTCTTCCGAACTGTCGGCGTGGAACAAAGTATCTGCAACGAACATCCTTTCAGTCCCGGTACTACTCTATTCATTTGGAGTAGTTCCATGGACGAAGAACGAGCTCAGATCTCTTGATATCGGGACAAGAAAGGTTATGCACATGAACAAAAGCATGCATCTTAAGTCTTCCGTTCCGCGACTGTACATCTCACGCCGTCAAGGGGGTCGCGGAATATTCAGTCTTGAATGTCTTTACAACAGGATTATTCTGGGTACAGCACATAGAGTTGCAAATGGAAGAGATCCTCTTCTTAAAATGGTCAGGAATCACGAGGAAGTAGTCAAGGGAGCATTTCTGTACGAAGCAGCGGAGGAGGCTGCTGAAACACTCGGACTTGACTTCAGTTTTAGGGGTGAGCAAAATGCATCAAATCTAATCCATCTCGAGTACTCACTCCTGAAAGCCCGGATTAAGAAAGCACAAGAGAAAAACTTTCGTGAACAGCTCCTAGATAAGAGGATGCCCGTTATCTTCCACAGAAATGTGAAGGATCCGTCAATGTCTTGTGAGCTAACGTTTGCTTTCCTTAAATTGCCCGGATTGAAGTCTGGTACAGAGGGTTTTATTTTTGCATGCCAAGACGGTGTCATTTCCACCTTAATATACCGTCGCCACATTTTGAGCCAAGACATTTCCGATGATAGCTGCAAGGCGTGCCAGGCACACCCCGAGCATTTAGCTCACATACTATCTAGTTGTCCAACACACGCCGGAACGACCTACCTTCAAAAGCACAATGCGGCACTAAGTGTACTTTATTGCCACCTCTGTCAGTTTTACGGCATTCACCTTAATATCGCTCCTCTAAATGCTCCTAGGGAAATTGAGTCAATTGTCGAGAATGGGAAGTGCCGTATATACTGGAACTTTATATTCTCGACAATTGTTTCTGTTGCTCACTCGAGGCCTGACATGGTTCTTCTTGACTTCGAGAAGCGAACCATGTTCGTTATCGAATTTTCGGCACCAGCTGACAAAAACATCATAGCCAAGGAGAATGAAAAGAAAGAGAGGTATCGAGACATTATGAGGGAGATGCAACGATTGTACCTGGAATATTCTGTTAAACTGATCGTCCTTATCATCGGCCCTCTTGGAGGTGCCAAGCTTTCACTTGCTAATAGCCTAAGAGGCATCCCTGTGTGTCAACAATATGCTAGAACACTTGCGGGAAAAATGTAGAAGGCGGTTGTCCTTGGGTCTCTCCGTGTTCTTAGGGTCTACGAGGCTTTTGCTGGATCGTGGTATTGATTCCTTTACAGACTGTAACCACCTATCTTACGGTTGTAGGACGTGGTTATGGCTGAAATTTTACCGCGATTTTGATGGAAGCGGGTGTGATTTTTCAGAGTAGCACCCGCTCCCGGCGAAATCCTGCGGTTGTCCTTATGACAAATTTTTTATTATATATATACAGAGGGTCTAAAAAGTCCCGGGACGATTGGATATTTCCTCAGGTAAAATATTTTTCAAAAAAGTAAAGGTCATTCCTAAAGTAAATTTCAACGAGGAATTCAATAGTGACCTTCATTTTGACCTTGAAGGTGACCTTCCTGGCTTTTTGATCGTCAACTTTGTTTTTTTAAATGGAAACCTCATTTTTTTACATCTGAAATTGATAGAGCGGAAAATTCTAGGTTCAGGTACATACCCAAGTCATAGGTCAATTGTCACGGTCAGGGTCAGTTAGAGGTTATTTGAAATTAACAAAGTCATTGGTAAGCTCTGTATTGATCTTGGTTACAGCGTTTTGAATATTGTCAAATCATAAGGAAATTTTTCATTAAAAGTTCCAGGTGTTCTGGTGAGAGTTCTGTTCCTCCCCGAAGAGATATACAGTCCTATACCGTTTTTCGATACCTAAGTCAATGCCTAAGGTGATACCATAAGTCCTATACCGTTTTTCATTCAAATATCACGAATCTAAACTAAATTTACGTATTACGAATACATACTTACTGTCTTTCGCTAAAAGATCATTATGGCGCAAGATAAACTTTTGGAACGAGAGAGGGTATCTTTATTAATGATGCGTGGTTGCAGAGATCGAGTTTGATCTTATGCTCAAGTTCGTTTGCTTTTTAATCGCACTTTTCGTAATGGAGAAGGGTTAAATCCTGTCTCAAAATCAAGAATTGAAAGAACTGTGAGGCGCTTTATGAATCATGGATCCATCAAGGACCTTCAGAGAACTAGTTAGCCTAAATCTGCAGGATCTGAGGAGATGCAGATGGACATAGCCCAAGCATTGGTTGAAAACTTACACCTTAGCTTACGTCGAGCTTGTGATGAGCGTGACGTTGCTTCTGAGACAGTGCGAAATAATTCAAAAAGCATTAATTTCCATCCTTACAAAGTTCATCTGGTACAGGAACTTAATGAAGATGATCCTGATCGTCGGGTTGAATTTTGTGAAATTATGATGGACAGAATTGATAGAGATCCTCTTTTCTTGTACATTACAGTATTTTCAGATGAAGCTACTTTCACTTTAAAAAGTGCAGTTGACAGACATAATTGTAGATATTTGTCCGACACAAATCCTGATTAGATGTTCGAGAGTCATACACAATATCCACAAAAGATAAATGTTTGGGCCGGAATCTTGAATGATATATTGATAGGCCCTTTCTTCATCGTCGGTAATCTCAATGCCCGAGCATATGAAGAGCTTCTCAGAAACTAAATTGTACAACGAATAAAGGAGATTACAGGCGATAATTTTCAAAATATTTGGTTACAGCTGGACGGAGCGGCGGCTCATTACGGTAGGAGGGTTCGAGCATATTTGGATACTTAGTTCCCTCAAAGGTGGATTGGAAGAAGGGGTGAATTCGAGTTGCCTGCTAGATCTCTTGATCTGACAACTCTCGACTATTTTCTTTTGGGATATCTAAAGAGCAAAGTATACTCAACGCAATCACAAACTTTAGACGAATTGCAGAATCGGATTGTGCAACAGGCTACTTTGATTGATAGGGATAGTATTCGCAATACTGTAAATAATTCTTACAATCCCGTAGCTTTTTGTTAAAAAGCTCAAGGTATTCATTTCGAGCATCTTCACTGAGGCGTGAGAGGCAAGGGGACTCACGCTAATCGAGCACCCCAAAGGGAACAAAATTTACTACGTCCACGTCGTTGTTCCTGGGTGATGATAAACGTAAACGTAAACTGTTTGAAAAAACCTTTAAAAAACCTTGAAGATCATCACCAAGATCAATACAGAGCTCACCAATGAATTTCTCGTTGAAATTGACTTCAGGAATTACACTCACTTGGGTACGTACCTGAACGTAGAATTTTCCGCTTTATCGATCGCAGATGTGAAAGAAGGGGGTTTCTTTTTTAAAAAAAACAAAGTTGACCTTCAAAACCCATGAAGGTCAACTTCAAGGTCAAAATCAAGGTCACTATTGAATTCCTCATTGAAATTTACTTCAGTAATTACACTGATCTCTTAGAAAACTTTGTCTATTTAAATAACCTCTAACTAACCTCAAAGGTTACAATTGACCTATGAATTGGATACGTATCTGAACGTAGATTTTGCCGCTCTTTTGATTGCAGATGTGAAGAAAGGGGGTTTCTTTTTTAAAAAAACGAAGTTGACCTTCAAAAACCCATGAAGGTTAAATTAAAGGTCAAAATGAAGGTCAAATTCAAGGTCAAAATAAAGGTCACTATTGAATTCCTTGTTGAAATTTACTTCGGGTATGACGTTCACTTTTTTCAAACATATTTTATCTCTAGCGGGTCAAAAAAGAACTTTTTTTAGGAATTTTTCTCAGACATATCGTTAAAATAATTTTTTTTTGTATTTTACAAATCATAAAGCATCATCTGGCGAACATTTTGTTAAAGTTTTGTTGGAAAAATTTAAAAAGCAACCGGTGACGAAGAATTATCGAGGATACCTTTTCAAAAAGATGATTTCACTACTTTGTAGCTGTAAAATCTCTTTAATGTAAAAGAGGACGTGGGGGGAGGTATTTTATATGTGAAAACTGTGTACAACATTTCAGAATATTCGGTGTAGTAGTTTTTAAGTGAGAGTTAGCACCGACTTTTAAAATGCTAGTTCCAAGTAAAATGCACTTAAAGTTTTAAACTTTTAAAAGGTGAAGAAAAAAATTTTTATTTTAACGTACACATCATTATTGATTCCAGTTGCATAAAGCACATTTCCCGCATAAAAATTTGAAGAAAATTCTGCGCGGCCACTGCTGGACCGAACAAATTACACGTTTTTGCGCGATTCTTCTCGCGTCGAAGGGTATCGGAAGGGCTCCGAATGTTTCAAAATTTTGAGACATTTTTTATTGTTGATGCTTTTACTTTTTGGACCATTTTTTAAAATTGTATTCGATAGTTCGATTTCGTTTTAATATTTGCAATCCGCTGAGAAAACCTATATACACATGATATAGCAACATGAATTAACAAGTTGCAAATACTCTCTACTGAGAGTGGTCATTCTTCGAAACTGTAAAACTCTGATAACTTACTTTATACAAATTATAATATGGTATCTTAAACCTGAAACAATGAGACTGAAATTGATGACCATGAATGTATAAGATTAAAATTATTATTGCGTCTCCAATCAAAGAAGAAGTTGTACTTTTTCAATTATTATGAATTGAAAGAAATGTTGATTACTGTCAAATAACAAAAAACTTCTTTCTGCTTCAGGAGGCTACACCGTAACATTACCATTGAGAACTTAACTACAAAAAAGGATCCAATCTCTTGCATAACATGCGCATAATCATTGATGGAAGCCTAAATCTCCATTAACAATTAAATTCATCAAATCTGATTTTATTTAGCACGAGGGTTATGGATAAAACAATTTTCCAATGTCTAAGATGTTTGATAAAATAGTTAGGAACCTAATTTTTTCCTTTATTGTCAAATAATCATTTACAATTTAATAGTTCTCTTTTAGGAATAAATGAATGCAATTAAAATTCCTCGTTTGGAAATCGTATGCGGGCACTACGAAGGTGTATCTGAGCAGCACGAATCTGTTCCATTCCAAAGTGCTGATGAAACAAACTATTGAGAGGATCATTTTCATATATCGGCACAGTCTCATTTGCATAGTTGCCATTTATGATTACTTTAACTCTTTCAAAGTGATTATTAAGGTCCACTCTACGAACCATGAATGGAAACAAATATTCTACCATCATCACTCCAATGATGTACTTGTGATCCTCGTCTATTGCTACATCACGAAAGCGTGCTATTAATTGCACTTGTGCACGTGTCACATAACCTTCAAAGTGGTAAACATTAGCAACTTCAATGGAAAGAGGATGAACTGCGTCCTCTTTATGCCGCAGAAATGATTCTGCAAGAAGAAAATTTGAGTAGAAAGTTAATAGGGTCGTTGCATGATTTACAAGAGTTGCATTCTTAATTGACACTTTCCCTTCCCTTCACATTGCTGAATCTATGTGGCTTAAACATTTTATTCCTAAGAAAATTGAAAGCAGTATTTAAATTTCAAATATGACAATGACTATGTGTTATTGAACCTTTTCATATAATTAAAATTCGATAGTTCAAGCGGATTCATTCTAACGAGACTAGTAGAAAAATGGAAGAGGAAATATGGTCTATGTAAATTGAATATTAATTGGCGTAATCTAGTTCAATGTTAATGCTGCCACTTTAAGGTACAAAAAAACATCTTGTAACAATATAGAAATGGTGACGAACCCGTACGACTCATTTGTGATTGTTAGCAGACCTTGGTACCAATCAGGAAAGAAAAGCGAAAGTTGATTTTTAGTAGGTATTCATTCAGAAAAAGTTTAATTTTCCTAAGAATCATTTCCCAGGAAAAAAACCGATATCTAATCAAAGTCTAGTGGATCTGAGGTAACAAATATCAACAACATAAAAATTGTAATAAAACACTAGGTTACTAGTAATAATGTAGTGCGATTTTAAAATGTCAGAATGACCTGGAGGTGTTAAGCCTCTTCTATCAATCATGGTCAGCCAATGCTCTTGGATAGGACATACATAAATCTTAAAACAGTAAAATAATGGCTGCGTATCCATACGAACTACCTATAACACATCTTAAACTGAAAATTGTACAATATATAAGACGAAAGTTTGGCCTATGTTTGAGGTTACGTATTCAATTTTGAATATTTCAAATATTAAGAATTTTACAGGCCTGAAAATACACAGGTGTCTGTGCTATAGTTCTGACTATACTATTCTTGTGTATTTTTTCGAGCTAGAACCTACAGAGCCAAGCTCACAAGCCACAAATCCCAAATCCACAAAGCCGAAACTCACAAAACCCAAACTCACAAATCCGAAACCTACAAACCCCAAAGCCAAAAACTCCAAACCCACACAGCCCAAACACACAAGCCTTAAACCTACACCCCTAAACCCATAAACTCCAAATCCACAAACTATAGTACAGACACTTTTTTGTTTTCGGGCCTCTAAAATTCCTAATATTTAAAATTTTTAAATTGAATATCTTAGCGAAGAAAAAAGCTATTTTAGAAAACTGAACAACATTTGAAAGGGAAAGAGCAATGTTTCGTAATGTTATGCATATTTTTCTGAGAAAATAAGAAGGAGCGACAGTATATAACTTCAAATATAAACCAAAATCACGTTTTCGCCATTTTAGTTTAGAAAATTTAACAATTATGATGTGATAGAGTATTTATGACCCCGGATTTGGATTCAGTGACAAAAAATCGACCATAAATGTCTAGCCTCAGCTATTGTGCAATTATTAAGTCAGGCTGTGTAATTATTGGCAGACCTTGCTGCTAATCAGACAAGAAAAACAAAAGTGGATTTTTGGAAGTTATTCATTTAGCAGAAGGTTTATTTTCCTGAAAACGGTCTTTCGCATAAACTTCCAGAACTCTGGTAACAATCATGTACTCTTTTGAATCAAATCATGGAAATATGGAATTTCCCAATAAAATACTAAATTGTTAGTGATAATTTAATGGTTTTTCGGGAAAATTTATTTTCAGTGAATTCTAAATGGACACTGATATTGATTTCAAGAGCTCTATTAGTAAAAAAATATAGTGTTAAATTTTAGGCAATTATAATACTTTTGTATATCATAAATGATGTAAATGTAAAACAATTTTAAAAAAGTTGACAGATTTCTTGACGGGTCCCTTTTAATTATTGCTTCAGCTATAAATTTTATTTCATGTGTGATAATGATTCTTATCTTTTCATTTTATAGCAATAATGTTGGAATTTACGTTCAGTTCGTGAAGATGATGTAGCTAATTAAAAGTTTCATAAGACTGCTTTTTTATGCAATCAATAAATTCGTAAATGTTACACAATAGAGTTTTTTATTAAATTTTTCTACTTGCCGCCTATCCTATTTCTATCACCTCCTTCAAGTTCACAATTCAGATTGAAATATCGTATTTTTAATGAACAATTATTCATTTTCCACGAACCTGATTAGTAGAATGGCACTAATTATTAGTAAAATTTCATTAACTTATATCTAGGGATAGTACTTTGTGTGAAAGAAAAAAAGTTATTTTAATTTTTAAAGATTGCGAATCGAAAATTTGTAAGCTGCATTGGGTAGGACACCTTAAATTATAGACATATTTACCAGCAGGATTAGTGATAATCACTAATACGAAACACAGATTATCCATTAGAGTCCCAATTTTTTTCAAAGTGTAGAGGACACTATGCTATAAAGAATTTCGGAAAGACTATAACTAACGCATATTTAAATGAAGGTTTGAGTAGAATTTATAAAAGTCTTCATCTCATACGTAATTTAAAATTGTTTGTATTCCGTTAATTTATATTTCATCAATCTGTATCAATCTGTTAGTCACTCACTGAAGTTAATAAAAATCATTCCGATTCGCCATATTATTTATACTATTAAAAGGGGGAAAATTAATAAGCCATAAAACAATCAGTCATTTGAAACTCAAATTTTTAAAATTTAACCTTTTCATTAGAAAGGAGGAGAGTAGCTTTGAAAAGAGGATAATTAAAAATTCAGAACAATTAAAACGGTTTAAAGCCTTTAAGGTGTAATAATCTAAAGTTTAAAAAAATTATTATTTTAATTGAAAACTTTTACAAAATAGATAATTTAAAACTGAAAACTAATTAAAATTTTTCAAAGTGAAAGCTTGAGCGATTATAGATTTGAACATTTCTATCTCATTAAAAAAATTATGATTTAACATTAAAATTGATAAGGCAATTTCTTGTAAGATTAAAAAATTTATTTCGCCGGTATTTCCGTCATTAAAAAATGGAAATTTTTTGCTATTAACTTTCTATATTAAACAATTCCAATGACACTTTAACCTCAAATGTGATTTCAAATGTAATAGATTGAAAATGAAAAAAAAAACTTTACTACGAAACGTTAAAAATTTAATGAATCGGAACCAAGACTTATCAGCAAAAATTGTTTCGTTAAAACTTCTTTATGCTCATACGATTTAAAATTTCAATTATTTTACGTATCATTATAAGTATTATTTATTCTTAAAATTTACGAATTATTAAGGGATTTCGAATTTGAAATAAAAATTTCAAAAAATAAATAAAGTGGCAGCTGTTCACGTTTTTTATAAACAAAATATTATGTGTAATACGTTTTTAATCGGACTATGAATATATTTCTATGCGACAGGATACAAAAAAAGAAATAATTAAATATCAAGTTTGCGAGGGTTTATCGATCAGGATTGCCATTCAAACATACAAAAAATTTACCCGTGAGAATTGGGACGATTTTTCAATAATATAGAAAAATAACTCAGAAATAAATGCTTTTTATTAACAATAATGTACGCGCTATATTCTTAAGCCCCCGTGTCGAAGAAAAATACTTGAGAATTGAATGTCAAAGCTTCGACAACAGTAATTTTTTTATTATAAGTTCTCTCTTGTTAAGGCCCCTTCGGCTTTAAAGAACATATTCTTATCAGATCTCTCATGCTGTGCACTCGATTTTGTCTCAAACGTGAAACTTTTCTACATAATGTTTAACTACATATGTAAAAAGAACCCTAATTTAAGAAAGAGTATAATAAAGTTCTTTAATGAATTGACGAAATAAAAATGATTTATTTCTAACATTAAATACTGAAATTAAGATGCGTTTCTACAGATATGAATCCTTCGATTTTTTAGTTACGTATTCGGTATTTAGATAGAATATTTTTGCATGTATCAATGCTTTACTTTGTTTAAGATTATAAAGATTTTTGGCAGGCGGGAAATAACAAAAAACTTTTTTTAATTCTGTAGGCTACGCTGAAACATTAATATTAGGAATTAAACAGCTAAAAAGAAGCGTATCGTGTGCATAGCGTGCGCATGATGATTGCTGGTAGCCTTAACTTTCATTAACATATAATTACATTTAATCTCATTTTATGTGGTCTAAGGATTATGGATAGAATAATGACCTAATTTTGTAAGTTTGTGGTCAAAAGTTTAAGAACGAAATTTTTGGATTATTGTTTGATTTGCCAAATTTGCCAGACGAATGAAGACGCTTTTATGTTGAAAAAAAAGTAACCGTTCTCGCCTGATCGGAAAATCCCAAGATACGAATCCCATCTAGAAAATTTTGGAACTTCATAAAAGAAAAGTCAGTGAACACGATCCTACAACTAAGTAAGAGCTAATTCAGATACTCAATCACAGTTGGAAACATTCACCAGAGATAAAGATTCTAATTTGAAAACGTTATGAAGAATATGCCTCTTCATATTGAAGCTTTATTATCTGGTAAAGGTGGGCATACGAAATAAAGATTCTATTTAAAAGTAGTTTTTTATTGTAAAAAAGCTTTAGTTTAATGTACATTGTTAAATTTGAAATTATATTTATCATCTATAACATATTTATCTAAGATTTTTTTTAATGTCTCAATAACAATGTGTATTTTATTTAAAGTGATCAAAAAATAATTTTTTAGCTTTGGCCTAATAATCATTATTTTATATAGCCACCTTTAGCTAATAATACAGCTTCAATGCGACGAGTAATACTGCTTAAGTAGTTTTCAACTTTTCTCTTTATCTTTCAGCAATTTTTCTAAATGTGATTGAGTATCAGAATTATCTCTTACTTGGTCGTAGCTTCGTGGTTACTGACTTTTGTTTTATGTAGTTCTAAGCAATAAATGACAAAAATAATGTGAAAAGTGTAATTTTTTAGCTTTGGCCTAATAATATGACAAGGCACTGTATTCGCAGGATCATTTTCAATTGTCGGCACAGTCTCATTGGTATGGCAACCATTTATTGGTTATTCAACTCTTTCAAAGCAATTACTAAGATCCTCTCTACGAGCCATGAATGGAAACAAATGTTCTACCATCATCACATTAACGGTCAAAGTTGTTGCAATAGGGTATACGGATCCGTTCTCAGAGTTCAGCAGGAAAATAGAAGAAAAAATTACCGACCATGTAAATTTCATATAAATTTCAGTAGGTACACTCGAACTCCAAAGATACGAGAATTTCGGTAATCGGGAACTCTTAAGATAGGGCGGTGCAAGAGGCTCTAACTCCATCAGCCGCTCGCTCGAACGAGTGCTTTACATGCACTCGTGTATTTGGAGTTCGGGGTACTCATTTAGCTCAAAGTTTAATCTTCCCAAGAATCATTTTCCAGGAAAATTACTCTAACTTTAATCAAAATCTAGTGAATCTGTGGTATCAAATGGTAACAATATGAATGTTCTCAATAACATATCAGATTGCTAGTCTAGTAATGATGTTGACTTTTTGAAAGAATTGTTTTGAGGGAATTGTATTTTTCATTATTAAGTTTCCAACTCTTAAAGTGGGAGATTTTTGGTATGAATTAATTTACCAGAAAGTTCAATCTTGCGAAAAGTCATCTTCCGCATTAACTTCTAAACCTCTGGTGACAATCCAGTGGAAATTCGGTATTATATAGTAACAATATACATTTTTAAAAATTAAATACTAGTTTACCAGTATTGTTCGAATGTTTTTTTAAGTCAAATGACTTTCTTGGAAACTGAACTTGCTGCTGAATGAATACCTGCCGTTGATTTTAATCCGCTTATTCGTTAAATTCCTAATGTTAAATAAAAACAGCTTAAACATTTGTCAGATTTCTTGACGTGGCGCTTCTATATATTAGTTTAGCTATAAATTTCCTTCTATGTGTAAAAATCATTCTTATCTTTTAATTTAGAGCAATAATTTTAAGATAAACGTTATGCTCATATTGATCACTTACACCAATTTTATACTAAATCGTCTAAACCTTGAAAAAAATTAATATAAGCAATAAAATTTGCACATTCGTTGCAAATCAACAAATAAGTAGCTGCACACACGTAACCTATCGTTATTTTTTGGTCATTTTTAGCAATTTTTAGCAGAGAAAAAAAGAAACTTTGAACGTCGATAAAGTCGAGATCAAGTGACTAAGTTTTTCATGAAATTTTTGTGTAAAATGATTTCCATTTTTTTGGTCCTAAAAATGAAACATAAATTTCAAATTGGAAACATACCAATACCAGCAATGTGCTAAAATTTATTCGATGGAGTTCTCCAACCAACTTCCATAATTCTTGACGTTGAATTGATCAGCTGATAAGTATTGTTGACAGTGAACCAACCAGCGGGACTCAGCGTTGGACTCGCCTTGTCTTTTGCCCCCGGACGAAATTTTATTTTTATTATTAGAATTGTTTAACACCAGTACAAAAAATCCACAAGAATATATAACCATTAGAAATTTTTAATTAATTTCTGAAGATGCACATTTCTCAAGATGGGACTTGGACGGATTTTCGAGTATCACATTCTAAGATGTTCCTCCATTATCTTAAATCGAGGCATCTACTTTCTCGACGTTACAAGTTCATTTCCTATTCCTGTAGTATTTTACTAGAAAACTTTGTTTGTCATTATAAACATTTTGATGCATACAAATGTTCTTTAGTGCTTTCACTATTACTTCCTAAATCTTGAACACGATATCTCAATCCGTGTGGACGCAGTGAGGACAGGAAACGATTTCTATTAAAAATAAAATCATCGAGAAAATCCGTAGAAATAGAATGTAAGGCCGCAAACGAAATTAAATAGTAGAATAAATTCATTTGCAGTAACACTTACCGACAAAATAGATAGGCAAGTGAATTCCAAAAGAAAAACATGTATTGCACAGGCAAAATACTTAGAAGAAAACATTGTTGATGTAGAAAATAAAGTCGACGTCTAAGAATGTCAGAGTTCCTTGGTTAAAAAATTATCCTATTCCAAAGTTTTCTGGCACCCGCCATGAACGCCATATGATGTTTCTGAACGACTTTGGACAATACATTAGAGCTTTAGATGTTAAAGCAGACGATTTTCATTTTGTGATTCAACCTTGCTTAGAAAATACGGCAAGAAAGTGGTGGAATATGGTTCGTGAAAATATGAGTGATGACATTGTATCATTTAAATCAATGTTCATAAAAAAGTTTTGGAATGATGACATCAGATTCAAAATCGTAAAAGATCTGCATTATGTTTATTATATACCTACAAACCTGACTGGATCTGAATACGCAATTAAAAGTACGGTATTAGGATCATGGTGTAGTTTATAGTCGATCTTTCACCGCTTTTATACTGTTACTGCAGTCGAGAGCGTTAAGGCTAACAATAGTCGCTTCTCATTCGTTGCTTAGAACTATCGTCAAATCAAATTATTTTTTCTTCTTCAAACTTTTACTTGGGTTAAACCGGTTTCACATCATAACCACGGACTAAGTTGAGTGACTGATGAGGTAAGGATGTTATATTTAAATATAATCCGATTCTTAAAGCCTTCTGGGATGTTGTTGTATGTGTACAATTACGAGCGGCTGCGAGCGTTGGAGGTAACAACAGTCACCTTTAGATGCCTTCTTTGAGCTACCATCTGCCACTCTACAGGTTTTTAATCGCTTCCTTTCTGAAGGTCGAGAAAGTTTCTTAACATTCGACAGGTGTTTAATAAAACCGCCTCCTCAGCTGTTGCCAATAAAATCCTGACTCCTAAATGTTCAAGATATTCAGTACATCTTGCGTGCATATTGCCTGTAGGCGAAATCACAATGTCATGAATAGATGCATGATTCATGTTCCTCCATATGGTCTTTGCTCTATGCACATTTCAGTTAAGTGGATAAGCAATTTCGATTATGTGTTTGTTATGCGCCCATTGTCTGTTGGTCTCTCTACTGTAGAAAGGGCAAGAAAGTGTCGTTTTGTCAATTGCAATTGTACTGAATATAGAAATACTGTAATAGCATATATATAGTCCTTTATTGAAATGGGAACACTAGCCTAGCAAGGGAGTTGTTCATCTCAGGAGAGTCTTGGGACCGGTACCTCTAGAGAAAAAGGTTTTCTCTAAGTACTTAGAGCTGTTGCTCTTGATGGTTAGGAACCCACCTTAAACTGTGGGTCCCCCTTCCACCTCAAAGTAAGTGTGTGGGGGGTGTGTAAAGGAATAGAGAAGAAGGTGCAACAAAAATGTAAACCCTTAGGGGACACATTAGCAGCTTCCATTCCAGTAGTCTCTTATTACGGTGGTGAAGGTAAATGTGAGATAAGCGCGTACGTTTCCAATAGTAGGATGAGAACTTACAATGTAAAAGATTGAATTTTGAATGTTCTACGCTTGACAGGCACTTTCGGTTACAGCAAGTCTGAATATTTACGTAATCAGTAACTCCGTACTACATGTCGTGCATTATCAGGAAAATGATACGTTAGAAAAATACATTTCTTTGTATGTAGATGTGTATGCCCTTTACTAATATATTAGGTGTATTAATAAGTTTTAGGAAACTTTTCCAGAAATTCAAAATTTATTATTGAAAAAAAGTACACCAGGAGGTCTTAACTTCGAATTTTGTTACTACGGTCTCGGCGTGCATACAGTCACACTTGGGATATCGGCGCTTCCGTGGACCGATGCCTTTTCAGTGCCGTACTGCTTTGAAAAATCTTTAAACTGTGAATTTATTCATAAAAATTGTTTGAATAATGAATGATTGGTAAAAATTTAAAAATATTCAAAGTAAATGGTCATCGGAAGAACATACCTACTTGATTCCTTTAAGAAAAATTGAGTTTCTCCATTGAAAAGTTGCCAAGCTGTGAATTCGTTAATCAGAATTGTTTAAAGAACGACCAAAATTAGTATACTCTTAATTAGTGATAATGGAACATTCATTTCTCTTACATTTCATACAAAATATATCAATTTCAATGACAATTTTTTTAAATTATGCTAACCAACTGGAAATTATTCCCATATAATTGAAGCATTCTTTTAAGATCTTCTCTGATCAATCAATCAAATCAAGCTAATTAATTTTTCCCTAGTACCATTTCTTCTAAGAAATGCTCTTAAAAGAAATGGTACTACGAAAAAATTAAGGCAAAAATAATGTTCAACTTTGTTGTTAAATAACCATTCTCAATAATTTAAAAAATATATAGAATGACTTAGATCTTTTAAAAATTACAAATATTTTCTTTAAAAAAAGTTTAAGCCGGATGAAAAGTGTAGACTAAAAATTAATTTGTCCACGGGAACTCTTTTCGTCCACTGTACGTTAGCGTACTGGATCTCGCCTTCTACGTCGTTGAACGTTAGGGTGACACTTTTTCTTTTTAAACAATATGTTAAATTGTTTGATGAACTGATTCAATAAAACTCATTTAATTCTAATTTTCAATACTTTAAACTTAATCGAGTTCTAATGCTTAAGTGCCTTAATCTTGTAGTAGGCCAATCAATATTACAATTTATCTACTCTTTTTTATGTTTAAAGATGGCAATTACAATTTTTCGCTTAGAAAGCGTATATGGGCATAACGCACGCGTATATGGGCAGCATGAATCTGTTCCGGCTCGAAGTGCTGATAAAACAAATTATTGAGAGGATCATTCCTGAATATCGGCACAGTCACATTGGCATGGTTTCCATTTATAAGTAATTTAACTCTACCAAGACGATTATTAAGATCTCCTCTAACAGCCATGAATGAAAACAAATGTTTTACGATTATCAATCCTATGATGTACTTGTAATCCTGGTCTATTGCTACTTCATGAAAGGATGATGTTAACTGTAGAGGACCTATCATATAATATTCAAAGTAATAAACATTATCAACTTCAATCGGAAAAGGATGAACTGCGTCTTCTTTATGTCTCTTAAATGATACTGCAAAAAGGAAGTATGAGCAGGAAGTTAATAGTGTTGTTGCATGAATTTCAGGAATTGCATTCTTTATTTATAATTTTCCTCCTCTTTCGAGTGGTTAAAATATGTAGCATATGCAGTTTATTGTGGAGGAAAAATGGAAAAGTAATTAAATTTCGACATTAAGTTGTTGCCCCTTTTCTACCAATTCAGGTACGATAGTTCATGCGGATCTGTTCTTATAGTTTATCAGAAAAATATCAGACAAAATTACTGACTATGGTTATCTAATATAAATTTCCGCTATATAAATTGCAATGGATTCATAGGACCTATCTACTCTCTAGTTTTTGCATATAGTCCGGTCACTTTGGGCGTAAATATCTCAGATAAGAAAAATAGAAAAAGAAACTGTAGAGTAGATGTCAATGTGTCTTTATTTTTGCTTCGATTGCATGCTTAGCAGTTATGATGTAGTTTACAAGAAAAAATTATCTTTAATACTACTGCACCTACCACAACGAGCCTAAGCTGTTAATGTTTGAGAATGCAAAAGTATGAAAACCATATAAATTGTTTAAAAGCAATGAAATTAGGTTGATTAAGGATCCAGAAACCCGCCCGTTTCTTTGAATGTGCCACTATACACATTAATAAAGCTAACATCTCTTCAGCGTCATTTTTAATCGAACTTTCTTGTATGGTTGTATTTAAAGAAAATTTAAATATTTTTTTACGTTTCGGTTTCTAGTCAAATTTTTTCTAGTTCTAGTCGAATTTGACAATGCAGGAACTTCTCAAAGTTGAGCTATCTACTCCAAGCGCATTATTTCGGTGCTTTTCAGCAAATAAGAGCTGACAGTTACTCACCAGATTTTTGCACAATAACAGCTCAGTATGCAGTCGACGCAAAAATAAAGACACATTGAAATGTACTTTACGGGTTTTTAAAAGCCAATGCTCATTGATAGCTCATCCGGATCCAGTCACAAAGTTCAGTAAACAAATGGAAAAAGAAAAATGCTGCCCATGTGAATTCAGATATGAAGTAACGAAATCTATTTCAATGATTGTGTTGTTACTTCCAGGCGCAAACAGACACGTGTTAAAACTGTAAAAAACTGTCTGTAGATCCGTACGACCTACTTATAAGCATAGAGGTGGGAATGGTAACATAATTAAATTTTTTAATAAAACGCTTGTTTGCTTGCAATAATATAATGTCTTTTCGGGCAAATCATTTTTCGGGAAATTAAATTTTCTTCCAAATAAATACCTGTTGTTTTTTTAATTACCTTATTTGATAAATTTCGTATCTTAAGCAAAAATAGTTCAAAGTGTTGCATTACTTCTTGACGTAATACTTCTAAGTATTTGTTAAAATATAAATTTCCTCCCATGTGTGAAAGTGATTCTTATCTTTTCATTTTAAAGCAATAACTTTGAGATATAGGTTATGTTCGTGAAGATGACGTAGTTCATTAACATTTTCACAAGACTACCTTTTTATGGTTTCAATTAAGCCGAAAATGTTGCACGATCGGGATCTTTATTAAATTTGTCTATTCACAACGTTATCTATTTCTATGACCTCTATTTTTTCCGAATATGTCAAGTAAACTAATCTAAGTTATAAAATATTTCGGTAAAAGTATAACTAACGATTGGTTGTAAAAATGTTTTAGTAAGTATTATAATAGTCGTTATCTCATACGAAATTAAAAAATGTTTTGTACTTTGTTAGTTTGCGCTTAATTCATCTGTTTCTCCCTAAATCAAGTTAATAAAACTATATCTGATTCACGTTATGATGTTATCACTGTCAAAAAGTGGGTTGTAGGTAGATTTTTCAATTATATAGCAGAATAATAGTGAAATATATATCCTTTTTAATGACAATGTTTGTACATGAATAACAAAAAATTAATTCTTTTTAATAACAATAATACAATAATAATAAATTATTATAATATAATAATAGTAGACTTTACATTTTTTAAATACACTGAAAACCAAAAGAGTTAAAATTTGTTACAAAAGTATGAATTTTCTACCAGAAGATGAATTTATGGGCACAAGTAAGATCAAATCTGAAAATTTCTTGTCTTTACCTAAATGACCTAAATGACAGAAATATTAAATTCAGGTAAAATAACAGTTAATGTTCAAGTTAGTACTAGAATTCAAACTATAGGCATTATAGATACGGACATGTCAAAAGTCCTTCGGATGTCTCTAAGCAATGACAAATATGTCGATTTTTAGAATAATTGGAATCTTTTGAGTTTTCTATATTCCTATGAAGTAATTGAAAATATCGCAATACCTTTCAAATACTACAAAATCCTTAAGAATCCTGATTTTGTTTAGAAAATTTCGTAGACTCTACAAATCTTTTGATTTCAGAGAAGCCCTTAAAACATTAAAAATAAAATTACAATCTTTTTTAGTTCGCTTACGGGTGAACCCGGTTTTTCATTTTCAGCCACGGGCGAACAATAAGTCAAGTTAATCGACCAGATGAGAATCTTGTAAATTAGTTTATTACGATGTTTGAAAAATGTTGCGATGATATTGCAGTTACAAGATTAGGAGCATGCTGTGGTTTATTCTTCATCTTTTACCGCTATTATCCTTATTCAGCAGCAGAGAGCGTTTAAGCTGACATTAGTTTCATCTGAATAGCTTCTTAGAGCTATCATTAAATTAAAATTTTTTTACATAATTACTCGGGGGAATTCGGTTTTACATAATAGCTATGGACTAAGTCAAGTGACTGATGAGATAAGGATTTTATACTTTAATTTAATAAAATGTTTAAAACCTTCTGTGATGATGCTGTAGGTATGCAATTACGGACATATGGCCTGCACTTCATGCCTCAACCCGTTACACTTGTAGATCTTGGTTGAATAGGTTGACTGAAAATTTGAATTAAGTGGACAATCAATGTCGATGATGTAGACTCATTAAACTTTTCTTCTCGCATCACAATGTCAGTTCGATTGGATATGATGAAATGATCCTTTTGGATAGTAACATTCCAATACAAGATGTAATATTAGCTTTCTAATACGGGTAAAATACGCATGTATTTTCTCTAAGCCATTACGTGCCAAATCGATACGGAACACTCTTCCTCAGACAAATATTGGATGCCTTACTTTCTACTTCATGTTGATCTAAAGTCTTAAAGAACTCAACGTGGATAGCTTTCTTTCTCAGAAATATTTCTAATTCCTCGATGGTTTCTGTCCTGATATACAAGGCCCCACCTGAGGACAAATTAATCTGGCGAATTCGGTGCTTCGTCCTTTCCACGTGGAAGATTCTATTTAACTTTCCAAGGACGGTGTTTGACTATTTGATGAGCCCGAATCAGTACGTAAGAACAGGGATGGGATAGGTGTGGATTGCTCTGATTTTGCTTGCCGAGTTAAGAGAACTCTTCATAATCAATCTGAGACTTGTATTGAAGACAGTATTAAAGCTTGTGTTAATTATCGTATGCTGAATATCCTTATAATAATGAATACCCAGATATTTGTGTGACTCGCCCGCAACCATCGCTTCAATGACATTATCGACCTCTTTCTCTTACTCTGCGGTCCCTAATTTCCCTCTCTTGAAATGCACTATTCTGAATTTAACTAGTTCAAACTCTATGTGGATACCATTGAAAAATTGCTTAATCACATTGATTACTTGCTGCAGTTTTTGGGCTGAACTAGCGTACACTTTCAGGTCATCCATGTATAGAAGATGTGTCACGTGATGACCACCATCATTATTTTGTATTCTGAACCCATGGGATATGCCGTTTAGTATTTTGCTCAATGTGTATAATGCGTCTTGATCTAGTTTTCCTTGGCTGTTCATGATCAAAACACTTGATTCTTTTACCCCAAAGCCGCATCGTACGACTTAGAAAGTCAATTTTGCGTTGGAAAAATTTGTAATCTATTAAGACTTCAAGCAAATAGTCATGCTTCACAGAAAAAAATGATTTCTTGTAGTCAATGTATGCCATGTATGAGTTCCTTTAATTTTTAATTTTTGAGTCATGGCAACAGCATCTATAGTGACTTAATCTTTACTGGGTCGCGAGGCTATACAACATCCTTTTTATCTTCAGTAAGGATGACATTATCATCACCAGGAGAATATAGCTTATCTGCAATTGTAGCTGTAAGATATTTATAGATTGTTGACTGACAAGCTATCGGTCGAAATTTAGATGGATCTTGAGGATCTGGTTTTTTAGGTAACATATACATAGTACCCTCGTGCATAAAGCTTGGCATCAGTTCTGGATGTTTAATGATCTTCTGAGAACACCGTGGCAACGCATGATGCACAGTGCACACTTATGAAGTATCTGCTATTAATTGTCCTTTCTTTCTCCAGTTTGAACCATGCAGTGTCCAAATTGCATATATTAAATTTTTTCCAAACAACCGCCCAGTTGTTATTCATGTCTTTCAATTAAGGAACTTCGGTGCCTTACTGGTTATTTTACTTTATACTCAATTTACGATAGAACCTTATTTCATAGTCTAAAAGGTTCGATATTGTTTTCTTTGTACACTTCTTTTCTTGTACCGACGCAGTCTGGCAGTAAGAACATCAAGTCTCTGCCATTGGGACTCTATAGTCTCATCCAATATTGATGGTGTTAATATCTCGTTGTGCCGAAGTGTACTTTCTGGTTCTATTTCATTTTTTATATTGAGTTAATCGACCTTATTTGAACCTTACTTTGCTAACATTCATATCCAATCTGATCTTCCATAGTGGATCTCGATCGCTTACTAGGGCAAAGATTGTATTTATAGGATTTGTTTTGCGACCCAACGCAAAGTGGGCAAAAAGGTAATTTTTTGTTTCAAGATACGATTCCGGCTGAACCTGTGGGCCGATTTAGATGTTTTTTTTCAAAGATGATAAAATTTCAAAAAATTCGTTTTTTCTGCGTCAGTTTTTAAAAATTAGGAACCTCATGATAAATTTAGAAAAAATCATAATTTGTTGAAAACTTGATGATTTTTTGAACCAATTTAATAAACAAATGCATCATTCTGGCATTTGCCGTAGGAAAAAACTTGTTTTTTTTGTGTCGAACTACTTTATTAGGAGCTTCACGATAATTTCAGTAACATTTATAATTAGTTGATTAATTGTATGTATTTTTTAAACAAATTAAAATGTTCATTATTTGGGCATTTGGCGACGTAAAAACTAATTTTTTTCAAAATGGGTCCTTTTAATTTCAGAAAAAAGTTCTTACTTTTTCATTCAGTACTTTTAGTTGGCCAACACGAGAGGATTTAAATACAAAAAGTGATTGGACAATTAATTTATTAATTATTAAAAATAAATTCTATAACATTTGAAAATTCGGGACATTCAAGAATGTGCAGAAAGTTTCTCTCCCAGTGTTAATAAGCTAATTCGCATACATTATCGTACGCGGCTTTACCAAGACATTATCTCATCTCTCTCCACCAAATGTTTATGATTATTCTTGTTGTGAACTATTCAGCTTTTAACAATCGTAAACTGATATCGTTTTAACGATTAAATAGGTCCTATTAATTAGATGGATTAAAATCAACATCTCGTGCAGAGTTCCTTCGAACTTCAGCGTTAAAGTTCAATGGTGGCTGATCTTAATTTGTTAGTTTTTTAGCGAATTAAATAAAAGTCTTATTTATCTGAAGTTAGGCAACGGAAACGACGCATGCTTTTGTTTAGCTGAATGTCTGTCTTATTCGCGTACTATCCAGGTGTGATTTAATAGAAGAAATCATGATCGCTGGAGGAATTTTATTTTGAGTTTTTTTAACTTTGAACTATATTTTTATTCACTTCTTACAAAGATTCTCTTTCTTCGTTTGCGTTACTCATTTTTAATGTAAAAATAGTTTGTTCATCGCTTTTACTCAAATGTTCTTATCTATTTAGTTTCCAGTATATTTGATTCTTTCTGTGTATGTGTGCGTGCTAGTGCATACATATCATTTAGGAATGGATTCTATTAGAGTGCCGAATAAGATTCTAAGTGATCTGTTGATCAAAAGTTCTAGTAAAGACGTTAACATTCGGTAAAAATATCTTTTGGAAAAAAATGGGAGAGAGCGTTCTATGATGCAGAAAAATTTTCCAAACTAAACATTGTATGGTTATCATCTGACTCCATCATATCATTGGATCACACAAAAGTAGGTAGAAGGTCTTCAGAAAATTTTTAAAACCAGTTTAAAATCGACTAAAAGTAGGAAAACACTCTCTCTTGTTGACTCTAATCCTTAAATTAAAATTAGGAATGATTTTTTTAATAATTTGTGCTCTTCTGGAAATATGAAATTGCCTGAGGAGATAAGAAGTATGATATCGACAGCTAAAGATGGAGAACATGGTGAATATAAAGAATTTCAAGGACAAATTCAGCCATTAAGATTAGAAGATGCCATTTCTCTTTCTGAAGGCACAACATTGACAAAACATCAATATGACACTATTAGACTACAAGCTAAAGCACCAAAAATCCAAAAAGAATTCCATGATCAGGTGGGGCTTATTACAGATGTTCTAAAACATGGTTCGGGGACTTCTCACGCAGGAAATACTACCAGAAGATTTTTCAGAGATCCTGATTTGACATCCAAAAGCACACATGTCGACAGGGAGTTGATCCGTAGATTCGGCATAATTTTGCAAGCAATGGCTTCGAGGAAGGCAGATGACACTTTGAAGTTCTGAAAATATTGTCCTATTGGTCAATTGACGGAAGAAGCTCAAGAGGCAAACAACAAAAAGTTTAAACAGCTACGAGAGTTTTAAACTCGAAAATGTAGCAGAGAGGCTACCAATAGAGATCTTGGACTAAAGCTCAAGACTTTCTCAAGACATAAAATGGATGTCTAAAGTCATACGTTGGCAGTGAAAGAAGAACTTTCATCAGACTCATTAGTGTTCTGACTTTGCATGTTATAGAATTTTTTTATAACAAATATTAAATATAATGTTCAATAATTCCTTGTTTTCAAACCCTCTTGAGTTGACTAACTGTAAGTACTAAATGAAAAAACGAACTTTTTGTCTGAAATTAAAAGGACTGATTTTGAAATAAAACGAGTTTGTACGTCGGCAAATGTCTAAATAATGCATTCCTGAATTAAATTTGTCTAAGAAAAACAAAAAATTAATCAAATTATTATGAATTTTACTGAAATTATCGTAAACTTCTCAATTAAAAGGACTGACATCGAAAAAAAACGATTTTTTCGTCAAAAGATGCCCGAATAATGAATTTTTTAATTAAATTTGTTTAAAAACATAAGTGTATTAAATAATTGAATGTATTTTTGCGATAAATGGTAAATGATGTTTTTAGAGCCTATATCGCCTTAACAATCATAATTTATCGAATAGTGATGGACGTTGCTAAAATTATCATGAAGTTTCCAATTAAAAGTATTGACATTGAAAAAAAAGCATTTTTTCGTCGATGAGTGCCTGAAGAATTCACTTGTTTATTAAATTTGTTTATGATATTAACAAGAATAGTCTTGATAGAAATTTTTTTCATTTAAATGTTGTTCAACAAATAATTTGTTATTAAAACTTTTTGTTTATTTTATCATGATAGAATATCTTAACATAATGTAAATATATGAAATGTCGGCGATTACAACAATTTCCCTATAATTAACGAGCAGTGGGAACGTAAAATAGAAAAAATGGCCATTTTTCCATAAATCAAGTCAACAAATATAATAAATGGATTCTAATTTACTTTTGAATCCTGCAAAGCTGTGTCAAGTTAAAAAGGTTGTTTAAACATTGATACCTAATTACATAAAAAAACTTTTCATCTACTGCATACGGAATTATATTTAATATTGAGTAAAGAACGCTTTCGCGTTACAATTTTCGTAATAAAACAGATTCCTTTCGAGAAAGAGGACTATTAATTAAAAGAAATTTTTTGTTCGTTAATCAAAACACAACTATCTTCAAAATTATTAGCTTCAGAGAGATAACGTACGTTATTGAAGGGTAATTCAATAATTAATTGATAATAAAAATTTAATTAATCGCTTATATCTCGAGAAGGCCATAAATTCTAGAAGGGTATCATGAATATTTGGAATCAGAAGATCAGTCTCAAAGAGAATTATTAACAACATTGCATGTCAAACGCAAATCCGACGGAAGCGGGTATGGCGCCCGGACTAAGAGAGGAGTTTCACATCTAATAGCTGATGTTTTATTTGTTTATGGTCATCTTAAGTTTCTGTCCTTCATCCCGGAAAATTCACTGCAAATATTTATCGAAAGGTCATTCCATCAACAAAAGTTGTGGTCGCTTCCCTCTTGTACTAGGCAGTCTGATAAGTACCTAAAAATTCAAAGAGATGGCATTAGTATTCACTAATGTAAACCATTTTCATCGAGCTTGATCCTTCAAATGACGCCTGTCAAAACTTCAGCCATTTATGTTTACGCATTTACAAGTTACAGCACTGAGAAGCGACTAACCTCCGAGTTTTTTTTAATATGGAAAAATCTGAGTTTCGAGTTTTGATCAAACACTACTATCTTCGCTAGAAAACGATTCCCGAGACCAAGGCCACGCTAGATAAGTATTACCCGGACTCTGCACCGTCGATTGGAACAATTCATAAGTGGTTTACCGAGTTTCGTTGTAGCCATACGAGCACAGTTGATGCTGAATGATCTGGGCGCCCAAAAGAGGTCACTACACCAGAAAATGTCGAAAAAATCCATGATGTGATGTTGAATGATCCCAAAGTGAAATTGAGAGAGGTAGCTAATGCTGTAGGCATATCATTGGAACATGTGAGCAATATCGTGCATTCAGGTTTGGGCATGAAGAAGGTCTGCGCACGATGGGTGCCGCGTTTGCTCACAGTGGACCAAAAACGAATTCGTGTGACAACTTCCCAGCAGAATTTGGCATTATTTACGCGTAAGCCGACCAAATTTTTGCGCCGATTCATAACCATGGATGAAACCTGGATCCATTACTACACTCCTGAGTCAACGCAACATGCAAAACAGTGGGTTCCAACAGGCCAAAGTGCTCCGAAGCGTCCAAAAATGCAACAATGGGTCGGAAAGGTTATGGCCTCCGTATTTTGGGATGCACATGACATAATATTCGTGGACTATCTT
>NC_046662.1:51845322-51853011 GCF_010883055.1 Belonocnema kinseyi | reverse complement strand
AAAAACCCGCTTTATCATCACGACAATGCGCCTGTTCATTCATGCTTAGTTGCACAAGCAAAATTGCATGAAATCGGCTTCGAATTGGTTCCTTAGCCACCGCATCCACCAGACCTGGCCCCCAGCGACTATAACTTGTTCCCTAACCTGAAGAGATGGTTCACCGGTAAGCGTTTTTACTCAAATGAGGAGCTCATAGCTGAAACTGAGGCGTATATTGGAGACCTTCCGATCGAGTACTTTTCGGACGCTATCGAAAAGTTAGAAAATCGTTGGACTCGCTGTATCGACTTAAAAGGAGAGTATGTTGACAAATAAAACCGACTTTGGCCAAAAAAACGTCTCCGTGTTTCATTTTTCAGGGACTTATCAGACTGCCTAGTATTCAAATTGAAAGTGCATCAAGTACTCATCATCATAACTTGATAAGTTGATGCGCTACCGTGGCCATTTTCCGAAATAGTTTCTTATTTTCGTTAAAATCGATTTGCATTTTCTTCTCTCCTTACACATTGATTTTTTTCTTGCTTTCTTAAACTAGCATTTTTCCTTTTCTGTTTTTAACCCACTAATAATTTTTGCGTCTAATTCTCTTGTTGTCGCTAAAGCCTCTAATATTCAACTTTAAGAGATACGCTTGGTTCTTTTTGTTAGTGGCTACGGGGATTCCATGACTTCACCAAGCGTCAGCAGGCATTATTTCTACAATGGCAGTACCACACACTTCACTAGCATTTATAACAAAGTTTCAGACAGGTGTAGTCATTCCGTCTCCTGGACCAGTTTATGTAAATCAGATGTGCTATTCGAAACAATTTAATGTTTTGTAACTTCAACCTAAAGTCGGTATTTCCTGTGCTTTCAGATTTCGTAAATTGATTTTCCCGACTCTATATTCTTCTGATGTTGCAAAAAGTGACGAGGTGGATGGCGTATGATTTCCGGTTGCGTCGGGATCGATCGTTGATATACGATATTTTTTTTGGTACTTTTTTTTGTATAAAGTGCTTGTTGGGTGGACTCGAGGACGCCTAATATGGATTAATTTGATAAAGCAGTTTAGAAAAGCATATATTATTTTGTTTAGTCAACATCAACCGAACCGGACGTGAATCCTTTCCTGCTCTATGCTAGTTCGCAAGTAATTAAAGAACAATAATAGATGCAAATTATAATAAGGTATCTTGAATCCGAAAAAGAAGATAAGCGTACCCTTAATCCGTTTGTTCGCAACTAATCCGCGTAAACAATATATGAATGCTGTACTTTTTTTTTTAAAAATTTGTGAATTGGAAAATTGTGTAATAACCGAGAAATAACAAAAAACATGTTTTTGTTTTTAAGGCTACACTAAAACATTAATATTATGAATTTTACTGCAAAAATAAACTCATCACTTGAACAGCGTACGTACAGCCATTGCTGGTATAATCATTGCTGGTATGTGGTTAAAAAGTTATTTTAAGAACGAAATGGTTGCCTTTATTAATAAAAAATCATTTACAGTGAATGTGTTCCTTTTAAGGATTAATGGCATCAAATAAAACTCCCTTTTCAGTTGCGAATGAGGGCAATACAAACGCGTATATGGGCAGCACGAATCCTTGCTGGTTCAAAGTGCTGGGGAAACAAAGTATTATTAGGTTCATTCTCAAATATCGACACAATTTCATTGGAATGATTAACATTTACAAGTATTTTAATTCTTCCTAAGCGATTATGAAGATCCGCTCTACGAGTCATTAATGGAAACAAATATTCTGCTATCACAACTCCAATGATGTAGTTGTAAATCTCATCTATTTCTTCTTCCTGAACGTGTGACGCTAACTGTACAGGTGCACCCACCATATAAGCTTCGAAATAATTAACATTCTGAACTTCAATGGGAAGAGGGTCATACGCGTCCTTTCTAAGAGTTCAGTAGAAAAATGGCTGACGAAATTCCTATTCATGTAAATTCAATGTAAATTGGCGTTATCTGCATAGTTGAATTTTTTGTTATGACTTGTATGTGCAATCACAATCACATTTTGAAAAAATAAATAAATGGTTGCGGATCCAAATGACCTATCTATGAGCATCGACAGACTTTACTACTAATTATAAAAGAAAATCGAAAGTTGATATTTTCATCGAACATAAAATAACTTGCAAAAAAAAAATTAATTCTTTAATTCATGTTCCCGATAAAATATTTGCACACTAATATTCGATGCATGGAAAAATGAAAATGTAATCTAGTTTGTTCGAAATTTGGGGATCGCAGCGTAAATAATTTCAGTGAGTCTAGATGATTCGCATATTGTTGGAAATAATCAGTGAACGTCCCTGACCAAATGAGAATTCAATCAAATCCTTCGCATCCTGTGAATTCTTCTAAAAGTATGGAATTCTTTTGAAACATTTTCCAAATTCAGCAAATTTGACCAACGGGTGAACTGCCACTGCATTGAGAAGCCTTTTTTTTAATTGTGTAGAAGTCGTTGAATTCAATTGAAATTCTCTCCACTTATTTCTCTCCTGACTTATTCAAGATAATTTAAAGATATTCAACATATTTCAAATATTACAACTGAATCATTAAAAATCGAGATAATTCTGCAAAATTCGAAAGACTCTAAGGAATTCGAAATATTCTAATTTTTATTCTATATTTCTCGCAAAAAAATAAACAACCCTTTTAACGTATTGAAATTATATCAAGTGAATTATATCCTAAATATTTAAGGAAAATTCATTTAAATCTCTAAAAGAATTCAAAAGATGACATGTGTTCGCAGTCAACCAAAATCACATAATTCGGAAATAGTTAGAAAGAGTTTCATGTTTGCAGAAGAATTCACATAATTCATAACATTTAATCAAACTTGTGATCATTCGATTTGAAAAGACAATCACATTTGTAATCGTACTTGTCTGTTTTTTTGTTTTGTTTTAGAGCTCGGATTTGATTAGTTTGATTTTAATTATATCTAATTCTATTTTGATTATTTTCCTGTTCAATTTCAAATAAAAAATTAATGCATTGCAATTAATAAGACACCTTAAAATATAGACATTATATTTACCAACAGGATTAAAGAAAGTAACTAATGCGATACCCAGAATATCCATTACAGTCCTAATTTTTTTTCAAGTATGCAGAGGACAGAAAAATATAAAGAGTTTAGGTAAATTATAATAAATGAATATTCTTAAAATTCTTTTCGATTCACGAGATTATATGTGCAATTAAAAGGGGGAAAAGTTAATGAGCAATAAAGAATGAGTTCTTTTAGGCTTGAGCTTTAAACATAAAGATAATTTCCAAAATTTGAAAATTAAAGCATTTAGAATATCGAGTAAATCATTTGATAAAAGTGTTTAAATTTAAAATAATATAAATAAAATAAATATAAATAAAATAAAATATAAATTAAAGTAAAAAAGGAGAACTCTGAGGCTAAGCGTCTTATAATTTAAAGTAATAAGAAATAAGCTAAAAATTAAAAACTCTTGAAATATAAACATTTGAAATCGTTTTTTTTAAATTTTCAAATTAAAAAACTTTGAATTTAATTGCACAATAATTGACACGTATGAAATGGAATGTAACAATACTTTCCAATTAGAGAAGTATAATTAATAATCCCGATAAACTGCAATTTTAGAATTTTTAAATATCATTAATTATGGATTTCAAAATATCAAATACAATTCCAAAAATATAAATCCACGTTATCATTTTTAAGACTCTCAATTGAAAAATCAAGCAATGGAATTGAAAATGTTATTATTTTAAGCAATTTTAGGCTGGAAACATTGAATATTAACAAAAAATTTCAAACTTAAAACTTCGTGAAATAGAAGTTAAATTTTTTTTTGAAAGTTGAAACATCGTTACATATCTTTAAAATATAATTCTTAAATTTTGAAAATTGTTCAATTCTTCAAGTATTCAAGTCGGAATTTTTATCTTCTTTAAATTAAAAATATCAGCTTAAAAGTAAAAATCTGAAATGGAAAAGTGTTAAATTTAAAGATTTTTTAATTACGCAATGTAAATTTAATGATGTAATTATTTAAAAAGATAGTTAGCTGTAACGCGGGCAGGGAGCCCCCTGTGGAGCTCCTCAGGCGCTCAAGCTATAAAGCCTATTGTGCCACACCCTTAACTATCGCTGTCAGTAGTTGATCCAAGACCTCTTAAAAAGCCCAGTAACTCAATCACCGACAGCCTTGTAGCTTTCTCTGGTTCCATGAAGTAGGACCCAAGTGTTTGATGCCTGAGTCCAGCCAACGCCGGGCACTGGCATAGTACATGAAAGGTTATTTCATCATCCCTGCCACATCTCCTGCACTCTATAGAGAGGTTATAGATTATTTTGTGCATTTGGTAGCTTAGTGCAGATCCAGCCTTTGATAGCAAGACCGATACAGCAAGATGTTAGTCCCAGTACGGATTCCAGCCCTATGTATTCACCTGCGGCACCGCTTCCTCCTAGCTGGTTTGCTTTCTCGTTGCCATTGATCGCTGTGTGGCCAGGGATCCATATGAGAGCCACTTCATTTTTTTTTACAAGTTAGTTTAATGCCTTTATGCATTCCATAAACCAGTTCTGATGTTGTATCTGGTTTACCCGCTGCCGTTAGTGTCGCTTGGCTGTCCAAAGTGATCGTAATCTGTCTTCCAGCCGCGTTCTCCTCTAATAGTATCTCAACACATCGAAGAATGGTAAGGACCCTCACCTGAAAGGTAGTAGCATGTGTCCCAAGTAAGATTACCACTCACCTCCTTCTCGCACTGTCATACATTCCTGCTCCTGATTCTTTCTCTTCCCTGGAGCCATCCGTATATCAGATTTCCCCTTAAAGAAGTGGATAACCGTTTCTCTTCCACGCATCCCTACTTGGAATACAGACGCGGAAAGCCCTGTTGAAGTCGAAATGTTTTCTTATTCTGTCCTGCTTCATTTTAAGAATCGGCAGTGAGCTTATGTCACTCGGAAGCCTAGTGTGTCTAGTCCCCCGAGTCTATCTGTTTACTCTCACCAGGTGGCCCATCGCGTGTGCCGCATTTGCAGTTATTGTCGCAGCCTGTCCTGTATCGTTTCAAGTTCTGCCCGTGGCCCCCAAACCACAGCCGCATGGAGGAGCCTCGGTTCCAACCTAGAAGCTCTCCTACACATCCAAAAACTTATGACGAATTTCGTGCATTGGATCTTCAGGTCGTTTGCCCAGTTCAGTTTGCTATCTAGGATTACTCCCAGATATTTAACCAAGTCTGAAAACATCAGCATCCCGCCACAAAAAACAGAAGCGTCAACTTTCGGCATCTTGTAATTCTTCGTGAAAATGTCCATACTGGTCTTTTTCGGATCTACCGAGAGCCCTGAGCTATCGCACCAGAGCTCTACGATGCGCAGTGCTGACCTTATAAAAGCCCATCAACGTTTCCAGATGAGCCCCTCTAACTAGAATTACAAAGTCATCAGCATATCCCTGAGTATAATACCCCTATTCATTAGGCCTACGAAGGAGGCTCTTCACTAGTATGCACCACAGGAGGGGCGACAGGACACCCCAGTGGTGCTACTCCTTCAACTAGGCCTTCTATATCCAAGAACGTTCACAGAGCATACCCCTTTTGTTCCAACTGCTGCAACAATTTTACCACAACAGCAAGGAGTGCCGTCTCTACCGAGCAGCCTGTCTGAAAAGCATGCTGCACTCTGTACACTCTACCGTCCTTCTATGCCGATGGCACGTGTTTCAGAGCAATTGTTGCCCTAAATAGCTTTGTCACAGAAGAGATGACAAATCCCAGACCTTTTTCTAAAAGCACTGGGTAGTGGCAATCCGCCCCTAGTGATATAAAGGGGCAGAAGGACCCCACGACCCATTTCACCTTTTTAGTGTCTGCAACCTTCGAGGCGAAACTACAATCGGCCTTCCTCAACTCTTGACCCCAGTCTTCCTCTTCTAGGTCGGTTTGAATTCACTGAAAACCCGGACAGTGAACTTCCATCAGGCGATTCAACGTTGCTTATTCGTCTTTGGCAAACTCGCTATTTTTGAGCTTTATAAGCTCAAGGTGAGCTTTCGGGTTTTGACTAAGATTTTGTGGAGCCTTACCGTTTCAGCAAGATCTTTCGATTCTTCACAGAAGCCACTCCAGTCTTCCTGCTTATGCCTTCTTATATATTTGTTGTATTCATACTGAGATGTCTTAGAGATGTCTCAGTCTGAAGGCATTGTAGTTCTATTTGCCCTATTGCACAACGCTCTTTTTTTCGTGGAGTTTCTCCAGGTTCGTATTTCACCATTCTGCTCCTTTCGTCGGCTTAACTGTCCTTGTAGGGCAACTATTTTCATACGATGTAGTCAGAGCTCTTCGCAGAAAATTTGCAGCATTCTCTAGCTCATTAATACTGCCGTAGTTTGTGGGAAATTCCACTAGCCTTTCTCTGAGTTCCTCTTTATATGAGTCCCAGAGTGTGTTTCTAGGTTTTTTGATTTTTGAAACCACTGGTTTACTTAGGCTTAGAGGAAACAGGACATATTTATTGTTTGAGAGAGACTCCTCATTAGAGACTCCCCACTCTACCACGAGCCTTTGTGCAACATAGTCATTCACTGAATTCAGGTACGTTTGTATTCTAGAACTGATGTTATGTACGCGAAGAATCGCGTCTATATTGCAAGCCAGTTTCTCAGACCAACTGCCCTTTCTGAATTTGTAAAATCATTCCATGTTAGTTTCTTATTGTATTAATCTCCCATTTAGGTCTATACCATACGTTCATGGTGCGTCTGATATCTTTCTTGGGCCGTTGTTGTTAGTAACGAGGACTCTGAGTATTGCAAACATAATGCTGGCATATGTGACTTGTGTACAATACGCAAGAGGCTGCATTTGCAGCAAGCTTATGTCATTCTGCAAGAACAGAGACAGTACCTCGGTCTAGAAGCTACCAACTAACCGGAGAAGGTTTTTGTTGACTTTAAATTTCTGCAGACCGTTTCTCACAGGTGGTTCTCTATATGCAAGCTCTACGATGTCATCAGTTAATCCTACTATGAGACGTAGGCTTGTTTTTATTAAACTCTTCAGTAAGTTCAGAAGGAGTTGGGGCAGGCTCCGGCGGCTGCAAATTTAATGACTGTCAACCATAAGACAATTGGCTTGCTGCATCCTCCAGATCCAGCTGCCGCTTGTCCATAGCATTTCATGTCACGAGCATAAGAATCTCATCCTTCACCGCAACTGCGGAAGCTGTTAGGCTTCTTCCCCTCAATGGTTCACTTAGCGCCTTTGTCCGAAAATGATATCTAATCACGTCTTTATTCATTTCGAGCGTTCACTTGATCCTCTTCTCTCGTAACCTGGAGTCGGTGGCGAAATGCAGTCAAAACTTCAGGTCATAATCTGTTGTTGGTTCTTCTAAGGAGGAGTTTCTCACCTATTATCTGACACCTTGTCAGTTTAAGGTTATCTTCAGTTGTTGTCCCCAATTCCGGAAAATTCACTATAAAAATTTGGCGCAAAGTCATTCAGCCAACAGAAGTTCTTATCGCCTTCATCTTGTGTTCGAATGGGCAGTACATCAAGGACGCATCTTAGCAAGTTTGAAGGTTGTTGCGCGGTGGTATTCCTGAGAAAGCTGTCGGCTAGGGGCTCCCAACTTCATCTTGAAGCTCCATCTC
>NC_046662.1:51828111-51845222 GCF_010883055.1 Belonocnema kinseyi | reverse complement strand
TTTATAAGCTTCTCCATCTATATGATGAGTTTTTGGTGCACCCCTTAGTACCTGTCCCACATATCTTGCATGGGAAATCTTGTCAGAAGCAATGCTGTAGCCAGCATAGCCAATGAAGTCATTAGAAAAAAGCGCAATCCCTACCGCCATGCTAATAAAATGTGACGCGATACAGTCAAACCGACTTCGAATTCTAATTTTAAATACTTTAAATAGACGAGTTCTAAAGATTTAACTGATTCAATTTTGTAGATACATTAATAATACTTAAATGGAATATTTTTCAGTATAGAGGGACATGGATATAATATTTGTTTCATTTTCTAGAACGTGTGGTCAGAATGTTAAAAACGAACATTTTTCTTTTATTATTGAAAAATGATTTTGAATGTACATGTTTCCTTTTAGAATTAACAATTACGATTGAAATTCCTCATTTAGATAGCGTATCTGGGCATTACGAAGGCATAAATGAGCAGCACGAATATACGGTCATTCGAAGTGCAGTGGAAACAAACTATTGACAGGATCATTCTCAAATCGAATCACGCTGATAATTAGAAAAATTTCACTTACTTATATACAGAGTGTCCAAAGAGTTCTGGACACTCTGAATATTTCCTCGGGTAAACTATTTTATTAAGGTCACTATTGAAGTAACTTTCAACGATAATTGCAATGTTGACCTGTATATTGACCTTAAAGTTGACCTGGAAGGTCATACCAAGCTCAACTTTTTTCAGAATCGAAGCCCCCCTTTCTGACATGGGAAATCAATAGAGCGGGAAACTTTACGTTCAAAAATGTATTAAGGTCTTACGTTCAATTTGAACTTAAATGTCACTCTAAGGTCATTGCATCTTAAGCAAGGTCCGAATACCTGTCCAGCTTTTGAAAAAATTTCCTATCAGCGAAAGTTATTTATTTTAAAAAGGGACATTCAATCATGAAATTTAATTTGACATTGGCGGCGACCATAAAGGTCATTTTAAGGTCACGATTGAATGTGCTTTTTCAGAGTTGTTTTTTATTTATTTAGAGTTGTTCGGATCTAGTTTAAGTTTTAATGACTTTAAAGTGATCTTCAGCATTACGTTTAATTTATCCCTTGCATGTAAGGAGTAACAGCTTAATTTTTTCTTTAGTTGAATATTTCAATGGCTGCACTTAGGGAAACGTTCAAGCAAGGTACCAAGTAAATATGCGCGACACGTACGCTCACTAATCGCGCCAAGGTCATTAGTCGTGTCTTGAAAGCAAATAGTCGGAGAAGGAAAAAAAATTTGAATTAATTAACAATAATATAACTAATTAAAATCGCATTTAAACTTCTTTAAGCACAACTGATATTACAAATTAGGAAGCCAGGTCGTATATTCATGCAGGGTGTCCTATCCATACAAATTTCAACTTGATTAAAAATGAAATGGAACTGAGCTCGGGCACAGTCAAGGAAAGAATAGTTAGATTAATCAATACAAAAAGCGAGCCCGATAGCTTAGATTTGGAACGTGCCGCTACTCTTCTAATAAAAAACAACGCTTTAAATATATTCGCGATTAAACCAATAATCAGAAATATGGACCTAATGTAGCATATAAAATTGTTTATTCCGGGTACAGCGTACTATAAAGTGACTGAAACTATGATCTGATTGACTGACGAACATTTATTTCCATACTTTATGTTACGATGAGCTTAGTACCCCAACTTTGAGATTTAGACGTACACTTTTGCTAACTGGTGCCGCATAAAATAATGTGCCGGTCGTCCTTAGTCTCGAGAATTGAATCTTTTCGAAGTGGCATGGGGTGGATTAGAATGGATTTAAATAAATTAAATGGTATTGGATTGGATTAAATTGGAATGGATTGAAGAAGATTGGATTGAAATCAATTGGATTGGAGTAGATTCGAATGAATTGACTGGATTAGAATGATTTAGATTGGTATAAATTGGAGTGGGGTGGATAAGATTAAAGTGAGTTGAATTAGAGTGAATTGGTTTAGAATAGTAGCGATTAGATGGGAGTGGATTTATGTCGATTGGATTAGGATGGATTTGATTGAAGTGAAGAAAATTGGATTGAAGTAGATTGAAATTAAGAGGATTGGTTTGGAGTCGATTTGAAATGAATTTGATTGCATTGGATTGGAATCAATCGGATTTGGGTGGATTGGAATTACTTAAAGTTTGTTGGAATAGAGTGTATTTTATTAGAATGGACAGAAATTGATTAGATTGGAATGGATTGCAATTGAGTTAATTGAAATAAATTTGATTCGACTAAAACGAACTGGATTGGAATGAATTCGAATGAATCAATATGGATTGTAATTAATTAAGTTGAAATAGATTGAAGTAAAGTGGATAAGATTATATTAAGTTGAATTTGAGTGAATTGGTTTGGCATGCTTGGGATTAGATGTGTGTGGATTGAGTTGGATTAAATTTGGCTGAATTTTATTCGAGGGGAGTACATTGGATTGGAGTGGACTGGAAAGGAAAGGATTGGTTTGGACTGGATTGGAATGTATTGGATTTGAATTAATTGGATTGGGGTTGATTACAATGAATTAAAGTGGATCGGGGTGGAGTGTAATATATTAAAATGTATGGGAATTGATTGGATTGAAATAGATTAGAATTGAGTGAATTGGAATTGAGTTAATTAAAATCAAGTGAATTTTAGTAGATTCAAATGAATTTGATTTGATTTGAATTAATTGGTGTGAGGTGGATCAGATTAGAGTGGTTTGAATTTAATTTGATTGGTTTGGAATGATTGGGCTTAGATCCGAGTGGATTTACGTGGATTTAATTTGGATGAATTTCATTTGAATGGAATTAATTGGATTGGAAAGAAGACGATCGGTTTGGAGTGGATTGGAATTAATTGGATTGTATTGTATTTGAATGAATTAGATTGAAATGGGTTGGATTGAGACAGATCAGATTGCGATAGGTTGAATTTAAGTGGACTGGTCTGGAATGACTAGAATTAGATTGGAGTGTATTTAAGTGAATTGCATTTAGATGACTTTAATTGGAGTGGGGCAAATTGGATTGCAGTAGAGTAAATTGAATTTGAGTGGAATGGAAAAGAGAGGATTGGTTTAGAGTGGATTTGAATAAATTAGATAGTATTGAATTGGCATGAATTTGATCGGAGTGGACTGGAATGAATTCAAGTGGATTGAAGTGGAGTATATTATATTGGAATGGATGTGCATTGATTGGATTGGAAGAGATTGCAATTAAGAGGATTGAATTGAGTTAATTTAAATTAATTGGATTGGATTGGAGTCGATTGGAGTTGAGTGAACTAAATTGAGTTAATTGGAAATAATTAGATTGGATTGGAATAAATTAGATTGGATTAGAATAAATTGGATTGGATTAGAAGAAATTGGATTAAAGTAGATTCGTTTAGAATGAATTGAATTCGATTAGAATGGATTCAACTCCCTCTCGGGTTTTTAGATTAAGACTTTATGCAACCTATCTGTACTTGTGCTCAAATGGTTTGATAAAAAATAGTGTGTGACACTCGGCCCCTGAGTGGCCCTTAGCCTCGTGTAAATAACAGTACTCGGCCAAAAAAGTGCCAGTTACGGTCCTTGTATAAAATATAACTATTTATTCCGAAAAAATTGGAAAATAATGTAGTTATATTTGAAATGTCACAATGGCCTTAAACCTTTTGCAATACGTAGAAGAAACTAAGTGATCAAGAACTTTGGTAAGAACATAACTAATTAATATTCTTCAAAATGTTTCAGTAAATATTATAATAATCACTATCTCATACGTAATTCAAAATTGTTTGCAATTAATTAATTTTTATTTCATTATTGTGTTCCTCCTACACTGAAGTCAATAAAAATCCTCCCTCTTCACGACATTATATGTACAAATAAAACAAGGAATGGTTAATAAGCAATGGAAGAATCAGTATTTTTAGATTTAAATTTAGAAAATTTAACAATTTTATGAGAAAAGTGGCTAGCAATTAAAAGTGAATAATTAAAAATTGTAAACCTAATTCAATTTTTCAAAGTCAAAGCTGAGATTTTAGAGTTAATTGCGATATTTTATAAAACAAAGAAGCGTCCATAATCGAGGATGCTATAGATTGATGTTCCACTAACAAAAATTCTTGAAGACCTCTATCAAATTTGTTCGATGATTTTTAAAACATCTATATTGGTGAAAGATTCAGAGAAAAGACGATCATAATTAAATTCTGTAACCAAAACCGACTCAAGAGATTCACTTACACGTGGCAAAATTTAGAAAAACCTTTGCATCAAATACAAGATTTGCATTGAAAAAAACGATTTGGAAACTTTTAAGCAGTGAGCTGTCCTGGCAAAGAAGGGGAAACCGAGCTTGTGAAATAAAACATTCCAGTGAAGGTTTTTCCAAAGTTACATCCCAAAATTTGACAATTTCGATATAACCTTTAAAGCTAGGCGCAACCTATCTTATTCCACAAGAAACAGAGTAACGCCATCAACTACAAACTAGCGCATTGCCGACCTTCTCTAACTTTTAACCTAACTATGGTAACTATGCTGCGGTCGGTAAGATATAAATAGCAAGCTATTTCAATTGTTATCAAGGAAGGATAAGAACTCAGTGAATTTCGATAGCTCAATTTATGCTCGGTAAATGAAAGACTTCAATTTAAGTCTCTACCAATATTAGATAGTTATAATTAATTCTATTATCATACGAATATATTATTACTCCTAATAATTTAAAACAATAATCATAACAAATTTAAAAACAAGCATATGGAGTACGAATACACAAGTGTGTTTTCACAATTATATTAATGTGTAATCTATCTTGTGGGGAAACACGTATATAATCATCCGAAACTGTAACCGAAAGTTTCTAAATAGATAAGTAAGAGTAAGTAAGAGTTCGTAAGAGTAAGAGTTCACGCGCCTGAGGGGTCATGAGAGATGTCACGCGATCACTGAGCGTCGCGCTTGACGGTAGAGTGGCTGTAAACACTTAATATACAAAATTCAAGAAATTTACTAGAATGACAGCACGCACTAGATTTGGGGGTATTCACGGAAATCATGGAAATTACGTGATCCGCTAAATTTGAGAAATTTCGTAAATTATTTTGATACCGGGAATTTCTTAAATACATAAAGTTCATGGATTTTGTTGATTCCGTAAATTTTTTGAATTACAATAATTTTGTGTATGCCACCAATTCCATGAATTCAGCTAATTCAATGAATTTCGTTCATTCCATGGATTTCATAAATTCCCTAAATTCCATAGATTCCGTGAATTTCACGAATTACGTATTTTCTTTAATTCCGTTTATTTCTTGAATTCCTTAAATTTCGTGAAATCTTTTTTTACAGAGAAAAATGTTCTGAGAAGTGACATGCCGATACCAGAATTTGGAAACTGCAACATTATGTATTGTAGCGTTACCTCCTTTAAAATCAATCTGCATTTTCTTTACTCTTTCCGCTTTGATTTTTTCCGCATATAATTTAACTAACATTTTTACTTTTCTGTTTTTGTCTCACCAGTCATTCCTTCGACAATCTCAATACCACACACTTTAGTAGTACTTCTAACAATAACTTCTTGAAGCATGTTTCGTGTGCCCCACTTTACGTCAAATTGCATTTTTCTGGTTTAAAATCTAATATAAAAAGAAAGAATAGAGGTAACTTAACAAATTAAAAAAAATAAAGTTCGTGTTACGCGGATTAAAAAAAAATACGTAAGAATGCTTACATTGCTTATCCTCTAGGCTTTGGAGTCCTTTATGACATATCAAAAATTCTAGAACAGATCAGTTGCCAAACCCATTTTTTTTAAACAGTTCCAAAAGTTAATTTTGCGTGGACCGATAATTCCCATTGCATTTTAGAGCAAAATGCTCAACAGTAAAAAGAAAGAAAACAAAATTCTGAACAAATTTTGTTTTAAAAAAATCCGCTAAGTTCTATGGGTTCCAAGCTATGATACATTGAACAGTCCCCTTTTTACTTTCAGCGAAAAATCACTAAGTTTTAAAAAACACTGTGTATCTTTGCAAACAAATACTGCACGGAAAAGTGTTCGACAGGTGAGTGAAACTAGACTCAATTTTCTGTAATTACAAAAAAAGAACAGTATCCTAACTGTGATAGGTCATGAGGTATGACCCCTCAAAGTGGGCCATTTTAGCCTACTTTTACGGGAAAAAAAGTGGACTTCGGTTTTTTCTAAATAAATCCAGCCAATTTCAGTTTACCTTGATTGTACCACAGGATGAAATAGAGTCTAGAAAGACCTGCGTATATGTAAAAAAAGTCTTTTAGACCTATCATTTTGGGAACTGTAAGGTTTCAAAAATTTCATTTTTTTTGCATTTTGACTTGAATCGAAAAAGTTGTGTTTTTGCAAAATACATTATTTCGTTTGAATCCCACCAAAAAGTTTCTAGAGAATAAATGAAAGTAGAGACAGTTTGTCGTAAGATCGAAAAAAAAGTGTCCTAGCCCAAATAGGTCACCAATAAGTCATCAATAAATCACAAATAAGTATATATGATTCATTCATCGTGTGTGATACGTCTTTTGACAATAATAAATAAATAATTATTTATAACGAAAGCTTGTTATCACTACTTATGTTTACTTTTTGGCCATTTTTTACCATTTTTGTGGCAAAAAAGTCAGTGTAATTTATTAAAATTGTGTAATATATTTTTTATCCATAAGGAAATATTTCTATTCATAATTGTTTGTAACAAAATATTGCAATAACCACCGTTTAGTACTTTTTGACTACTTTTGTGGCAAAAAGTACTAGATTTAACAATTTTCATGCTTCTCGAGCTCCTTCTAATATATTAAACAAAAATAATATTTTTAATTTATTTTAGGTTACGTTTGACAGATTCTTTTCGCTTAAAAAAGGATTGAAACCTAAATGTTTTCGTTCCCTTATCAGGGATTCGAAACAGGGCGCAAACTGCAATTTTAGGTATTAAAATCTTTAACGACTTTAAATGCAAGCTTTCTTGCAAGGAATTTTTATCAATTGGAAAAATTTTTGGTGGCCGGAAAATTTAAACGAAAATTGTTTTTGTCTAATTTAGTATTTTGTTCAATGCATGCAACGCTAAACAAAACCATACTGTAGTGAAAGAGTCTCGATCAAAGATACCTTACGTATTGTTCATTCATCTAGTTATCCTTGGTTTACTATGTTGAAGATACTTTATTATTGTACCCCAAAGTCATGTCATGCTTTTTGTTCTTCTAGTAGGATGTCATTCTCATCACAGTGAAAAGGTTTACCTCATTTGCAGTGAAAGCTCTAAGTCATTTATAAATTGTTACAAGGCAGGCTATCAGTCTAAGTTCAGATGAATGATGAGTGCCTGATTTTTATGGCACCATATACAAAATATCTTTGATTATAAAGCCTGACATCAGATTTGGGCATTCGAGGATCTTTTAAAAACACATCTTAAACGCAAAATGCATACTCGTCAGGTACTTGTAACAGAAGTTATTTATCATGTCCGGATTCGAAGCTTTCCATCTATTTTCAATTGTGGGACATTTATGGCTTGCTGGTTCTTTCGCTTTGCAATCATTCCACTATAGAACATCTTGTCATCTGCCTGAAAGGTTCGATTTTTGTTGCCCTCTTGCACTAATGTTCTTGTAAGAACACAGTCTAGCAGTAAGAAGATTAAACACTGCTATTGAAACTCTATAATATCATCCAATTTTGCTGGTGACAATGCCTCGATATTTCGATGACGGATGATTTTAGTAAAATGGTGTTTCAAAATGCTGTAGTTTTTCTGGGATTCCTCTGTTCACATCATCGTTCTTAATGCGCAGATGTGGTGCTAATCTGTACGGTACTTGATATTATTTATCCCTAGCTACCATGCTTCCAGCTTCAATCAAGTTTTCGTTTTCCAAATCTTCCAAGCTGAAATCTTTTTAAAGATATTGAGCGATTTTCATCTACTAGATTCTGCTTATTCATTCTTGCAGCTATCTCTGACATTTTAAGTAAGAAGAGTCGATAAAGTTCTCTTCTCACACTTTTCCCACCTTGTCCTGCCAAAAACTAAAGGCGCATAATATCTCTGTTCATGTGGTATGCCCATTTAAATCGCCTTTTTTGCTGCTGAACTGCTGCTACTGCCTCGGGTTGTATCAAGCCATCCAATTCTGGAGGATGTGGTGGTTCGGGATCATTAACAGGTTGAGAAAGAATATTAATTACCACTGCTTGATCTTTTTAGTCTTTTCTACGTGCCAAATCAACCTGTGTTTTATTCTCCATTTCTCAGTTATATTCGATGTGTAGATTCAGTCTAAGGTCCTTGATTTTAACGATAGGATATTGTAGTCCGAATTTCTTGATTTGAGGATTTTTTGCAGTAAATTTCGTCCCAAAATTGAGTTCCGATGATACTAGGGAAGCAACGTGCATTTCAAAATCTGTGATAAGCCCTCTATGGTATGATAATTGATGAGTTTTAGTGTTCCTCTAAGTTCCTTGCCCCTTTGCTATTTACCTGTGTAGCTAGGGAAACCCTGTCAGTAGCAGTGCTATTGTCGAAATAGCCGCAAAGTCATAAAAAAATTTCAAGCCCTATCACGGTGACAATGGAGGATCTCCATTTACAGGGACTTATTATTCCATTTTTTAAAACTTGTTTTTGAGTGAACACGGTTTTTCACCATAGTCACGGACTGAGTCAAGTGAACAGGGTGTTTTTTGCATTTCGTATTCTACTACTGCTTTCCTTACTTAGCGTTTGCGAGCGTTGCAGAGGACAACAGTCGCCTAAGGATACTTTCTTCGAGCTACCATCTGCACCTCCTCAGTGTTCTTATTATTTTTATGATTATTAGTTATTATTATTATTGTTATTAATTTTTATTCTTATCTTTACAAAGAAAAGTTATAGTAGGTTCTAGGTTACATAGGCTAAGAATATTGTTTTGTGAAGCTATCATTCCCGATGAAACCGGAACTTTTACGTCGTCCATTCCTGTCTCTTCTATCTTGGAGGTAAGAAGAGCGGCAAATTCACGCAAGAGAGATTTAAGCCGAAAAGATTAAAGTCGCAGATGACTTAACACGGTAAACAGCACAGTTGGAGATGAATATTTTACGTCTGGATACATTTTTAGAGCTACAAATGTTTATAGAATGTTATGAGGAATAGTGTCGATGAATCAGATGAAGTGATCCCAAAGGAACATTCTTTTGCTTTCATACCTACAAAGCAGCCGATTATGACAACTTCAAGATGAACTTTGTAGCCTTGGTACAGCCTGCTAAGCTGAAAAAGAAGTGCTTGCTAATTAGCCTTTTATGTTTTTTTATAATATCATGCTTCGAGATACTGATAAGCTGAAAAGTATACATTTCGCTCTGGGCGTATTACAAGACGGGCATTAGATAAACACCATGGAAATTCCGAAGATGACAATACAACACTTTTAGAGCTGCAATGCTACTCTCTATGTACCCCTACAGGTACGATCATTATGCGCTCCGTCTTGATAGGCAAAATGAAATCCCTTAGCCTGCAATCTCAATCCAGCAGACTTGAGAAATATGTTGGACAGGCTCATCGCTAGCTTCTCTACGTACTTTACCGTAAAATTTATCATTAAGGGATTTTGCGGACATACTGGTTTTAAGCACCGAAGGTTTTAGTGATGCTAGGCCCTTTATCTCGAGGGAGGTATATTTGGATACTAAAATCTAGAATGATGACTTCGATCGACTGCTAACATCTGGCCTCCTGGATCTTAATCTTCCCAGATAGTTCGAAAGCTCAATTTTTTAAAAAGAATTTAGCTATACTTTTTTTAGGACTGTTTTTAGCACACGAACATCTTGGGTTTCCGCTTGTAGTATTCCAAGGCATATATAAGTATACCAAGATTTTGAATGATAAATCTACCCAAAAGTTAAACACCATGGTTGTCATTCGGTGATGTATTTTCTAGTGTTCCTTTGTGTTGAAAGCTTTGTGTTTAATAATCTATGGTCATGGTTCTTTAGAATAACCAATTTCGGCATTACCGGAACGTATAGATAATCCACTCCTGTCCCACCTGTCCCAAAAGGTAAACAAGGATGAGTTTGAGTGAGGCGCCTTCATAAAACACTGTTTCTTGGAGTCCGGTCTCTAGCTGTGGATGACTTTACGTGGCAGATGGGATAGTTGAAGATGAAGCTTTGACATACCTCTTTAGCTGTAACCTAACAAGATTTTATAAAGTTTACATGGTAAACATTTCCCATGTCGTTTTATTTTTTCTAAATCTTTAAAATTCTTCAAATCTTTTGAACTCTTTGAAAAAAACTGGGTACAACGGATTTAAGGACAGGTCTGCAAGACTTTTATCAGGTCTTTTGGTAAATCCCAGTTCTCTAGTAAACGCTACTTTTTATAAATAAATAATAATATCAATAATAATTTAAAATCAGAATATTTAAAGCAAAGAATCTAGGTTTTTTTAGACGAAAAATACCCTAAGTTAGAAACAAGTCTAATAATTTTTTTCATAAATTGACGAGTTAAAAATTAAATAATTTTAATTATCCATAATCGAAATTTAGATGATTTTTAATTCTTAAAATTCTGCCTATTTTAGGTAGATAATCAATATTTAAATTAAACATTTGTTCAGATATGAATTATTTGTATAATCTCAAGAAAAATATTTCATCAGTTATGAAAAATGTAATAGCACAATGGTGCAGATAGCTAGAATAAATCACGGCGACGTAATTACATTAAATTACTAATGATATACGTAGGTAATCAAATATTTCTGAAATCATAAAGTTAAAATTTCTTCAATAATTGCAGAAGCGAATTCGTTAATTTTAAATGTTAAAGTCACAAATAACAATTTTCTGAGAACTGCGAAATGCTTATAAATATATTTTTTTTAAATACTGAATCATGCTAATGATTTACTTTTACGCACCGTAAAATTATATTTTCATAACGATAGTTAAAGTTGTACTTTTTT
The DNA here is from genome assembly GCF_010883055.1 of Belonocnema kinseyi. Lineage (NCBI taxonomy): Eukaryota > Metazoa > Arthropoda > Insecta > Hymenoptera > Cynipidae > Belonocnema > Belonocnema kinseyi. The sequence continues at coordinate 51,834,162 of NC_046662.1, read as the reverse complement.
AATATATTATTAATAAACTACTGTAAATATTATTCCAGTTAAATATTTCAAATTTTTAGATGAAACTTTATCTCTTTGCTTGAACATTTATTATCTGACTAAAAATGTAATTATTCTATTTTTCGTTTCAACTGATCTTTAATAGTCAAATTAAAATTCTTTTGTTGGTAGAGATAAATCATTTTAATTGAAAATTAATTTTTAAGGACGGAAGTAAAATTACATATCAGACATTTTTTTTGTATAAAAATAAAATTTCTGGCAAAAATTTAACTATTTTGTTGAAAATTTGTTTCTTTTTTGGTTGAAAATTATCTGCTTTTTTAAACTGAAAATGTAAATATTATTCCAGTAGAATATTTCATAATTTTAGATAACAATTTATCTTTTTGCTTGAACATTCAATTTTCGACTGGAAATTGAGTAATTAAATTTTTCGCTGAAATTAATGTCTTATTGTTGAATTAATTTTCCTTTTGTGGTAGAGATTATTCTTCTTACTTAAAAATCCATCTCGCGGTCAAATATTCAATTCTTCTAGATACAGATTCAACTTTTAGTTGAAAATTAATTTTTTTCATTTCTTAAGGTTATTTTTGGCATAGAAAGTTTTTTTTCAGGAAATTGATTTTTTAACTGGCGTAAGGGGTAAGAAAAACTTATGTTTTAACAAAATTCATTTGATTTTTGATTTCAGACAATTCTACGATAATCTACATTTGGCCCTTTTTGTTAATTATCATCAAATCACAATTAAAAAATATTTGCGACAAATAATAATGAAACATAATAATAATTTAGATTATTATTTTTTTTAAATATTTATTTTCTTTGTGATTTGATAATAATGGAAATAAATAAGACTGAAGAACTAAAAAAAGAGAAGGAAGGGGATTTAGTTGGTTTCCTACTCATTTTCCTTTCCTCTGTTTTATTTTTGTCCAGGAAAATAAATTTTGATCTTTTCTTTTTTAGGAAAAAATTGTTCGGGTCCGAGTTCTGCGAAAATTATAAATTCATATATAAAAAATACCTTTCCTAAATACATTATTAATAAAATGTTTGAAAATAAAATAATTAATAATTTAAGTACAGTCAGGTTTTCTTTGATAGTTCTGAATTTCACAAATATAAGATTGTTTCATGAAAGAACGTTTTAAGGTACATGTTTCCAAAAGTTTTCTATTTTTTATAGCTAAAACTTTAAATAAATATTTTGTCAAATTATAAAACCAACTGTTTTGGAGAAAAATTGTCAGCTTCTTTTTTTTTGTTGACTTCAATTGTTTGTCATTAACATTTTATCAGTTCCAATTTCTTATCTTTTGTGGAGAATTGTTGTTCTATTTTTATTTAATTTTAAATATTTTTTTGAAGGAATATCAGCTGTTACATTTTTTTTTTGCCTTTGGAAGATTCTTCTCTTTGGTTTAAAATAACTTGTTTTGATGAAAATCAGTTTTTTCGGTAAAAATTGATTTATAAAAATTTAACTTGTTAAAACATTTGGTTTGAAAATCATGTATTTCATTAAAACTACGTATATTTTTGTTGAAAATTAATCTTTTTAGTTGAAAAATAATTTTTCGGTTGAAAAGTTGAGCAATTTTTTTATTTTTTTTTTCTATTCCATCTTTTTAGTTGAAAATTCAACTAAGTTTTTGAAATTTGACTTCTTATTAGAAAATTATTCTTTTTTCTTACAAATTCTTTATTTTTGTTTCAAATTAATTTCTTCGGTTCAGAATTTAAATACTTTGTTGTATTTTTTTAAAATTAAATACTTTTTTACATTTTTTTCAAAATTAAATTTTTAGTTGAGAACTCGACTTTTTCGTGGATAAGGATTATTCTTGTTTGAAAATTCTTTTCTTTTTGTTAAAACTTCATTAATTTTGGTCGAAAATTAATTTATTTTTAGTTTGAAAATCATTTCTTACTATTAAAATAGAACTATTTTATTGCTTTTTTTACCTATATTGTGAACTTAAAAATTAGGTAATTCCCCTTTTTCGTTTAAATTCAAATGTTCTTTATGCAATATTAAAATATTAATTGTGTGACATCACAATTCAATTTTTCGTTTTTTCGAAAATTTCCCAATTGCTCAATTTTCAATCAGAGCAAAGTTATAGTTCATGAATGTTGACAAGAGGGATTATTTAAACAATTTATTATCACTGTTAATAGTATTCTCTTAGAAAAATTATACAAAATTACAGTTTAAGAAATTGACTTTTATTTAAATTTTCAATGAAATAAGTAATTAATTACAGTCGAGAAAATAAATTGTTTAAACAATTCATTATTATTATTATATTTTAATAATGCTCGAACGATGCCGTTTTTCTAAAATTTCTGGCTTTTTGTCCAATATTCAATAGGAGTAAAGTAATAATAAATTTAAGTTTTAAAAAAATTGTTTAAATAATTCATTATCATTGTTAATAATACTTTTTTGCTTTATTGTTAGAATCTTGAAAGTTTTTCTAAAATTTTCAACTGTTTGTATATTTTTTTCATTAGGCGTGACTTAATAATTAATTAGATTTAGCAAAAATAAATGTTTAAACAAATTTTAATTATTTATGACTACCTTTTTTTGTCCTTTTTCTGTCTTTTTTCACTAAGTGACATGATAATTAATCAAAGTTTACAGAAAAGTTTTTATAACAATTTAATATTGTTGATAACTATCTTTTGTTAGATAAGTGCTAGAAGTTGTAGTTAGTTTATAAAATCCTGAACTTTGCTCCGCCTGCTTAGTTTTTTAACAATTAATAAATAAACATTAGAGAAAACTACATTTCAAATAATCTGTTTCTTTTTTGTGAATATATTTTTCTGAAATAAAACAGATATTTAAGATATGCTTCAGATTTTCTACGCCCAACATATTAAATACATCAATACTATTTTTTTTAAATTTTTGTTGTGGTTGATTTACCATTTCTTCATTAATAATAAGGCTATGCAAAGTTAAAGATTTTAGTGAAACCGCCACTTTCTAGAACTTATCTAAGAAAATATAGCTAAGAACAATATCAAATTGTTTAAAAAACTTTTTTGTTAGCTTCCATTAATTATTACCACACAAAGTGAAAAAAGGACTGAAAGGTAAAAATTGTAGAAAAACCGCAACTATCAGATATTGATATAGATAAAAATACTCATAAACAATGATAATTCGTTTAAAAAATTATTTTTGTTAACTTGAATTTATTATTACTTTACATCAATTAAAAATTGAACAAAAAGCCAGAAATTTCAGAGAAAAAAAATCTTTCTAGCATTATCAAAATATAATATTAATAATAATAATAATAAATTGTTTATACAATTAATTTTCTTGACTGTAATTAATTACTTTACTTATCCTAATGAAAAATTTGACTGAAAGTGACTTTTTTATACTACAATTTTGTACCATTTTTCTAAGAGAATATCATTAACAATAACAATAGATTGTTTAAACACTTAATGCAATCTATTAGAAAATGGCTAAAAAAATAATCAATTGTTTAAACCATTTACTTGAACTCCTAATTTTCAGTATGAAATGGTCTTTCATGTATCATAAAAAATTTGCATTAAAAAAGCCGCAATAAAAGTCTTAATTAGCGCCAATAAATCGCAAAACCCATTTTTTCACTTATGGGGGGTTTTTGGGTCCCTATAAAACAGAATTATGGTGTTGATACTTGAAAACTGATATTTTTTCATAATCTAAGGCTAATTTTGAAGAGCAGTGTTAAGTGACAAATCGATTGAGATGATATTAAAGATTCTGAAAAAGATTGACCATAACACCTTTTTTTTCCTATGGGAAATACGTGTTAACTAATTAAGTCCCAGCCGGACACATTTTCAACATTGTTTTCAATCGCTCCATACACTGTCAAAACGGTCCTAAAAAAATGAAAATAGTCGTAGCCGATGTGAAACTGTCTGAAATTTCGATTTATGGGATCGGAATTTCGAAAAAAAAACATTTAAAAAATATACCGGTGGGTTTAAAAAAATACATGGCGGCTTAAAATGAAAATTTTTGGTATAAAAATTATATTTTTTTGAACGACAATATTTCTATTTCTATTTCCATGAAATTGTATCCCAGAAGGTTTTTCGGGTCGGTGATTAAAAATATGGTACCAGATTCCCAAAATTCAAGATGGCGAATCCAATATGGCGGCCATATTTGGTACTGTTACATATTTTTAAAAACCTGCCAGTGAATTTTGAAGGTCAGGGTCCATGAAGGCAAAAAATCCAGAAATCGTAGAAACCCACCGATGCTTTCGATCCGAATATATTGAATGAAAAATTTTTTTAACCACGTTTTTTGTTAAATATACAACCATTACTTTTTCAAAATGCATTTCTTTCAAAATTCCGATCACACAAATCGAAAGTTCAGACAATTTTACATTGGATATGAGTATTCTCTATTTTTAGGACCATTTAGATAGTGTATGGAGCGATTGGAAAACATGTTGAAAATGTGTCCGGCTAGGACTTAATGGGTTAAACTTCAAAGTGCTTGTGGCAGCTCTGAATATCATTTAAAAAAATGCATTTATTTTTGTATGAATAAGAACAAAGTTTTCAGGTGTCTCCATTATGATAGAAAAAGAAATTTTGGACCACCCTAGTGAGCCCAGCACATCCTCTTGCAACTCCTTTCATCCATACCCGCAGCGCGGCGTCACTTCTCGGAAACATCAAATTCAGGAACACTAAATTCAGGTATACTGAAATATAATTCAATATGATCCGAGAAGTATTGTTTGGGAATATTTTCAATAAAAGAACGACATATTTAGTTACAACCCTATGTCTAAGATTATGTTAAGCTACTGGTTAGATTCGAACCCGTCGGTCGTTCTTCGTTTTAATCGCTCTTATTTGCTGACCATTGATAGCCTCGCGCGAACGAGGCTTAAGAACAGAACCGCTCTTCGAACTGAAACCATGCCTCGTGGCTTTACTCAAACTTCCGCTAAGCAGACCTACGTTTATAGTACGCGATCTCACCAAAGTGCCCCAAAAGTTTTCTCAAGTGTGTCTGATTATAATAAACCTAGATAAAAGTGATTACCAGCTATTTCTTACCACCTTCAGCTCACAAATTCAAAAACTTTGCTCAACTGAGTATGATCCTTAAACTCTTTTTTGTCCAACTGAAACATGGTCCTTCGAGCCCGATCCTCTCGAATGTGAATCAAAGTGAGACTTAGCACGTTCTTAGTGCTGTTCTCGAGCATTTAGTGACTCATTGTGACTGTAAAAAAGTATTGCAGTATTGCGTCACCTCCCAAAAGTTACGTAACACTACGTCAAACGAAGCCACGCTCTTTGCATCAATCAAAATGGAGGCAGTAAACTACAGTCAAGTTTCAAAGGATCAAGAATCCTTATTGAACTCGATCGTTCGCATCGTTCATCGATTGGTAACCAAAGAAAATCTGCAAAAACAACTGCTTGTGGGTCGCCTGGCAAATCTCTGAGAATTTTGGGAAAGAGGCCGCAAAAACTACGCGATTCTTCTCTCAAATTCGCCATTTGCTGCTGGTGCTGATGAGGACAAGAAACAAGAAAAGATACGAAAAGCTGAAACCTACAACATTAAGTCTTTAACTGAGTTGCTGGAAATTCCTTCTGATTGGTTAAAGAATTTGAAGCACATGCGCAATATTATTATAACAGTGTCGACTGCACTGAAAAATCTGAAACAGCCTATTGACGAGAAAAATGATCTGTTCACTTTTCTATTGATCAACACATTAGATAAAAATTCTCGTGACCAATGGGAACTGTCAATGTGCGGTAATACCGATCCACCTTTTTTCGAGCAATTTACCAAATTTCTTGATACGCGCAATCGAACTCTAGAATCGACTGTAAATATTAAAAAACGATCTAATGCCAAAAAGGTTAGTTTTGCAACCTCTTTGATGTATGTCAGAACGACAAAAATGAGAACCTCAAGAGTCCAGCAATTTGTTCACACGCCTCCACTTGAAATTTTCCGAGAGGCAATTCCAAGTGAAG
>NC_046662.1:51826825-51828011 GCF_010883055.1 Belonocnema kinseyi | reverse complement strand
CCCCCCCCCCCCAGGAATAGACACCGGGGTAGCAGACATCTTCTAAACAAAAGGTTTATACACATCAGAATTCTTCGAAGCCTACTTGTCCGCTCTGTGGAAAAGAACACAGTCTTTGTGCTTATTCGGTATTTAGAGATCAATCTCCAAATAAACGTAGTGGATACATTCGCTCAAATACGCGTTGCTTCAATTATTTGGGCACATATCTCCGCCATTATTGTTTAAGTAAGAATGTTCCTTTTGTAAAAAAAATCACCATTCCCTTTTGCTTCGAGAAAAGGACTATACTAATGAGTCAAAATCGGTACAAAGTCATTCTATTCAAAGTGACCTTTATTGGAAAACAAACTCGGAACATGGGAATGTGGTTTCTTCTCATTTAAATTCAACACAAGAAAGGCGTCCTGTTGTATTATTAGCAACTTCTCGGGTAATATTAGAAGCCTTAAATGGGCGCCGTGTTCATGTACGCGCATTGCTCGATCAAGGCTTTGAAGCCTCACTTATTTTTGAATCCGCGCACAATTATTACGTTCTCCGCGTAATAAGCATGATGTTGATATTTCTAGCATAGAAGGTAACGTTTTTAAGAAAGTATTTTAATCCGTGTCAATGCTGATCATACCTTCTAGGTCTTTTGCGACTACTCTCACGACAGAAGCATTTGTACTTCCAAAAATTACCGCTTATGTTCCTGCTGAGTTTACTCTTTCAAACATTTCAGAAAACTTACATGATTTGCGCATTGCTGAGCCAAGTACAGAGTCTAATGATCGCATTGATTTGCTTATCGGTGCTGATTTATAGGTCAAACATTACTTAATGGCCTTAGTCACTCTGAATCTAAGAATCTTGTCGCGCAAAAGACAATATTTGGATGGGTACATTCTGGTCCCATTAACAACCTCTCTCTAGTTCAAACGCTTCATATCAATGTGTATCATTTTTAGGACATTGCCGTTAATGAAACTCTACGACAATTTTGGCAGATAGGAGACACTCCCAAAACAACTTTGCTGACTTCAAAGGAACTTAAATGCGAATCGCATTTCACCAAAACTCACGGTTATGGTTGCATAGTTTGAGAACCATTATAAACCAATTTGACAGGAATAATTCCCCGTCTGTGGTTACAAAACATAAGCACAGGCTGAGGAAACCGTCTGGGTAAAATTGCTTTAGA
>NC_046662.1:51822233-51826725 GCF_010883055.1 Belonocnema kinseyi | reverse complement strand
TCATTTTGTGTTTTCGCAATACGTTTCGATTTTATTTTTGTTGAAACTATAAATTTAGTTTTATTTGTTAGGCTATCCTATAATATGCGTTATTAATTCAAATTTTTCCTTACAACCTCTATTATTTTATGTTTACCGTGTAATATCATATATTTTACTCTGTTAATTTTATGTTTTTCTTTTATTTATGTATTAGCATTAGCCTTTTATTCGAAATGTTACCTTTTGATTTTATGTAATTTTACCGCAAGTCGATGTTTTCGAATTTTTTCACGACGCGCCATATTCTCGCCAGTTCGAAATGAAGCTGCGCGCTCAAACACGTCGAAAGTAGGGACAGGCGGGGCAGCCGCTATGCCCCTCCATCAGCGAAGCGAGTGGCTGAGAGGAAAGCGCCAATCGCCGACCGGACGCTTCTCAGCCAACGAACATAAAAGCGGATGCGTGCAAGCGACGGAACGCACTTCTATTCGGGCTTCCAGTAGGGCAACCTCAGTCCCCTGGTAGCTTTTGGTACATTGTACCACTTTTTGAGAATGAAGTGCTTTCGATATCTAAAAACAATTCCAGGTGTCTGTCTCTTCCTCTCTTGAGAATATCATCCTTTGATCCTCCAGTCCACTTAACTCCTTTCTCTCTCGCGTGGTCGGTACGCTCTTAGCAGCCCCGCTACAACTCTTTTCTTATTTCAGGGTTGGCACGCTCCTTGCAGCCCCGAACGCACTCTTTACTTTTTTCAGAGATCGGTACGCTCCTAGCAGCCCAGCCTCGCCTGCTTTCCTATAATTCTACTCCTTCTTGATCGTTACGCTCACCGCAGCCCCACCCTCTCTTTTCCTATCCACTACAGGGCCAGTAAGCTCTCAGCAGCCCCGGAACCCTCTGCTAACTTTTCGGGGAGCAATACGCCCTTCTTGCGACCCTGATCTTCCCTGCTATCTTTCCTTTACCTACTCCTCCTTGTCAGACGTATACCTGGCAAATCCAGAAATCCCCGTCCCGGCAAGCGCACCTGAGTCCGCCGTCGCTTCGCCGTCCTCCGCGACGCCCTTTAGGCTTCCGGCTTCCCTCAAGTGAAAGACCTCCGACCCTGCTTCTACTCTTCCTCTTCCCACACGCCCAAGGCCCAGCCGCAGGACATAGAACCAGTCGATGGCTCGAATGGATGCCTTCCTCCGGTCCAACGCCTAGGAAGACCTGCACATCATCGGCATCCTCATTCATCGTGGTGAGAAGCATCTGCCCAGGAAGGCACGAACGGTTCCACACACTCCGCCAGCCAACCTCCTACGCAAACGCGAGCTCTCGCAGCCACACGCCTCGCCTACAGCACATACCATCTTCACTTTAGATAAAGTCGGGTCTCAACCAACACCCCGGCTTGTATCATCATACTAGAGATTCTACCGATTTTTTTGTGATCAGAATTCCGGTCAGTGAGCCGCTCACACGTTTAGGGAATTCTTTCGATACCGCGCTTAATTCTCTATTATACCTAGAAAAACGATTTGCCCGCAATAAAGATCTCGCTACTGAATATCGAGCCTTTCGCAAAGAATATGACTCCCTGTGCCATATCTTATATGGGTCCAGCAGGTGCTGAAAACTTATATAGAGTTTTTATTCCGCATTATCCAGGCATTCGTGACTATGGTCAGACTACAAAGTTACGGGCAGTTTTCAATGTTTTAAAGCCTACTTCTTTACAAATATAACTAAATAAATGCTTACACATAGATCCAAAGTTACAAACTGACATATCATGTATTATACTTCGATGGTATCAAAATTGATACGTCGATCCTGCTGATTGCAGATTTCAATCCATTCTCTGGTGAGAGACAACTAATGGGCCTGTTAAGATCTAGGAACTAACCACAGTCACCGACGGGATGTGTTGTTCCCAATATTTTGCAATTTGCGTTGTTCACCAATTGGTCGAGGACAAAAAAGCTAATTTTCCTCTGGCAGTTTCAGTACTCGCAAGAGTAACTTATGTGAATGATTTATTCATTGCACGAATGGACAAAACCCCAACTATTTCTTTAAGAGATAAACTTATTATATTGGCTTCTGCTGGCGGCCTTCGCTTACGAAAATGGTTCAGCAATTCTGCTGACTTACTTTCCGATCTGGATAAATCGGAGCATGGTCCAGCTATAGAACTGTCTTTTGATAACTGTTCAGGATTCAAAGTTCTCGCAACTCTATGGAATCCCTCTGAGGATACATTTCGCTTTCACGTTTCTCAGATACCTAGTGAAAATCTAACTAAACGCGCTCTATTCTCAAATGTTGCCAAGTTGTATGACCCTATTTGCTGACTTGCGCCAATAATTGTTGTCGCTAAAATTCTTTTCCAAAAACTTTAGTAAAACAAACTGGTTTATAATTAAATGCTCCGTCCTGATATTGCTCCAGAATAGCATGATTTTTGTTCTCAATTACCAACACTTTCGAGGATTTTCTGACACATCACGCCTAGCTTTTTCGGCTGTTTTCTATATGCGTATCATTTCCAAATCTGGAAACATCGCTAGCTAAATTCTTATTTCGAAAACAAAATGAATGACTTGCCTATTTTCTGTTGGACATATTCTACAATCGCCCTTCATTGGCTACAAAAACAACCTGCCACATTACAAGTTTTTGTTACTAATCGAGTCTCCATGGCTCTTGCAAGCCTTTCGGAAATTAAAAAACGATTCAAATTTAGCTGCTTTTTTTGCCTCCGATGGAACTACTTAGCCCTTTATACCACCAATTGCTCCTCATTTTGGAGGATTGTGGGAAGTGAGAGTTAAAAGCGTTAAATTAAATCTACGAAAATTATTGTCAAACTTCACGCCTACTAGTGACGAGTTCTAAACTATTTTATGTCAAATAAAAAGCTGTTTAAATTCACGTCCGCTTATTCCTGCTAATGATAATCCGGAAAGTTGCCAAGCGATCGTTCCAGGACACTTTCTGTAAGGAACAAGCTTAAAAATTGTACCTTCCGCATCTGTCTTTGATGTAAACAGAAGCCTTTTGACTCGCTGGCAATTTTATAAAAGAATCTTAAAACATTTCTGGCATTCTTGGTCTAGAGATTATCTTCAATCCTTGCAGCAGCGAACCAAATGGTTTTCTTTTCGCCCTGATATTAAAATTGGCGATATTGTAATTTAAGGAATGCAAATCTTCCCCCAGCGAAATCTCAACTAGCTCGCATAAAAGAATGTATTTAAGCCAAGATGAAGCAATCTGAGTTGTACATGTAAGAACTGCGCTATCTGGATTTGTTCGCTTCATCTTCCATTTATTTTCTTAGAATAAGCACTGCGATTTTTTTTACTATTGCGATCTTTTCTGGAGCTTGCAAGGTGACCGGTATGCTTGGGATTATGTTTAATAAAATAATGAAATCTTTAGTTGTCACCATATGCTTGAAATTATTTTACACTACTGGTTATACTCCGACCCACCGGGCGTTCTCGGTTGTAATCGCTCTTGTCCACTGGCCATCAAAAGTCTCGAGCGAACGAGGCCTGAAAACAGAACCGCTCTTCGAACTGAAACCATGTCTCGTGACTTTACTTAAACTTCCACTAAGCAGAGTTACGTGTTGAGGTGCGAGATCTCAAAAAGTGTAGAAAAAGTTTTCTCAAGTGTGTTTGATTATAATAAACCTAGTTAAAAGTGATCACCCGCTATTTCTCATCACATCCCTCTAATAAATTCAAACTATTTACTCAACTGAGCATGGTCCTTCAACTCTTTTCTGTCTAAGTGAAACAGGTATAAATTGAATAATTTTCTCATTTTTAATAAACGTTGCCAACAATTTTATAACAGAATTGCTGCCTTTATTGACCAACAATCATTTACAATATAAGTGTTCTATTTTAGAAATAAATAATTTTAATGAAAGTTCCTGATATTAATGGTGTATGTGGGCAGAACGAACTCTTAAATGGGCACCACGAATGCGTCTTGGTTCCAAACGCCGGCGAAACAATCTATTCACAGGATCATTCTCAAGTATTGTCACAGTCTGATTGGCATAGAAGCCTCTTATAAGTACCTTGACTCTTTCAAAGCCATTATCATGATCTGCACTAGGAGCCATGAATGCAAAAAAAAAATTTGATAATATTACGCCAACGATGGAATTGTTCTGTTCATCTATCAAAACATCATGCATGCGTGCAGTTAACGGCAAAGGCACACCTTCAACATAACCTTCGAAATTGCGAACATTATAAACTTCAATAGGAAAAGGATGAAATGCGCTATTTTCATGCTCGGTAGATGATTCTGAAAAAGAAAAGTTTGAGCAGGAAGTCACTAGGGTTGCTGCATAATTTACGAACAATAAATGTTAAATTAATAAATTACGAGGGTAGTACAATAAGTCCTTAGAATGACCAACAAATGGCGCGCGAATTGCTCCAAATCATCTGTTTTCAGTCAGCACCACTCCCGACTAGATATATGGTGCAGTCACAGT
>NC_046662.1:51809918-51822133 GCF_010883055.1 Belonocnema kinseyi | reverse complement strand
GAGCTCCAAGGAGATTATGTTGAAAAATAAAAAAAAATTTACCCAAAAAAAATTGTTTTTATACTTCATTCTAAGGACTTATTGAACTACCCTCGTATCTACTCTTTACTTTGATGGAAAAATGTGGTTTATATACTTAATTTCTGTTAAAATTGCAATAAATCTGTCATATTTCAAATGATAAAAATGACATCTTGTTGTTGAAACTCTTATAATAATCAAGGTCCAATAGGTTATTTGGAATAATTCTTAGAGTTTAGTAGAAAGATGAATTTTTTGTTTCAAGTAGTTACAATATAAAAGTTTCCAATTATCTACTCGACTGCCAGTACTAATTTAGTGTTTTTTCAAAAAAAAAATACTTTTAGGGATATTAAACTTTCTGCTGAAAACCCCCGCTTTAAAGATTTTGTTGATGTGGTTTGGTTCATTTCTAACAATATTTGTAGTAGAATCAATAATAATCAGCGCTTACTAAACTATAACTATTTCTCCGTTTTTGTGGAGGTGACGCAACCAAGTAACAAGTTTCAAAAGACTGGCTATTTATTGTTTCAATTTAGTTGAAAATATGATACCATTTTTTTGATTACTAAGCTTTCTTATTTTCCACGTATCCCATTTCTGTCACCTTCTAATTAATAAATCAATCCGTATTGTTAAAATACAATTATTAGTTCGCCACTAATAGAATTGGTAATATTAAACCACCAGTAAGTCAAATTCCACCTTAAATTAAAGATCTTATTATACTTGCCAGTGAGACTAGTGAAAATCACTAAGTTTAAACACAAAATACCCATAACTGCCCTCATTTTTTAAATCTATGTTCAGGCTATCGGCGTATAAAAACTTTGATGCGAATGTAACGAATGAATATTCTTCCAAATATTTAAGTAAATATTATGCTTGTCGTTATCGAATACGTCAATATAAATTATGTACATAGAATTTATTTGTTTCTTCTACATTTAAGTTGATAACAATTCTTCTGACTCATGATATTGTACGTAGAATTAAAATGAAAAAAATATTTACCAAGCTTTGTAGAAACCAGTGATTATAGACCTTAAATTTTAAACATTGGATAATCTCATTATTAAGTAGTTTAAATTGTACCTTTTTTATGATAACCAGCTTTTAAAATCCCTGTAAGTTCGTGAAATCCTTGGAAATCTCATTATATTCGTTTAATTTTTTTAAAAACTCCTTGGAATGTTTCAAAATCCTTGGAAATATCCTAAAATATTTTAAATCCTTTCGAAGCTCTTAAAAATTCTAGGAAATATTTTAAAACATTAAGGCAAGAAAATAGAAACCTGAGTTACAAATAAGTCTAATAAAACTTTTTTTTGAATTTATAAATTAGAAATGATTTAATTATAGTTTTCAAATACGTTATATTTAAAAGAGTCCTAACGCGCTGAATACTTTTATTTTATAGTCATGTAATCAGTCGTAAGTTTCCTGTTTAATGGCTATTATGTTGAAAGCAATTATAGTATTCAAGAAATAAAAAAATATAACGAAAATGAATATTTTGAGCCCAATAGCGCACCATGTGAAAAGAGTCAAGATAATATAGACGTTACTTTTTAAAGGCCCTACAAGATTACCATATCAACCTTTGAATTTTTTTGATAAGTCAAAAATTCAAATTCGGATCACAAAAAAAATGATACGAAATGAAAAATTTCATTTTTCATTCAAACTATAGAAAATCACAAAAACACGAATTGACCAAAATTATGCATTAAAAAAATATCAAGCTACGAACAAAAAAAATATTTATTAACACAAAAAGAGTAGCAAGGTACGAAAAAATATAGTATAAAAAATTCTGCATTCACAAAAGATTTACAAATTTTCAAGCATTAACTTTGCACTGGAAATTGCGCTTTTTAACTGTAAAAACCAAAATTAGAAACTAAAGGTTCGATAGAACGCGCAGTTTTTGTCTTAGTAGTAAAAAAATAGAATTAAAAATAACACAATTAAATTTTTGAAAAAAAAACAAACAAGAGAAGAAAAAATAAGTAGACAAATGTTGTTCAACCAAAAAAGTTCTAAAAATTTTGTACTGAAATTGTGATATTAAAATATATTAGAAATAAAGAAATTAACTGTTTGAAAGAAGGACACAAGATTCAGTAAAATTTCATTGAATAAAATTTGTCGCCTAAGTTATGTCTACAAATTTGCTTAGAATCACTTTACGCTATAATGCACATATTTTAATTCAAATCGTAAAAAATATATGTAATATAATATTTATTTTATTCATCAGTTTAAAATTATGTCGGATATTATTATCATATGTTATATAAAGTTCAATAATTGAACCTTGTTAAAACTGATTTTATAAAATTAAAGAAAATATGCTAATGTTTCTCTTCAGGTAGAAATTGCAATTCTTATTTAATTCTCATGCTGTGGCACTTATTTTATTCCTTGAAAGATTCTCTGCAAATCTCATTGGTATGTTTTTACTTAAACAAATTTTATTTCTAAAAACCGATTGTTTATAATATAACGATTTTATAATCCCTAAATATACTTTTTTCATAAAAACGTGCCAATCATATTTTCAGGGAATATTTTAAAAATGAAATAAGCCCTACAGCATTAGGATAAAATAATAGTTGCAACTTTTACCCAAAGTCCGAGAGAAAAACATTAAACCCTAATAACTATTAATAAATAAACAATTCAAATACTGAAATCTTTATTTCAAAAGTTTACTTCGATTTCTTTTCCAAAACAATTCATTATTAACAGTAACGTATTTTCCTCGATTTTATAAATCATTCTTAAGAACGTTTATTTTTTAGCTTGAATTTAAGTTTTAGTTCATGTTTAACTTAGAAAAAGTATAATGAAAATACCCTTTTTGTCTTAAATCTTAAACTAAATTTCATAAAAATAGTTGTGCCGAAAATAAAATTTGTAACCGAATTCATTAAAATTAATTAAATTTGTTTAGAATTTATAATTTGATTCATTTTTTAAACTTGAAAATTTTTTAAACTACAATTTTTTTAAAATTCTGCAAAATAAAAAAAATCGTGAAATCTTCCATAAAATAACTCTGAATATCCATGACAATTTAGTAAAAATGGTTTAATTGTGAATTGTAAAAAATCTACATTCTTCTCAAAAATTTTGTACTTTTCAAATTCACATTTTTTTAAAAATCTTTTCAAGACTTCTATACCTTCTAAATGTCTTTCAAAATTTTTTGAATTTGTCTTCATATTTTTTAAAGACAAAAAAAATTGTATGAAATCATTCAGATTCTTTTTTGCAATTTTTTTGGAAATACTTTGAAATATTTTAGAATATTACCCTCAAGTTAATTTTTTTAAATAAAAAATCATTAAACAATAAGATGGGAATCTGAGAAACATTTTTTGTTTTCTTGAAAACTTTGGTAATTTCAATTCAGCTTTTTTTTCAAACTCTTCAACAATCTACATTAAAAAATTGTTTTTTCACAAGTTTCAAATTAACTTTGAATTATTTGAATTAAGCATAAAAGCATTTATTTTGTAATTTTCTAATGCTAATTTAATTTTCTTTTAGAATACCTTTTTCAAAATAAAAATCCATTTAAAATTTTCCCATTAATCTTGAGACAAAATTATTGTTCTCTTAAAACCTTTAATAATCCTTAAAAGGCATATAATTTTTTCTTTTTTTAAAATCTTTAAATATTTGTCTCTACCAATTGAAAATAAGTTAGAAAAATAAATAATTGCCCACAAAATATGAATTTTCAACTAAAATGATTAATATTTAACTAGAATAATTGGATTTTTAACCAAAAATATTATAAAACTTTCATGAAGTAGTAGAATTTTTTACCGAAAAAGATACTTTGTGGACAAAGAATGTAATAGTAGATTTTTTAATTTAAAAAATTTAATTTTAACCATAATATATGAATATTTAATAATTATTGTATAATCAAAATTAATTTGGAACTAATATATTAAAATCGGATTTTTAAATAAACAGGATTTAAAGTCGACCAAAAAAAAATATTTTTTGCGAAAATAGTTAAATTTTTAACAAGATAATTCAGTTTTGCCAATAAGTAGTAGAATATTTTGCAAAAAAAAATTATTCGTGAGTTTTTAACCTAAAAGAAAAATTATTTTTTTACACATACAAAGGATAAGTAAAGATTACTTTTCAGAAAAATATAACACAAAAAGATTAATTTTCAAAAAAATAAAGGAATTTTCGGTCTAATAGTAGAATTATAAAAGAAAGAAGATTAATTTTTAACTAGAAATATAAAATTAAACTCATCACTCAGTTGGTTAGACAGTTGGACTTCACCTCAGAGGTCCGGGGTTCGATCCCTGAGCCGGTACCTCTGGAAATTTTTCAATGTACCTTTACCGAGGATCTGGTGGTTCGGAACTCACCTTAAGCTGTAGGTCCCCCCATCGTGTACTTGATTGCAACCCAGTCCGTCAATGATGGGGTAAAAACCAGGCTTTGTCCAATATGTCTGGGCAGACTGCTCTCATCAGATCACTTGATTGCATTATAAAAATGCGTCCGTGACTGATGATATATACCGGAAGAGCCCCGTGCAAAATGATCAAATAAAAAATCCAACTCTAACCAAAAAATACCTTCTACATATTGGGCAGTATAAGCCTGTGACAACATTTCGCCATAGAAATGTTTTTTTATAATGAGAATCATTAAATTTTTTCTATTTTTGTTTAATTATTCTATCAAAAAGAAAAAATATTTTATCAAAAAATTTGTTCAATACTGGGCGAGCTTTCTTCCAGTAAAAAAAAATTATGATTCCGTCTGAACGTGAAAATCGTACCGCTTACATTAAATGGGCTTGGTACAAATTTAAATATTGATAATTCAAGTTCTCCTTTTTTTATTCCTTTTCAGCTCGATTCTAAGCCTCAGCTTTTTCCCTTTCACGCCTGATTTCTCGATGATGAACTTTTCAAAATGGTGTCAATATAAAATAAATAATTGAAAAATTAGTTCTGAAAATTGAAATATATAATCAGTGTCATTATTGCTTCAAAAAATCACCTTTGTTGTATAAAACTAACTTTAAGAATAGGACAGGATTTCTCAAAGCAAATAGATCATTTTTATCAAGCGATAAAAAGCTGTAATTAATTGTATTGTGCAATGGCTGGCAGTGAAATTTTTCGAGAATCTTGCCATTACCAAGTATGTGTCTTTTAAAGAAATTTGTTATCTGATCTGGAAATATATGACAGTTAATTAATTTTCAAACATACTTCCAAGTCGTAGTTTTATTAAACGTTTTTTTTTAATTGGCAATTAATTTTATTATCAGTCAATAGAAAGAAAAATATTATTTTAGGTCAATTAAATGGTCTATATTATTTATAAAGTTTTAAACTAGTCGGAAATTCGATCTCGGGTGTTTCCAAATTCATGAGCACTTGGCTTTCTCTCAGCAAATATATTTTCTGCCTCGTAGAAGGAGCATTATGATTTTTATAAATAATAATAATAAAAAATGTAGCCATAAATTTCTTACTCCTCAATATTAGAGTTCAATATATTTGCCTTGATTAAATAAATCTTTTGTTCTCTTACATCAATTATAAATGATGTTAATTAGAAACGTTTTAAAATAAAAATGGATTTTTTAATCAATATGAATGTCCATAACTTCCATATTCTTTGATCAAATGTATTAATATTACAGGTCAATGTATTTGTCTCGCATCAATTAATCTTCTTATTCTTATACAAACTTCGGCTTATATTTATTAAAAAAGTTTGACTCTAAATAAGCATTTTGGAAATATTATAATTGACCATAACATCATTGGTCTTTAATATTGTGTATTAATAATACAGGTCAATCGGTTTGTTTTTAATCCATAAATTTTCTCTTTTCTTGAATGAATTTTAAATTATGTGAATCAAAACATTTGTGCTATAAAAATAGTTTTTTCAAAAAATATGAATAACTATAGCTTTCTTATTCTTTAATAAAGTATTTAATTTGGTAGGTCAATAGACTCGCCTTGAGTTAAGGAATCTTTCTTATTCTTACATCAGCTTTCATTTATATTTATAAAAAAGTTAGACTGTAAAAATTTTTTAAATATTATAAATGACCATAGCTTCCTTACTCTCTAATATTGCTTAATAACGTAATGATATAACATTTAAATCCGTTTGTTTCAAATCAAGAAAACTTTTATTTTTATGAATACATTCTAAATGATGTGAATCAGAACATTTTTGCTATAAAAACAGGTTTTCAAACAATATAAATTACCATAAATTCCTTATTCTCCAATTAAACGTATTAATTTCAGGTCAATTAATTCGTCTCGTATCAAGAATTCATTTTCATTCTCACATTAGCTTTGACCTATGTTTCTAAAGAAAGTCTTACTGCACAAAAAATGTTTAATTCTTAGGAATGACCATAACTCATTTACTATTTAACATAATGCTTAAATATTATATGTTAATCGATTTGCTTCAAATCAACCAATCTTTCCTTTTCTTGTACCAATTTTTAGTTATTTAGATGACAATATTTTTACTTTAAAAATGAATTTTTGAGATAATATAAATGACTATAACTTTCCTAATCTTCAATATATTAGTAAACATGATAAGTCAATCCGTACATCTCAGACCAAGGATTCTTTGTTCGATTACTAATTTCTCATGAATCTTGAATTTATTTTATTAGAATAAGCACTGTAATTTTGTTTGTTATTGTGATATTTTCTGGAGCTCGCAAGGTGGCCGACATGTTTGGGATTATGTTTAATAAAATAATGAAATATTTAGTTGTAACCCCATGCTTAAAATTATGTTACGCTACTGATTAGACTCTCACCCATCGTGCATTCTCGGTTGTAATCGTTCTTGTCCGCTGGCCATCGATAGCCTCGAGCGAACGAGGCCTGAAAATAGAACCGCTCTTAAAACTGAAACCATGTCTCGATACTTAACTCAAACTTCCGCTAAGCAGAGTTACGTTTTGAGGTATTAGACCTCACAAAAGTGAACAGAAAGTTTTCTCAAATGCAAACAGTTTGAATTTGTTAGCTGGACGTGATGAGAAATAGCGGGCGATCACTTTTTACTACGTTTATTATAATCAAACACACTTGAGAAAACTTTCTGTACACTTTTTGAGATCTCGTACCTCAAAACGTAACTCTACTTAGCAGAAGCTTTAGTTGAGTCACGAGACATGGTTTCAGTTCGAAGAGCGGTTCTGTCTTCGGGCCTCGTTTGCTCATGAGAAATTATTAATCGAACAATTTGTGAGATGGAGCGAACAAATTGCTGCTGCAATGATTAAAGATAATCTCTGGACCAATAATGCCAGAAATCCACTGTGGGAAATCCACGTCGCGACGTGAAACCTTTAAGCGTTGCGATAAAAGAAGCTATAAAGCTATAAAATAATCGTGAACTAATTCTAGATGGATGGCGTTAACAGCAAAGCATACAAAGCGTGCAATCCAGGCTTTGTGCGACTTGATTCCACGGCCAGTACCAGACGCAAATGAAGACGGACCTGCGTAGTTTATTTCAACATGTGGGAATGGATTTGCTGGTGTAACTCTAGGACTTAAAGATTTCCAATAAGCTGAGTCTGCGTTTTTGCATTATCACGTACACAGGCGACACCATTTTTAATAATTGTCTTCACTTCATTGCGAGCACCAATAATCGAATATTGAGTGCAAGTCATGTAAAGAGTCAATTGAATACCAGCGTGTAATAAATTGCGGTGAAATTGTTCCAACAGAGGACTTGAAACTTTATGTTTTGTCAAGATTGCAGAAAAGTTTTATTAAATTAACAATTTTGATTGGCACAACCGGCCAACAAGATGAAAAATTCCATCAGAGTCAATAGCTGGATTAAGTTTTTTTAGGAGAGATTTATTTGTGAGCTTTCTACCAGAATTTATGTGATCGATTTCTTGAGCAAAGTTATGTATTTCAACATAGCGTACACAAAACAAAGAGGATTTACGTATTTCTATAGCGAATAAGGCTTGAGGGAAAGCAGCGTTGTCCTTGGAGATTTTGACTGACCGTAGGACGTAAGCATTAATTCGAATTCGACAAGCCCAAGACGACTGTCTATCAAGTAATTTAGATTACCAATCCATTTCGTTCCTGGTGCTAGCTGGAAGAGCAGAAATTATATTTTCTTGTTCCAGTTTGAATGTTTCGAGGTCTCTGAAGGCCAAGTATCAGAAGAGTCGGAAAGTCAAAATGGACCTTTCCACCGGAGAGAAAATTTAATCAATTCTTCAGCTGAGAGACAAAACGAGAGACAATCCGCTGGATTTTGTTTAAAGAGAACATAATTGCAAATAGCGAAAGGCAACTTTTTTTTATGCCATGGAGACTTGTTACGATTAGTAACAAAAACTTGTAATGTAGCAGGTTGTTTTTGTAGCCAATAAAGGGCGATTGTAGAATCTGTTTCAGAAAATCCAGGAATTTGGTTTGAATCAGTGTCTTTAACACAAGTTGTTCATCACGGGATGAACATACTCGAAAGTGTTGGTAATTGAGAACAAAAATCATGCTATTTCTCATCACGTCCAGCTGACAAATTCAAACTTTTTACAAAACTGATAATAAACGCTGTCAACAATTTTATAACAGAATTGCTACCTTTATTGATCAAGAATAATTTACAATATAAGTGTTCTATTTCAGAAATTAATAATTGTGATTGAAGTTTCTAATTTCAATGGTGTATGTGGGCAGCACAAACTCTTAAATGGGCACCACGAATTTTTATTGGTTCCAATCGCCGGCGAAACAATCTATTCACAGGATCATTCTAAAGTATTGTCACAGTCTCATTAGCATAGACACCTCTTATAAGTACCTCAACTCTTTCGAAGCTGTTATCAAGATCTGCTCTAGGAGCTATAAATGCAAAAAAATTTTATATTAGTACTCCAATGATGTAATTGTGGTCTTCATCTACTACAACATCATGAATGCGTGCTGTTAACGGCAAAGGCACACCTACAACCTAACCCTCGAAATTGCGAACATTATAAACGTCAATAGGAAGAGGATGAACTGCGTTATGTTTATGCCCGATAACTGCTTCTGAAAAAGAAAAGTTTGACAGGGAATTTAATAGCGATACTTTATGATTTACGACAATTGAATGATAAGTTAATCAATTATCTACTTTTTACGTTGATGAAAAATGTGGTCCAATAGGTCATTTGGAATGAGTCTTAGAGTTTCGTAAAAAGATGACAGAAGAAAGCACTGCTTTTATAAATTCGATATAATTTGGCGCAATTTCAATTTTTGTTTTGAGATGAAAACAGAAATTACTAAAAACAATAGAAAAACTTCGACCTATCAATGAGCATGGGCAGATATTGCTACCCATAAAAAATGAATCAATTGTCCAAAAAATAATTTTCTAGACAAACCTCTAAAGCTCTGATAACAATCTAATGGATTTTTCGTTTCAAGTAGTTACAATATAAAAGTATCCAAGTCGGATTAGTAAAAATCACTAAGTTTAAACACATAATAACCATCACTGTCCTCATTTTTTAAATCGATGTTCAGGCTGTCAGCTTATGAAGAACTTTTATACGACTGTAACGAATGAATATTCTTCCAAATGTTTCAGTAATTATTATAATTTTCTGTATCTCAAACGTCGAAATAAATTTTGTACATGACACTTATTTGTTTCTTCTACACTCAAGTCAAAACAAAAATTCTGAATCATGCTGGTATACATACAATTAAGCGGAAAAAAATTATTACCAAGCAGTGTAAAAAGCACTGGTTTTAGAGCTTAATTTGAAACAGTGGATAATCGAATTAGCAAGGAGTTGAAATTGTACCATGAATTTACGTCTTAAGTCGAATTTTTATGACTCCAGCACGAGCGCTTCATATCTTTGACTGTATACCTGTCCTAACAAAAAGGGTAATTCTGACTGCCATTAAAGCTAATTCTTGATAATGATTGAACAATCTTGTTTATTGATAACAAGAGATATTTCGGGTTTCACTCGTGTAAATAATACGAAATTTTGCCGACGTTTCGTAAAAATTGCAGTTTACTTTTTCAAGGCTAACCTAAACCCGAGTTATCAGGTTATGTTGCTTTTATGTATACTTTCCACAATGCCTGTGATTGGCCAGAGTGCCCCACTGTGGGGACTGGTCGAACCTGATTAGCCAATCAAGTCTTTTTATTTTAAAAATCCGGGAAGACGGAAAGCCAAATCGGATTGGTATTATATCCATTGTCCCCATTGATGTTATTGGGGTGTTTAAAATTTCAATTGCTTCTCTATGTTTTCTGGGAAAGATGTTGTGTTTTTTGCAATGACTGTTGTTCTGTCAAATAAAATTTTATGTCCTGTTTCGAAAACATGTTCAGCTAGTGCTGATTGTGTGAAATTTTTTAGCCTGACCTTACTTTCATGTTTCTTTATACGTTGGCTCACCGCTCTCCCGGTTTCTCCAATATAGACTTGGCCACAAGAACAAGGGATTTTATATACTTCTGGATCAATTAGGGGTGCCTTTTTGACTTTCGGGTTATTTAGTAGTTGAACTAAATAAGTTTCTCGATTTTATCAACCAATTACATCCTAATATCCAGTTCACCATGGAAATAGAACAAAACGGAAAATTGCCTTTTTTAGACGTATTAATTTACAGAAAACCTGATAACACCTTAGGACATGAAGTGCACAGAAATCCCACACACACAAACAGATACCTAAATGCTTTCTCCCACGATCGCCTATCTCAAAAACAATCAATCATCAGCACCCTTGTATAAAATGTTAAACAAACCCTAATACAGAACGACTACACAAAACAAACAAATTGATAAAGTAATAAGAATATACACTCAAAAAAACAAGTAAACACAATCTACGAAAGAAAGAGAGAGAAAAATGACCATCACCACCCTACCCTACGTCCAAGGTGATGTAGGGTAGGGCGGTGGTCATTTTTCTCTCTCTTCTTTGCGTAGATTGAACTTGATACCTACTAATCCCATCTCTCCAAGACTTTACGGGCTCCCAAAAATCCACAAAGAAAACATTACACACAGACCGATCGTCAGCGCAATAAATTCACCAACTTACAACCTAGCACGCTTCCTCGCTGCGAAACTAAATCCTTTGACAGGAAACTCTATCGCTCACGTTCAAAACTCATTTGACTTTATCAAAAAAATACAACAGATTCACATTCAACTTCAAGATATCATAGTGAGTTTCGACATAGTATCTCTCTTTACGAAAGTACCAATCTCTGATAGAATTGAGATTATTAAATCTTTTACAAACTTTCCTTCCGAGCTCATACCTTTGATAAAACACTGTCTTAATAATACTTATAGTACTTCTCGTTCAATACTCAATTCTACGAACAAATCTCAGGGGCAGCAATGGCATCCTCAATTTCACCTGTAATAGCCAATGTCTTTATGGAACATCTAGAAACTAAAATCTTCAACCAAGCCAAGCTTGAGCCAGAATTTTGGTTCCGTAACGTTGATGAAACTTTTGTCATACCTAAATACCTCCTCCCACCATCACCTATCTCAAAAACAATCTGTAATTAACTCCCTTGTACACAGATCTGTCTCCATAACAGATAAAGATAACTAACAAAAAGAATTACAAAATGCTAAACAAATTCTAATACAGAACGATTACACAAACAAATTGATGAAGCAATAAGAAAAAACACTCAAAAAATCGAGATAACACAACCTACGAAAGGAAGAGAGAGAAAAATGACCACCACCATATCCTACATTTCCCGCAATCAGCACTAGCTGAACATCATATCGAAACAGGACATAAAATTTCATTTGGTAAAACAACAGTCATTGCAAAAACACACAACATCTTTCACAGAAAACATACAGAAGCAAACGAAATCTTGAAACACCCTAATAACATCAATAGGGACAATGGATATAATGCCAATCCGATTTGGCTTTCAGTCCTCCCGGATTTTAAATAAGTTTTATATAGGAGTGAAACCCAAAATACGAGGGTAGTTCAATAAGTCCTGAGAATGACCAACAAATGGCGCGCGAATCGCTCCAAATCATCTGTTTTCAGTCAGCACCACTCCCGACTAGATATATGATGCAGTCACAGTCCACATCTTCTG
>NC_046662.1:51798424-51809818 GCF_010883055.1 Belonocnema kinseyi | reverse complement strand
ATAGAGCTCCAAGGAGATTATGTTGAAAAATAAAAAAAATTTACCCAAAAAAAATTGTTTTTATACTTCATTCTAAGGACTTATTGAACTACCCTCGTATCTCTTCTTATCAAAATGAATCATCGTGAAAGCATTAAATCTATTAATCTTGTATATTTTCATACTATATATATTTATATGATATTCAAAATGTTGTTTGTTTTTACGTATTTTTAACGACTCAGGAGATTCTTCTGGAAAGTTACAATTTTTAGTTTTTTAAAGAAAATTTTAAAGGGTTATACTCGTTTAGACTCATAGATTCTGAATTTTTAAATTAAAAATGACTAATTTAATAGGTACAATTTTTTATTCATCAATTTTTAACTTATTCACGAGACAAAAAGGTTCTTATTGACGCAGATTTACTGAAATAAGTAAACGTCGCCTTAGCCAAGATAAAGCTCGACTTGAAACAAGTAAACGCCGTTTTACCTGTCGTAGCTATAAAAGTAAGTCGAAGGCTTATGTCTCAACTGAACTTTAAAACGCAGGCTTACATCGATGTCTTGGAGACGAACTCAAGACATAACGAAGTCGAAATCAAGTCAAAGCATTTTTATTTGGGAATACCCTAAAATATTTTTAATCCTTTGAAAACTCTTAAAACTTCTCGAAAATGTTTTAAAATATTTAGACAAGAAAACAGAAACCTGAGCTAGAAATAAGTCTAAAGAAATGGTTTAATGAATTGCTGAATCAAAAATTATCTAATTTTAGTTTTTAAATACTTTATATTTATAAGAATCCTAATGCTCAGTATGATTTTTTTATAGTCAGGTAATCAATCGCAAGTGTCCTGTTTAATGGTGACTTGCATCAAGATTTAAAAACTTTATGCATGGCTATCCATAGTAAAAAAAAAATCAAACAATTTGTTCTTACAACTTTTTTTATAAAAATAAACCTGTTGGAATTATGGCATTTAAAAATAAAAAAATGAAACGAAAAAGAATATTTTGAGGCAAATAGCGCACCATGAGTCAAGAAAATACAAAAGTTACTTTTTAAAGGCCCTACGAGATTACCACATCAACCTTAGGATTTTTTTAATAAGTCCAAAATTCAAATTTGGATCACACAAAAAAATAATAAAAAATAAAAAATTCCATTTTTCTGTCAAACTATAAAAGATCAGAAAAACATGAATCGACCAAAATTATGCATTAAAAAAGTATCTGCAAATTTTGTATCGATTACTTTGCGATAAAACGCGTAGTTTTTGTTTTATTAGTAAAAAGAGCATCAAAAATCAAAATAAATTCGTTGGACAAACGACGCAAGCAATAAAACTAAACCAAGTTTATTGACACAAAAAAAAGTAGCAAGGTACGAAAAAAGATAGTTTAAAAAATTGTGCATTGACAAAAGACTTAAAATTTTATAGCATTACCTTTTTACTAGGAATTGCGGTTTTTTAACAGTAAAAAATAAAATTAAAAACGAAAGGATCGATAGAACGCTTAGTTTTTGTTTTAATAGTAAAAAAATAGAATTAAAAATAAAAAAATTAAATTAAAAAATAAAAACAAGAGACAAGAAACGGGCAGACAAACGTTGTATTTAACTACAAATTTGTTTAGAATCACTTTACGCTATAATGCACGTATTTTAATTTAAATCGTAAAAAAAAATATATATATATATAATATTTATTTTATTTATTAATTTAAAATAATTTTGGATATTATAATCGCATGTTATTTTAAGTTCAATAATTGAACCTTTTAGAAACTGATTTTATAAAATTAAAGAAAATATGCTAATGTTTCTCTCTAGGTAAATGTTACAATTCTTATTTGATTCTAATGTTGTGGCACTTATTGTATTCCTAAAAAGATTCTCTGCAAGTGGCATTAATATGTTTTTACTTAAAAAATTGTATTTCTGAAAACCTATTGTTTAAAAATAACGATTTTATAATCCCTGAATAATTTTTTTCATAAAAAGATATCAATGATATTTGCAGAGAATATTTTAAGAAATAAAATAAGCCCTACAGCTTGAGGATCAAGTAATAGTTGCAACTTTTACCGAAACTGAGAGAGAGAGAGAGAGAGAGACAGTAAACCTTAAAAATTATTATTAAATAAAAAATTCGAATAATAAAATCTTTATTTTAAAGTGTGCTTTTAAAGTGTGCTAAAGTTATGCCAAAAATAAAATATGTAACCGAATTCATTAAAATTAATTTAATTTGTTTACAATTTTTAATTGTGGTTCATTTTTTTAAACTTAGAAAATTTTTAAACTAAATTTTTTTTAAATTCTGCAAAATAAAAAAATCGTAAAATCTTCCATAAAATAACTGTTAATATCGCTGACAATCTAGGAAAACATTTTTAATTGTAAATTGTAAAAAAGTCTACATTTTTTTTCAATATTTTTGTAATTTTCACATTCACATTTTTTTCAAAATCTTTTCAAGACTTCTAAACCTCCTAAATGTCTTTAAAAATTTTTTGAATTTTTATAAGTATTTTTTAAAGACAAAAAAATGTGCTTTAAATCATTCAGATTTTTTTTGCAATTTTTTTTAAAATACTTTGAAATGTTTTAGAATATTACCCTCAAGTTAATTTTTTAAAATGAAAAATCATTAAACATTAGGCTGGGAATCTAAGAAACATTTTTTGTTCTTTTGAAAACTTTGGTAATTTTAATTCAGCTTCTTTTTTCAAACTCTTCAACAATCCATATTTTAAAAAAATTGTTTTTTCACAAGTTTTAAGTTAACTTTGAATTATTTAAATTAAGTATAATAGCATTTATTTTGTAATTTTCTAATTCTGATCTCTTAAAACCTTTAATAATTCTTAAAAGGCATCTAATTTTTTTTCGAAATCTTTAAATATGTGCATTTCATTTTAAATTTTTCTGAATATTCTCAAGAAATTTAATTATTTTCAGTTCTATTCGAAAGTACTTAAACTTCAACAAATGAAAAAAATTTAATTCATAAAAATGGTATTAAAATCTTTCAGATCTTTTTCGACATACATTGAAATCTTAAAAACTTAAACAACCTTTTAAAATAAAATCTGAATAATTTTCTCAAAATCTTATTATCCATGTGGTAGCAAAATAAACGAATTATATAAATACAAAATTATAAAATTCAAAGAAGTTACGATAAAGTTATAAAAATGTACAAAATTTCACCCTTAAAAGGCTCAATTCTATTACAATACACTCATCGAAAACTGTGAAATAATTCATATTTTCAGTAAATTATTCCTTAAAAACATAATTTTGTCATTTTTAATGAAAAAAATATTTATTCATAATTCTTTTCTGTACATTCTATTACAATAATTTTAATCAACAATTTAAAATCTGAATGCCCTGATAGACGAGAATAAATCATAGTTATATAAATAAAATAGCAACTTGCAAATTTGTTAAAAAACAATTATAATGAAAATTCCTTTTTCCTCTTAAGTCTTAAGCTAAATTTCTTAAAAATATTTGTGCACAAAAGCAAATTTTAAACTGAATTCATTAAATTTAATTAAAATTGTTTACAATGTATAATTTTCGGTTCATTTTTTTAAGGCTTAGTATTTGTTCCGAAGTTTCCAAGTAAAAATATTGTATCTTCAAGACGATCGATAAATTTTTTAAAGAATAATTACATTTTCAACCTAAAAGTTTAATTTCCAACTAAAATGATAAACATTTATCCGATATACTTGAATTTCTTCTACCAATTAAAAATAAATAATTTCTTACGAAATATGAAATTTCAACAAAGATAAATTCTGAACGAAAAATATATAAATTGATATTTTAACAGCAAAAATGGTTTATTTTTATTTTTTCATATAAAAACAGTTAAACTAAAACAAAAAAGACGACTTTTTAACATGAGTTGAATTATCAACTAAGCCAATTTTTTTCAGTCAAGAGATACACACAATTTTCAGTAAAAAAAATTAATTTCGAACCAAAAAAGAAACTGGTTTTTAATACAATAATAAAATACGGTAATATAAAGCTCGTTCCACAAATTAAGAATAATTGCTGTTTTATTTTATATTGCATTACAAATTTGCAGCAAAACACTTGGATTTAAAAAAAGTAACATAATATTAGACTTTTTATTTTAAAATATTAACTTTTAACCACAAAAGACGAAATTTTATTTAAAAAGAATGACTTTTCTACAAAATGATCAAATAATTGGCCAAATAATAAAATTATTAATAAGGAAAAGATGAATTTCGAACCAAAACTATAATTTAGACTTTTCAATTAAAATTAATTTTTTTTTAACCAATACATATTAATTCAAGAATTATCTAACAGAATTTTTGAATAAACAGGAAAGATATAAAACAAAGAGATAAATTTTCGGCATAATAGTAGAATTTTTAAAGAAAGAAGATTAATTTGCAACTAGAAATATAAAATTAGACTAATCAAATAATAATAATTATTATTATTATTATATTTTTATTTGATCATTCTATCACAAAGAAAAAATCTTTTTCTACCAATTTGGTCAATGCTAGGCGAGCTTTCTTCCAGCAACAAAAATTGATGATTCCATCCGAACGTGAAAATGGTACCCGTTACATGAAATGGGCCCGGTGCAAATTTAAATATTGATAATTCAAGTTCTCATTTTTTAATTCCTCTTCAGCTCGTTTCTTAGCATCAGCTTTTTCCCTTTCACGCCTGATTTCTCGATGGTGAACTCTTCGAAATGGTGTCAATATAATATAAATAATTGGTTCCATTAAGCTTATGATAGATCCTCCCAAACAAAGTCCAATGATACCTCCTAAGCGTGCTGAAATAAGTGTCACATAGTTATAAATAATTTGAAAAAATTATTTGATTATACTCTATACTTACCGATAAGATCGTTCCAGGATAAGAAGAGACTCATTTCATATTTAGTGTATCCAAAATCTCGAAAGAAAACATTAACAATTGACAAATTAAATCTGAAAATATAAATATGGTCATAGTCATCATTGCTTGAAAAATATCACCTTTGTTGTATAAAACTCACTTTGCAAATAGTGTAGGATTTTCTAAATAAAATAGATCATTTTTATCAAGCGATAAGAAGCTGTAATTAGTTGCATTGCACAATGGCTGGCAGTAACATTTTTCGAGAATCTTGCCATTATCAAGTGTCTGTCTTTTAAAGAGATTTGTTATCTGATCTGGAAATATATGATTTCTAATAAATCTTCAATCATACTTCCAATTCGTAGTTTTATTAAACTTTTTTTTTAATTTGCAATTAATTTTATTATTTATTTATTTTTTATTTATTTTTATTTTATTTTTTATTTATAATATGCATTAAAAAAGTTTAAATGAAACAAAAATTATTAAAATATCACAAATAAACATAACTTCCTTGCTCTTTATTATTATGTATTAATATCAGAGGTCAATCGATTCTTCTTGTCAAAAAAATCTTTTCTATTTTAAAAATAAAATTGAATCATGTGAACGAGAAAAAGTTTCCACTTCGAATTATATGAATGAAAAAAGTTTCCTTTAAAAATAGATTTTCCAAATAATAATAATAATAATGATTATAAATTTCTTATTTATTGATAAAGTATATTATAGGTCAATCGATTCATCTCGAATCAAGGATTTCTTTCATTCTCACATCAACTATGACCTATATTTGGAAGGAAAGTTTGACTCTGAACAAACATTTTTTAAATCTTATAAATGTCCACAACTTCTGTACTCTTTAAGATTATGTTCAGAAACTATAAGCCAATCGAATAGCTTCAAATCAAAAAATCTTTCCTTCTCTTTGACCAATTTTAAATGATGTAAATGAGAAAATGTTTACTATAAAAATAGATTTTCAGACAATATGAATAATTAGAACTTTCTTATTTAACAATAAAGTATTTAATATCGCAGTTTAATCAATTCGCCTTGAGTGAAGGATTCTTTCTTATTTTTACATAAACTTTGATTTGAATTTATAAAAAAGTGAGACCCTGAATATTTTTTAAATAGTATAAATAACCATAATATCCCAACTCTCGAATATTGCCTATTAACATAATAAGTCAATCCGTTTGCTTCGAATTAACAAATCTTTTATTTCATCGTATCAATTCTAAATTATGAAAATTAGTATATTTGAATATAGAAACAGGTTTTCAAACAACATAAATTACCATAAATTCCTTATTTTTTAATAAAATGTATTAATATTAGGTCAAATAAATCGTCTCGAATAAAGGATTTCTTTTTATTTCCACTCAAGCTTTGACCTATATTTATAAAGAAGGTTTAACTACTAACAAACATTTTTTTAATCATATAAATGTTCACAACTACTTTACTCTTTAAAATTGTGTTTAAATATTGTAGGTTAAACGATTTGCTTCAAATCAACCAATATTTCCTATTCTTGTACCATTTACCATAAATTCCTTATTCTTCAATTGAATGTATTAACATTAGGTCAATCAATTCATTTTGAATCAAGCATTTGTTTTCATTCTCACATCGACTTTCACCTATATTTATAAGGAAAATTTAACTCTGCACTACGAATTTTCAAAATCTTATTAATGACCGTAAATTCTTTACTCTTCACCAGTATGTTTAAATATTGTCGGTTAATCCATTTGCTTAAAATCAACCAATCATCATAGGTCAATTAGTATGTCTCAAATCAAGGATTCCTTTTTAATCTTGCATCAACTTTGAAATGTATTTATAATAAAAGTTTGACATGAAACAAACATCTTTTAAAGATTAAAAATGTCCAATACTTTGCTACTCTTCACTATAATGTATTATTATTATAGGTCAATCAATCTATCTCGAATGAATAAATTTGTTCTCTTTTCGTAACAATTTTAAGTATGACAGTAAGAAAACATTTACTATACAAACCGATTTTTCAAAATATAGATATGACTATAACATTCTTAATTTTCAATAAAGTACTGAACATCATAGGTCAATCGATGCATTTCGAGTCGGTAATTTTTTTAAATCTTAGACTTACATTCAATTATATTAATAAAGAGAAGAATGATAATAAAAAAGAATGATCATAAATTCATTATTCTTTAATAAAATGTATTTTAAATCATAGGTCAATCGATTCGTTTTGAATTAAAGTTTCTTTTTCAATTTCACGAAAACTTTTGAACTGTATTTATAAAGAGAGTTTAACTGTAAACAAACATTTTGCAAGTACCATAAATAAGCGTAACTTCCACACTATTCAATATTCTTCATTCATCTTATAGGTCAATCCATTCCTCTCAAACCAACGAATCTTTTTTGTTTTTGCATCGTTTTCAACTTATGTGAGTGATGAAGTTTTCAGTATAAAAATAGATTTTCAAACAATATAAGTGACCATAACTTTCTTACTTTTCAACACAATGTATTAATAGTATAGGTCAATCAAGGCTTCTCGAGAAAAAAAAGACTTTTTTATTTTTAAATGAATAGTTTTCACGTTGTCGTTTAAAAAAAGTATTGTATTCATACAAAAATATCCGCGCAATTGTTTAGATCATTGTATTAAACTTTTTATAATTAAGGAATGGTCAATTGAACGAATTTGAATTTTTTAGAAATTCTTCATCACAAATACCACTTTGGACTACCCTAATTATCATTATTAACAAAACGGTTCTTACAATGATATTTCTGAATGCAATCTGTGTTTTTAAAGTCGCATATACCTGATATATTAATACCTGTAACAAAAATATACATCTGTAGAATAAAAGGGCAAAAAAATCGTCCTAAAGCATGATAGAGCTTACAATTTACTGGATAATAATAAGGCATGCAGTTACAAGCTGTCATTATTCTCTTCAATTTACATCCAGAAAGACACGACTGATAGCTGTAGTCATGTGGTATCTAAAAAAAATTTTGATTGTTTATCTATTTTTAGGAGATAAAAATCGCTTAGCTAAATAATTTTGATTGTTATTTAATTTATGAAATTTTACTTCATCAGGAAAAATGCATTTTCTCTGCACTTTAGTTAGTGTTTTCATTTCATCAAGAGCTTCAATTACTGTGCCAAAAATAACGGCTTTTACTTTGTAGTTTGCCTGAGCAGTGAAAGTCAGAATATCAGTTTCTGGAAAATCTTTAGATCCGTGAATAATTATAAATGCTGCTGGGTAATCTCGGATTGAGGCGAAGTAAAATTCAGGCTCGATGTTTAATTCAACAGTCAATCCTACGTCGATGCCAGGCCCTGGTGTTTTCTGGATTTAAAAACGATATTGTTTATTTTTCTTTGAAAAAATCTAGATTTAGGTAATAAGTTTCTTTGTAATATCACTTTTTTCCGTTTGAAAAATATTTACCAGCACTTCGTTACTACCGGGACAGTCTGATTCGCTTTTGCAGTGAATGTTTTTCTCGTGAGCGTAGTGATAATTAAATTTTTCACACTGTGGTGAATAATTTCTGTAAAGATAATTTTTTATAGAAAGCAGTTTTTTATATATTTTAATATTGAATATTAATTTCAGCTATATACAATTTACACAATAATAAATTGTCAGACTTTTCGCACATTGTTATTAAAAAAATTAAAATAAAACAAAAAATTAATTTTTTTTATTTTAAAAAGTTTTCTTTTCTTCAGACTTCAGAATCTTTCTCCAATTAGACTTTTATACCGTTTGGCCCAATTTGTACTATGTGCATTTTTTTATTTAAACAATTTGTCAAGCAATTACACCATTTCTTATTTTTCTGAAATTTTTATAAACAAAGTATGTATTGGATCGAAAAGCAAAGTGCACCATTCCATTCCACTCGAAAATACCTAGATGTGCTTTTTTTTTTTTTCGTAAACCCGTTTTTTAAACAATTAGAGCATTTGTTGTTCAGAGCACTGTTGTTCCGTGCCCGTAGATATGGATTTCAAAGTTGTGTAATTGAATAAAAAAACTAAGTGTCTGATGAGGTTATAAATAAATCAAGTTAACAAACATAATGGTTTAGAGAATTTATTATTTATAATAATATTCTTTTAGAATATTATTATTTATAATAATATTCTGTTAGAATATTGCTAGAAATTATGAGTCTTATCTAATATTTTCCTCACTTCTTTCACTTTAAAGTTCTTAGTAACCGTTTCAAAAAAAAATTACATTCGTAATATGATTCATATAGAAAATTTCAAGAATATTTCAAATACCTGCTTAATTTCCGCAAAAAAATAAAAAATAATTTTTTATTTTTAAATTAAAATAAAAATGTCGGTGAATTGCAAAATTAAAAAATTCTAAGCTTCATCGTTTGTACAGATCATAGTGAAAAAATTGAGGCTTTAATTTTCAAAGCTCTAATTGAAGAATGAACTAACCAATTAAAAGTTTTTTTAATCATATCATTTTTAACAATTTTCGGTGAGAAGCATTAAAACTTCTAAGGTTACAATTTTTTGCAATGAACACTTTTTAAATTCAAAGTTAAATTCTTTTTGTTTTAAATTGTCACAAATTAATAATTGTTCAATTGTTATTTCTACATCAAAACTTGTTTTGAAATGTTGTTGAATATTATTTTGAAATCATCTTTTAAAAAGAGGAATCATTTAATTTTTTGACAGGAATCTTAAGTATATTTTATTATTATCTGTAAAGTTTAAAAAGTCAGTTGAAAACGCCCAATTCTTATTTAACGATCTTCAAACATATATATTTTGATAAACAATTTAAATTGTTTTTGAACCTCTTAAAAACTTCTTAATATCTTTGAAACTAATCGATTTTTTTCTAAAGTAATGATTTTTTAATTTATTTCTTCCAAATTTGTCGAATGTTAAATGATTTTTAATTCTTTTTTAATTTCTAAATATTTCTTGAATTATCTTAATTTCTCATGAAACTATTAACCAATCCTGCCAAATGAAAAAATAATAATTTAGTTTCTAATTTTCATAGGAATCCTAATGAAATTTTCGTATACAATTTTATTTGTAATTATTTGGAAACTTTTAACCTATTAAATTATCATTTAAATTCTTCTAAAACTGCTGAATATTGTTTAAAACGACTCGAATTTTTCCAATGTTTAAATCTTTTTAAAAATACTTTGAAGAATAAAGACGGATTTTATATCAAATATTACAATTTTTACTCGGAAATATGCATGTTCAATAAAAGTGTACATTTTCAAATCGAATTTTTAAAAAAATAATTGTCAACTTAATTTTCAACTAAAAAAAAAAGACCGAAGAGATGAATTTTTAACTGTGAATTATTTAATTGGCATAGTTAACTAGAATAAATTCATATTAAACTAAACAAATTCAATTTTCACCAAATAGTTTAAATTTCAACTGGTATAGTATAATTTTAAACCAAAAATAGGGATTTTAAAGGAAGAAGATTAATTTTCAAACAAAAAGGTAATGAAATTGAATAGTTAAATTTTCAGCTAATTAAAGTAATGTCCAACAAAAAAGAGAAATTTTTAATTAAAATAAGCGAGAATCAAGCAAAGTAAAGGATTTTCAAATAAAATAATCAATCTTCAACTGCAATGGATAAATTTTAAACCAAAAGAGGTGAATTTTTAACGAAAAAAGATGATTTGTTAACCAAAAATTTAATAGTTATATTTTCAGTTAATAAAATTAATGCCCAACGAAAGAGTTACATTTTCAAACAAAGTGCTGTTTTTCACTATTTTTTCAAAATAGTGATTCTTTAGATAGAATATTTTTAAGATTTAACCAAAAAGATAAATTTTCTAACAAGTGATTCTTTATATTGATTATTTTTATTTTTAACCAAAAAGATAAATTTGTGACGAAGATGGTTAATTTCTACTAAAACAACAATTTTGGTATTTTCAACCTAATTTTTCAATTAAAAATTGAATACCTAAATTTTTCGTTTCGAAAAATGTATATTCAATTAAGGAGCTGAATTTTGTATTGCAATGATGTACCTTGAACCAAAAAAATTAACTTGAAGCAAGGGTTACATAATTATATAGTAATATTTTATTATCAAGATAATCTCTAAACATTGTACAAAAAAATATTATGTCCAATATTTTTCTTGCACAAAATATATGTTGCGTAAAGTATTAAAAACAGTACATAAAATATTCTTTACAGAAAGTAGATCCTACACAAAATTAAACGATTATAGTTTTGATTTAAATTTTTTTGCTGCAATAAAGACAATATCAGTTATGCCATAAAGGCCAGTGACGTTTGTGAAATTAAAATATATGTAAAAGATTTAATTTAGAACTTTTACTTTAGATTCAATTAAAAATTTTGTGGAGGAAAAATATTGGACATAATATTTTTGTTGTACAATGTTTAGAGACTATTTTGATAATAAAATA
>NC_046662.1:51795128-51798324 GCF_010883055.1 Belonocnema kinseyi | reverse complement strand
GGCAGAAAATATTTGGTGTAGGAAACATTTTGTGTGGAAACATTTTGTTTAGAAAAAAAATAAATATATTAAACCATATTAAATACTGTGCAGTAAATATTTGGCGTAGAAAAATTGTTGTGTAGGAAAAATATAACAGTATTAAATTCTGTGTAGGAAAAATTTTGCGTAGAAAAAGCTTTGTGTAAGGAAAATATGATCAGTATACTTGTGTACAATATATTTTCTGTAAAATCAAATTGTGTAGGAACAGCGTTTTCCCGAATTTTTAGAGCCCATCTTGATAATAAAATATTACTATTTAATTCTGTGTAGGAAATCTTCTGTGTAGAATAATTTTGCGTAGGAAAAATATAATGGTATTAAATTCTGCGTAGGAAACATTTTGTGTAGAAAAAGTTTTGTGCAGGAAAAATATGATCAGTATAATTGTGTACAATAAATTTTGTGTAGAACAAAACAGCGTAGGAACAGTATTTTCCTTTTCATCAAAAGAGTTTCACTTTCAAACAAGTAATTTAATTTTTATTTAAAAAAGAATAATTTTGAAACACAAACGTAGTATTTGATATTTCAAATTAAAAAATACGACTTTTCAACATATCTTGAATTTCCAACTAAGAATGATTTTAATGACAGAGAAAAAATTTCGAAGAGATTGTTGAATTGTAAAGAAAATAAATAAATTCTCATCCAAAATGGTCAATCTTTAAAGAGAAATAGAATGGTAAAATTTCACTTAACGAAACTAATTTTAAACAACAACAATAAACAAATAAATAAATTTTGAACATCGAAAATAATCGAATTTTAAAGTTAATAGGTATACAATAAAAAATTGCTCACATTTGTTGACAATGCCAACCCGCAAAGTAAATACAGATTTTCATCTAATACATTTTTTTCACAAATTTGTTACTAATTTTGTAGATTTAGAATAGAAAACTCGACTTAAGTCTTCGAAGTTATACGAAGATAAGAATTTTTATTTATACATTTTTCGAATCAAAGAGTTTTCAATTATAAATCATCAACATAGAAGAATTTCTAATTGATAACTTTTATTTTTGATGATATAATAATATTATTAAGAAAGTAGAATTTTTATTCGTACGAACATATTCAAACTCAAAGAATTCTACGGAACAAATCGTGAAAATTAAAGAGCATTAAATTTTAAATATTCAAAATTCAACTATTACAAAAAATGTTCCAAATTGCATACCTTTAAAATATGGATATTTAAAAATCAATACTTTATGATTACATTATTTTTAAAATTCAAGAATTTTTAATTGTGACTGTTCAAAATTCTAGAAATTTTTATGTATGCATCTTTAAAATAAAAAAGCTTAAAATATAAAATATTTATAAAGAATTAATTAAAAATTGAGTGTTTTTAACAGTAAATATTTTTTAATTTTTAACTTTGAAAATAAAGTTGCACGGAGCAACTGTGCGCTGAACAACAAATGCGCTAATTTACTAAAAAATGGTTTTACAAACAAACAAAAGAAATGCACAACTAGATATTTTCGAGAGAAATGCAGTGGTGAACTTGGCTTTTCGATCCAATGCATGCTTTGTTGATAACAATTGCAGAAAGATAACAAATGGCGTAATTGTTTAAAAAAATGTTTGAAAAAATGCAAGAAAAAGGGCAGCTTGGGTTAGTGTTAGAAGGAAATGGACAATTTTAAATTGTTTACAAACAAAAAAAAGCATGCAGAATATTGTAAAATAGAATCAACGAAAAGTAATCAACAAAAAAGAGGAAGCGCATGCAATAAAAGGACACCTACCAGAGACTAGCACTTGGCAGTCAAAACACGATTAAAATAAAAAATAAATAAATAAATAAAAACGAGTGACATGATATTGAATGACATCAAAATAAAATAGCACAGACATAACACACACAAAGCAGAAACCAACACACTCAATAACTTAATCTTTTCAAAATGTTAACACTCTTAGCTGCTTCAGAATCATGAAAGAAAATGGAATTCTGGTTTTACAAAAAATGTATACCTTCCTATTTTGTTGTCAATTCTACTTTTTTGATAGAAAACTAATCTTCTCAAGTAAATTTTTTAAAATTTAATTATGTGTTTGAATGTTGAACTCTTTTACTGACAATTCTTTTTTTTATTCATCATTTTAGTTGAAAATTTATATTTGGCGGTAGAAAATTTGACTGCTCTGTTGAAACTTCGTTCTTTTTTATAAAAGTCTGTTTATTCTGATTAGAAAAAAAAATCTTTTATGTTTGAAATATCACTACGGGTTTTTTTGTTGAAAATTCATCTTTTTTGGTTTAAAAATAAACTGCTTGGTTTCAAGTTGAACCACTTTGGAAACTTTTTTGTGAATATTGCACTTTTTATTGATACTTAATTTTCTTTCAAATTGATATATTGTTTTGAAAACTTAACTATTTTGTTAAATGCTCGCTTTTTTAGTTGATAATTTAACTATTTCAGTTTAGATTGAAAATTGAGTAAATTACATGGTTTAAAATTGAACTGCTTTGTAAAAAAATATTATTTTCTGTTTGAATATTTATAGGTTAAGCAATTTGGAGGGAAATTAAAATTTGAAAGCTAAAAGTGTGATTTACAATCCGCATTCTCGTCGTAAAATAAACTATTGTAGTATCATTTCAATGCATTATGTTGAAAATTCGTCTCTTTAGTAAAAAATCATTTTTTTGTTTGAAAATTTATCATATAAATAAAATTTATTTATGTTTGAATTTTTATCTATTTTATTTATAATAAATATTCTTAGGAATTCATCATTTTACATGAAAATTTATCTGTTCAGCAGAAAATTCAACTATTTCGTTGAGAAATTTTTTTCAGAATGAATCGTTTCAGCTGCTAATGCAACTGTTATATTTTTGGTTGAAAATTGAGCTTTTCTTGATGAAAATTGTTTGGCTTATTTATTGAGAATGAGTCTTTTCTGCTTGAGTTCAACTGTTTCTGATTTAAAATTAAATTTATTTTTAAATTTCAACTATAAGATGTTTTGTCGATAATTCATTATTTTTAATTAAACTTTTAAGCTTAGAGTTTATTTTTGGTGAAGACTCATAATTGTGGGTCCGGATGCAATAAGGGCACATAAAATTTTTTCGTGCGAAAACGAAGTCCCCTGGAGGCTTTAGAAAAAATTTTCGAATTTTAATTTT
>NC_046662.1:51791576-51795028 GCF_010883055.1 Belonocnema kinseyi | reverse complement strand
GTGCAATCAAATTTTACATCCATATATATCTTTTGAAAATTAAAATTCGAAAATTTTTTCTAAAGCCTCCAGGGGACTTCGTTTTCGCACGAAAAAATTTTAGAAACGTATTTTTAGAAACGTATGCTTTTTTAAATATAAAATCTAGTTATATTTTAGAAACTTTATACATGTTATTGTTGACTCATCTCTTTTTATTTGAAATTCAATTATATTGAAATTTTGTGAATTGAAAGTGTCTCATATTGAAAATTATTAGAAAAAAGGCTTTTTATGGAATAAAACTCTCGAGATGACAAGCCGTGTGATCCTTCCTCTTGTATAATTTTTTAAAATTACAATAACAACATGAAGTAATGCAAAAATATTAATTTTTAAAACCTAGGTGTGTAATTTTTTTCTACTATATATTATATAATTTTTATATTTACCTGTCGGCAATAGATCGTATAGCATGATAGTTGAAACCACAACAGTGACCTTGAAATGAATCCACTGCCTTAAATAGATTCAAACAATTGTAAGATTTTCCCATCCAAGTGCAAGATTTTAATAATTTGTCACATGGTTGCATCAGCTAAATCAAAGTTATAATTATTGTTAAAGACGAAGGCTTAAATTTAAAAATCTTATTTTAAATTTGTAGGAGGTTGTAAATGTCAAACGTGCAGCTTCACATGGCAACGAATTCTTAAAATCCAAAATTCATTCTTACAATTTTTCTCCTTTGAATTCTTTTTCAAATTCTCTTTATTCCTTGGAATTTTGTGAATTCTTCATAAGTCTGTGAATTTTGTTGAACCTTGTGAATTCTGCTGAATTTTCTAAATTCTTCTTAATTCTTTGAATTCTTCTGAAATCTCTAAATTCTGTGCATTTTTTGGAATTCTTTGAATTGTTTCAAAATGTTCTGAATTCTTTAAACCATTCTGAATTTTTAAATTTTCACGATAGCACATAATGAACTTCCTTTTGTTGTATGTTAAAACGACAAAATGAGAACCTCAAGGATACGAAATTTATTCACATGATTTCAATCAGGATTTTCTAAAGGGCAATTCTGAGTGAAAGTCCAACGTGACAAATTGAGGTATTTTCCTTCTCACTCTCTCCTCACTTCTTCTCCTTCTCTGGCGTACTAGCACCCCTTCCCCCAATTTAGGGAAATTCAAGTAGTTTCCTTATTAAAAAAAAGGAGAAAGGAATAATAATAATAATAATAAGTTGGTTAGACAATCGGACTTCACCTCAGAGGTCCGGGGTTCGATCCCTGAACCGGTACCTCTGGAAATTTTTCAGTTTACCTTTACCGAGGTTCTGATGGTTCGGAACTCACCTTCAGCTCTAGATCCCTCCATCGTGTACTTGACTGCAACCCAGTTTCTCAATGATGGGGTAAAAACCAGGCTTTGTCCAATATGTCTGGACAGACTGCTCTTATCTGATCACTTAATTGCATTACAAAAATGCGTCCGTGACTGATGATATATACCGGGACAGCCCCGTGCAAAAATGATCAAATAAAAAATCCAACTCTAACCAAAAATGCCTTCGACATGTTGGGCAGTATAAACCTGTGACAACATTTCAACACAGAAGTGTTTTTCATAATAATAATAAAATTAATACCCCACCCTCGATCTGGTCCCTTTGTAAACAAATAGTTCTAAATAATTTTCTGCCCCGGTATAATAAGAAATAAGTTGACTAAGAACAGATCTGATACATAGAAATATGTTAACCTAGGATATACGAATATCGCTCGTAACTTCACGTTAAAAAGGTAGTTTCGTTCGATTATCTCTTTATTTAAGTGGAATACGGGGTCGTTGATGAACGATTATTGAGAAAAAGTTAAACATTTAAACAATTAACAATTAATTACGAAGGAAAACACCAACCACCGTTCTATTTGCCCTAGCTTCAAAATTCCTTTGGAAGTTCGGTCTCGACGCAAATCTCTATGCGAATCAGCAGGCCCGCTGTCGCTCCCACTGCTCTCGGCTCGCCTTCCGCGCGGTCACCGGGAGTAGAGGGCTACTTCGTAATACAGTTCGTTTACGATCTTCTAAGGAGTCTGAGCTACGCTCTTCCTCCGGACTTGAATAAAAACTTCTAATCAACCACTACTGTTTCACTGACTTTCACACCTAGTCTCATCGAAAAGTAGACAACATCGCGTCGCTTTACATTACTTTCTTATCTACTGTTTGAGTCTCTGACGCTCAAGCTTTCCAGGATTGTTTTTCGGTTCCATTTCTTGTGTTTGTGTTCTCGGTCGGGTTAGAGTTCGAGTAACAGCGGATAGTGTTCTGCCGGAATTAAACAAGGAATAAGTGCGTGTGGACGGACAAGGGTTCGTGGTGCCAGGCCTAGCCTGTTTGTGCCATTTTCGAGTGCTCGGTGCCTTCGCTAGACGGGTGAAACATTGGTTGCAAGGTTGTTTTCCTTCGTCAAGTTCAATTTTCTTCCGTGGTGACGTTGTCGGCCGAAAGGTTGTCACGTCATTATTGAAGGACATTGGATGCGGGCCAAGTCCTCTCCCCGACACCGAGGACCAACCAGATCCGGGTGTACTGTAGTGAAGTCCGAGTGTGTACAGGCAGCGCTTCGATCCAAACCCTTTTATGTCAAAAAAAAAACCGGGTATCTCGCCCTAATCGCCGGACTAGGCTCCGTTGCGCGAGGCAGGCCGCGGAGGCTGAACTCTCTGTAGAAGAGCGCGAGAGGCGCGTCGCAGCTCGATGGGCCGAACACGCTAAACGCCAGCGAAAACGTGCGATAGAAGACGCCAGGAGACGTTAAGAGGAACGACAATGGAGAGAACAGGAGGAACTTCGAGCTAGGGAGCTCGAGGAACAACGAAGACGGGAGCAAGCACGTTTAGCGGCATTGGCCGTTCCACTAAGAGTACCAGGGCCACCCTACGATCCAGATGTTCCAGGCCTGCAAATTCCCGGAGGTTGGAACCTCCTAGAAATACGAAGAGGGATCCCCGAAGGAGACGGCCGTTCACCGACCGTTCTCAACCGTTATGTTTTCGGGTACCTCGGTTCTTTGAAGAGCCACGGTACGTCTTCCCGCCTGTCAATCTTACCCGGATAGGCACTTTTCCTTCCGCTGAACCCCACCGCCCCTCATAAGAAACTGTCCAAATACCCCTCCCTATCCTAGGGATCTGATAGTCGCACCGTCAGTAGCCGACACCGCCGAACACCCGGTACCCGGCACAAGTGTGGAGACCCAATCTTCGGTCATATTCCGTGTGCCATTAAATACTCGCCTGAACAGGCTTCAACTCACACCCCTCGAGTAACCGTCGCTTCGGAAGAACCAGGGTCCGACACCCTTTTATTTTCCGCATTCGAAACACCGGAAACGTTCTCTCCCTCTTTAATAGGATCACCTCCTCCCATGCGCTTCTGCGGAAGTCATCGAAGGAATCTACGATT
>NC_046662.1:51775389-51791566 GCF_010883055.1 Belonocnema kinseyi | reverse complement strand
AAGGCGGGTATACCTTCCACCACCCTCCAGACAGACTAACCCACCTCAGGGTATGCGCGAGCTTGACAGGTTGCTAGCCTCGCGGCAGCAATCGCCCGCCACGTCTTCTCCCCGGCCGGCGTCCCAAAACTAGAGAGGGCCCGTCCAGAGCCTCGCCACACGTACCGTCCAGTTCAGGATCGCTTCCTTCCTCTCTCTCTCTCTCTCTACGCGTCTTTCATGATTCCGCCACATCAACCAATCCTTCCTTCACGGAAATAAACATAAGCCCTTACATCTGTCACCTTCACCTCCCCTCCCCCCAACCTTCCTTCCTTTCCAAGCTACACACACTGTTCTTCATTTCACCTCCACGCTCCATACACCGAGTAAAAGACACTTTATTTCTCAAAGTCTTTTATATTCTCCGATAACTCCTCAATTATTCCCCTAAATTCATTGATTTCTTCTGAATTGTGAAACTTTTCAGTTCTCTGAATTTTTTGGAAATCTCCTAAATATTTTGATTTTATTATATATTTTTGTATTGTATTTGTTTAATTATCTGACTTATTTTGAATTATGTCGATTGTTTTGAACACTGTGAATTCTTGAAAATATTCAAAAGATATAAGGAAGTTTAAACTAACTCGAAGGGTATTCTAATGATTTCAAAATAATTAAAAAATATTTGTTTAAATTCAGTGATATCGAAGAAATTTAACAAATTCAGAACAGTATGAAGAGTTTAGACAATTTTTAAACAATTTAGAGATTTCAGATAGTTTTTAATAATAATTTTTCTAATTATTCGCAATATTCTAAACTCATTGAAATTCTCTTATCTCTTTTAAATTATCTACATTCTTTTGAATTTTGTGAATTCTATTGAAGTCAGTAAATTCTCCTGAACTTTTTTAATTTGTTTGACGTCCGAAAATTCTTTTGCACCACGTGCATTCTTGTGAATTTGCTAAATTCTTCTTAATTCTATGAATCTTTCTTCATTCTCAGAAATTTTGAAGATTTTTGTAATCTCTATACATTTTTACAATACACCGTGAATTGTTTTGAATTTTTCCCAGTTTTTTTTGTTCTATTAACTCTTCATAATCATTATGAATTCTTTAATAACTTTTGAAATGTCTAAAGTCGATTGAATTCCCTGAAGTCTTTTAAATTCGCCGAATTGTTTTGTATTTTCTTTATTTTTTTTTAAATTCTCTGAATTCTTTTAAATTTTGTGCATTCGTTTGAAGTCTTTGAATTCTTTTTACTCTGTGTTTAACTTGAATTTGTTGAATTCTTCCGATTTCAGTGAATTTTTTAAAATATTTTTTAATCATTTTGAGATCATTAGAATACCCTGCGAGTTAGTTTGAACTCATGGATACATTGTGAATTTTTTATGAAATTACAATGCGCACAAGAATTCACAGTGATCAAAGCAATTCACAAAATTCAAATGAATTCAGATAATTAAAAATAGAAAATGCGAAAGAATACAAAGAATTAAAAATATTATGGAAAACTCAAAAAATTATAAATCAGATAAATAAGGGTATTCAGAGAATTCAGATTCGGATTGAAAAATTATAGCTCTGTTTTGGATAAACAAGTTTTTATTTTTATATTTTTGGTGCGATCAAATTTTGAATTTTTAACTTTTCGACCAAATTAAAAAAGACGTTATCATTAAATTGTAGGGCTTTCAAAAATCAACTTCTTTCTTTTCTTAAATTTTGTTCCTAGCATGCGTCGTTTGGTTTAAGATGTTCATTTTAGTTGTTTTTTATTTAAAAAATCCTCTAACTCTGATAATTTTCATTTAATAGAAAAAAGTTACCAGGATAAATTGTTTAAATTTCTGAATAATATGAATAAGCGTAAATAGAATTTTTATAGCTTGAAAAAATGTGGTTTCAAAATTTTTAAAAATGGGCTCACATTTTTAATTTTAATCCGAAATAGCTGGTTCACGAACTTGTTCTTTAATTTTAGGCCTTAAAAAATGATGCCAAAGCAGAATCCAATCTAATCAATTTTTCGAAAGTTATCGTGCCTACAAGCTACAGACGACAGACCTGGAGATTTGATGAAAACCAACAAAGGAAAATTTTACATGAAACCAATACCTTCTTATTAGGATGAGAATGTAAAAAACT
This sequence comes from Belonocnema kinseyi, assembly GCF_010883055.1. NCBI lineage: Eukaryota > Metazoa > Arthropoda > Insecta > Hymenoptera > Cynipidae > Belonocnema > Belonocnema kinseyi. The sequence continues at coordinate 51,789,422 of NC_046662.1, read as the reverse complement.
TCAAAAGAATTCAGAAGAGTATAATTATAAGAATTTATTTGGATTCTAAGAATTCTTTCGAATTTTACTGCATCAAATAGTTGCACCTTTGACATTCGCAACCTACTGCAAATTTGAAATTACACTAAACTAAACGTACCTTGAGTACCAGGAAACCCTGTATTGTAAATTGAATAAATTAAATTAATTTAATATAAATCTAAATAAGGTTAGCAATTAGAGAGGAGGGCTACTGATAAAACCTACTTTGGTTAAAAAGTCTACTAATATATTTTTAATTCAAGATTTATCTCGTGGATTTATTCTCGTTGAAAATTGAATCTACTCCGTTGAAAATTCATCATGTTTGACTATGACGTGGCAGATTCAACAATTTGGTAGAAAATTAAATTATTCATTTTAAAATGAACTTTTTTGTTGGAAATTCAATTAAATTGTACACAATCCATCCTTTTTGCTTGAAAATTTAAGAATTTTGTTGGAAATTGATGTAGTGTGTTGAAAATTAATTTTTTGTGTAGAAAATTTATCTTCTTTGCAGAAAATTCGTTTTTTTGTGTGAAACTTTAACTATTTAATTAGGAACTTTTTTTTGAAAATCCAGTTGCTTCATATAAAGTTATACTAGTTGGGTAAAAGTTCATCCTTTTTTAAGTTTCACCTCTATGATTCAAAATTTTAATATTCCAGCTTTTCTAGTTCAGGATTGATATATTTTGTTAAAATTCATCTTTCTTGGTCGAAAATTAATATTTGTGATTGAAAATTCATTCTTTTGGGTAATAAAACAAGTTGGTTGAAATCTTTTTGTTCTTCAAAAATTTTTTTTAGACATCTATCTTTCTCGTTCTCTTTCTTTTTGATCTTTCTTGTTGAAAAATCATATTTGCGGATTAAAAATTCATGTAATTTTTTTACAATTTGATAAAAGCAAGCCGGGTGTGTGGGTTGTGTGTTACCCGACTTGATCTACGGTTATGGAGACTAGTTCGAGGATTGTTGACCTGGTGACAGGCCGTTCGTACCTCCAGGCAGAGGCTACTCATACGCCGGAGTCTCATTTGATGATGGATGTGTCGTCGGAGGCCGGTTCCCCAGGGAAACCGAAGCCTGTTCTGCGGAGTCAATGCGAGCCTGTTTCGGAGGAACCGAAGGTCATGACTCTTAAGTCGAAAAACTTCTTCACTTGGTCGGCGGCGCTAGAAAGGCTGTCCGTACGGACAGGCTTCTGTTGTTCCTTTGGAGGAACTCGTCGAGCTGGCTCATTGACCGAGGCCTGTCCTGGTGGCTGGCTGGCGGTTGTTAGTGCACCCGAAGTGTTTTTTCAAGGTCAGCAGGTACATCAACGTCTGAAACCCATCATGAGCTTGCCAGGACGGGAACGAGAGCTGCAAGCCTGCGGAGCTGCAAGAAAAGCCTGCCGGCCCCTTGGAAGAAGGATAATTAAGGGCTTGCGGAGCTGCAAGAAAGCTTACCGGCCTCAGAAAGAAGTGCAGATTGCAGGCTTGCGGAGCTGCTAAGAGGTTACAGATTGCAGGCTTGCGGAGCTGCTAAGAGCTTACAGATTGCTGGCTTGTGGAGCTGTTAAGCGCTTACCGGCCTCGGAGAGAAGAGTCTAAGCAAGAGTGCGACCTGTCGGTTGAACGCACCTTGTTTTATTCTCTTTGACCGAGAGTCAGCCAGCCAGCGACTGGCCCGGATCTCTCGGCCACTCGCCTCGTGGATGGAGAGGCGTTGCGACCGCCTCTGGCATCCCTTCTTTCGCAAAAGCTGAGTGCGCCGCTCAGATTTGAAGCAGGCCGTATTTTCGTTGAAACTCAATTTAGAAAAATTACAATAGAGTAAACTACAAAATATAAAAATAAAAGTGAATAAAATTGAGCAAAATTATGAAAGGGTAAAATATAAAAGTGAATTATGAATATAAAATTTACGAAATAAAAGAGTCTAAGAGATGAATAAAATTTAGCTTGAAGTTAATCTCTGACTTCAAGCGCCTTATTAGTATATATTGATACAAGCTTAGAACTGGCTCCTGCACACGAGGTAGCGCTTTATATATGCTAATTAGACGTAGAGTGGGGGTAAATATCTATGCTTAACAATCCCCTTTTTAGACTGAACTTAGTCTCTAAGTTTTATTTCTTATCTTTAAAGGCTAAGTCTTTTTAACTATGCACCCAGTTTCGTGTTTTAACATTGATTCGGGAGCTGGTTGGGGAGATGTTTGGGTTTGGTATGTTACAATATGGGGTTGGTTGATTGCTTTACTTCTATTTCAAAATTATTTGAATGTTTTCATAAAACATCCCTCCATGCATTCAGGGATTCCTAATGTACGTTGAGTATAGAGTGTTATTAGAGCTAAAGCGGCGTAACTTATATATTTTAACCATTCCAAACTGGTTTCCTTCCAGTTTTTAAGCCTTGTGTGAATAGCGATAGTTTCTTAAATACTTTCAGTGTCATTTAGGCTAATTCTTGCTTGCTTAAGTTCTTCGTGTGATATTTGTTTAAGAAGTTGCACTAATCTTTGTTCTAAATAGCCCGTGTCTATCTGGTCAAATTTTATATCGTATGTTACATTTAGCCATTGCGTCGAATGAGTTTCGTATGATTTTTCTAATTCTAGAATATCGTAGTTGTTATATAATTTGCATACAAATCCTCTAATTTTTGTGGTTCGGTAATTTTTACAGTTCTTATTGAGTCTTCGCAGCTTATGTCTAATTCTATTTGTTTTGAGGGTACTATAATACTATTCTGTATAACAGGTAAGGTGATTGGTTACATTTATTCTCCGACTATCTTTTAAATAGGCTAGCTTCGCAAGATTCGCTATCTATTAATTTTACATTAGGTTGATCTCTTTTTCATATTTTCTATATATCTATCTGTTTGTATTTGTCGATAGTCTGTCTGTCGGTTGGTGCGTAAGAGTCTCTGTATTTAAAGATCATGTCGTTTTTGGGGATGATTGACATGTGGACTTTGTTTACTTGGACCGGGATGGGAACTATTCTTTGCAATGAACCTTCTTCTTTCTCAATTAATGATATCTCCAATGTATATGTAAAAAGACCTTGGATCATTGCTACGGAGAGAGTGCTGATGTTTATAATGTGCTGGTAATTTTCTTCTTTATTGTCGAAATGGTAACGTATACGTTGGGTTGTCTCAAATTCTTTAATGGTTTCTTTCAACATTTTTGGTGTTAAGATTTGGGTGTGTACTATCCCGTGCTTTCCGTCAATTATGACGTTGATTGCTGTTGATTGCTGTATTTTTGTGTGATTTGAGAGGATGCTGGCTACATTCTTGTTATTCTTATAAATTTTTTCATATTCATTGTTAATTTGTTTCATGTCTGATTCGCTCAATATTATAAACAAAGTTTTAGATACGTCTCCTACAAAATTAACTAATCCTCTTTTTTGACGTTGTTTACCTAATAATTTGTGTAAGATACTATTTTTGCTAATAAGTCTATTCTAGCGGCTCCTAACCAATTGGATTTCATATTTTGGTGTGCATTGTTCGTTCCAAGCTAGTTCTGCCGTAGCGATGTCGAAGTCATATTAATACCTATTACCATCTTCCATTTTTCGTGAAATAGATGTATGTTCGAGATCTCCTGGATGTAAACGTTTCCTTGTATTCTTTCAAGAGTGTAATTAGCACTGATCATTAGTGCTAGTACTAGCAGGAGAGTCCGACAGGGTGTCATCGCCTACAAAATAAGGCATTACTTGGTTCGTATGGATTCTAATTATTTTATCTATGTTTTTAATTCTTGAATTGTTATTGTCTAAATAGTCTATTACATCAAATGTTCCTTTCCATAAATGGTCTAACTTGTTCTATTTGGCGTTATTAAATATTTTAACGGTATCTCCACTTTTGTATGGGGAATGCTTGTGTATTATGTTTTCATCGAGTCTTTTATTTGTTTTTTCGGTTTCAATTTCTATTCTTTCTCGAGCTTTTCGCAGGTGTTTTTCGTGTTTTCTTTTCCACTTTCTAATGAGTTAAGGATACTTTAGCGTTGGTGAATGAGTGATTGAAGATGGAATGTTGGCTTCTCTCCCGAACATGAGTTCAAAGGGTTTTAGGACCGTTGTTTGGTTTCTCATGGTATTGATGGCAAAATTGATGAATTTTAGGTTATCATCCCACTCATTGTTGCGTTCGGTGATGCTGGTTTTAATTGAATTTCCCAAGGTGGAGTGCATTCTTTCAATGTTGACGTTAGACTGTGGGTGGAATGCAGTGGTTTTAACATGTGTTTTTTAGTTTTCTTTCAAATTGCTGCATCATTTCGAAAAGAAAGTTTTGGCCTTGGTCTGCAAGTATTGTTTTAAGTGCTCCGAAGATGTAGATATAGTACTCGAGTAATCCTTGAATTATTGAGTTAGTGGTTTCGTTCACCATTGGCATGGATACGGTATAACGGGTTAATCGATCTTGTTGGCTCAATATGTATTTATTTCCTTTCGTTGTTTCAGGTAATGAGCCATATATGTCTAGGGCAATTTTGTCATTGGGTGCTAATGGGATATCTGGTATTATAGCTTCAGCCTGGATTCGGATTCTGGTCTTTTTTGTAGCTGGCAAATAGGACATGTTTTCACGAATTTCTTGATATCGTCGTCCATTCCTACCCACTGTCCTATTTTTCGGGCTTTATCTATTATATTTTTCTCTCCTTTCTCAACCAGTCTTCTTCATTAAACTTTGGCATGTTTTCTTTATTAATGGTTTCCCAGAGTTTTTCTACCGCGTCAGGTTTCGTTTTGACCTTTCCTTGCGTTGGGTTCAGTCGCCAAGTCATAAACTCATCGTATAGGACATCCTTAAGGCAGTTTCTTGGGTTTTCTTGTTCGATGGTTTTCTCTTGTTCGTTAGAGTTGTCAAAGTTTTCTGGTTGATCTTGTTTTTTGATTATTACTCTGTCTCTTAGTATTTCTTCTTTAGTGATGGCGGCACCTTTAATTGGGGTACCCAAGATTTCTGTGTCGAGATGTTAATTTTTGTCAGAGATGGGAGTTACGTCTATTCCTTTCAATGTTAATTACAAGAGATCGCTACTCCGTAGAGAGAATAATCTAGAAAAGCAGTCAGCCACTTTATTTTCTTTTCCTTCACATATTCGATTTCATATATGTACTCTTCGAGACGCAGCCTCTTCATTGTCGAAGTACCTGTTAGGGGTGTCCATTTTCGGAGAGCATTGCGCCAAGGCCTTGGTCTGATGCATCAGTGGTCAATGTGAATTTTTCTCGGAAATTCAAGAACTTCAGTACGGAAGCCTTTTTCAGGGCATTTTTTAATGTTTCAAATGCTTCTTCGCATCGGGGTGTCCAATAGAATATTGTCTCTTTTTGTGTTAGTTTCGTCAGGGGTCTGGCTATCGCGGAAAAGTTCTTTATAAATTTCCTATAATACGCTGCTAGTCCGAGGGATGATTAAACATGTTTGTGTGTTTTTAGTTGTTTAAATTCTTTTATCGCTTGGAATTTTACGGGGTTCGGTTTTACTCCTTCTGCTGTGATGAGGTGGCCCAGGTATTCTAATTATGGGCTTAAATATTCACACTTTGATGGTCCTAATTTTAAGCCTAGTTGTTTTACTCTGTCTAATACTTTTACCAGGTTATCGTTGTGCTCTTTTAACGTTTTGCCGAATACTACGATGTGGTCGATGTATACAGAGTAAACTTTTCCTATCAGACCTCTAAATGCAATGTCCATCATTCTTTGGAAAGTTTCTGGACCGTTCTTCAAACCAAACGGTAGCCTATTATACTTAAAGTGACCTTGACTAGTTTAGAAGGCCGTGTATTTTTTTATTCTTCTTTTATCGGTATTTGGTGGAACCGTGCACCTGTGGGAGTTTCTTATAATTCCTTTCCGGAGTAATCCCTGTGTGTGCATTAGCGCGAATTCCTTATGGGCTTCTGGCAGTTTGTGAGATCTTAAGTTTATTATTTGCCCGTGTTAAGGATGATCTCATGTTCCGTTAAATCGGTGCACGGTAAGGGGTCTCCTTCTAACGTGAATACGTCTACGTATTGTAGTAGGATTTTCATTACTTGTTCTTTAGTTTCTGGTTCTATGTGGTTTAGGTTCAATTTATCTTGCAGTTTCTTAATGCGTTCCATGTAATGATGATGGGTAGAATTATTAGTTTTATCATCCCCTTTTTGTTCTGAAACTACGACCCCTGTTTTTATAGATGCTATTCTTTTAAATGGAATTGTTTGAGGGATTTTGGCTGGTGTTTTTCATAATTATGGTATGGTATGATTAGTTCTTTATTAGAAATAGTGTATATAACATCTAGGACTTTTTTTTGTCCTTCTATCCATACTGCTTGGTCCTCCTCAGCTTCCATCGTTATTTTGCAAATGTTGGTTGTGTTTCCGGATATATAATCACCTTCGAAATGTAATGGTAGTTTGTATTTGTCAACAACTAGGTAATTTCGAGTTATGCCATACCTTGGATATCTGTGGGAAAAAGGTAAACCTATTATACCATCTTCTAGCAAAGGGAAATTGTCTTATATTACATGGAACAATTGTTTTCTTTCCCAGTAGATTAGATATGTTGCTTCTGATGATTCATGATGGTCATCTCCCATGGAAAATTTTGTGTTGTATTTGAATATTTTTTAGTTCAGTTGTAGAAAGTTTCGTTTAATTAAATGAATGGCTGCTCCGCTATCTACTAATTGTCTGTAAATTGTTCCGTCTCTTCGTTTTCCAAAGATTGATTGTAGCCATCCGCAAATTTTTGACACTCTGCTTGTTCCTCGTATTGGTTCTGCTCTGCTATCTTATTTTGTCATTTCCACTTGTTCTAAATATTCTTCTTAATTTTCCTGAATTGTCTTGATTTTTGGGGGTCGATTTTGTGCAGAGCCTGGGTAAAAACCTTGCTGTTTACTATAACATTGTGAGGCGAAATGTTCGATTTTGCTGCACTTATGGCAATTCATTTTAGATCTTTCGGCTATCGGGAGGTTCCCGTTGGGTACCTTGGACTGATTTGGTGTCGTGTTAGACGAAGGTCTAAATACTGTAGGTCGAGGCTGAAATTTCAGTGGTTTTCTAGGCACTTGGCTTTGTCTAGGCAGTTGGCTTTGTCTTAGTATTCTATGCTTATTTTTTTCTCTTTGCCATACTCTAGGTCGAGGCTAAAATTTCAGTGGTTTTCTAGGCACTTGGCTTTGTCTAGGCAGTTGGCTTTGTCTTAGCATTCTATCCTTATTTTTTTCTCTTTGCCATACTGTAGGTCGAGGCTGAAATTTTAGTGGTTTTCTAGGCACTTGGCTTTGTCCAGGCAGTTGGCTTTGTCTTAGTATTCTATCCTTATTTTTTCTCTTTGCCAAGCCTCTGCTTCTAGGGCTTCCTAGAGTGCTTTAGTCAGGGTCGCGGGTCTCGTAGGTCTAACTTGTGATGATATATCATCACTTAAATTCATTACAAATCTTTTAATCGCGCTCTTTTCTTCTATTTTTAGAGCCATTTTCCTTTCCGTCCTAGATGGATACTCTGCCTGTACCGCTTATTCTAATTCGTTATAAGCGGCTCTGAACAATTGGCTAAAAGTTTGTACGGTCTTTCCACCCGGTCTAATTGTGTCCTATTTAGCTCGGCACAATTCAATCGAGCTTTGTACTCCTAGGTTTGTTTCCAAGGCTAAGTATAATTCTTCGAAACTCCCTATTGGTGTATGCCGTAAAGCTTGTTCGGCATAGTCTTTAATTTTTTCAGCTACCACAAAATCGAGTAGTAAGTCTGGGTTGTCACAGCGTAAACGGGCTCTTTTTACGCTCTTTTATCCACTCGTGAATACCGGCATTATTGGTTTTATTCAGGATTTTTATTGTTTTAATCATATCCTTCGCTGGTGAGAAGGAAGTAATTGCAGGAGCTGTTTCTATTGGCAGCTCATTGGGCCGTTCGGTTGCCATACTCCTCAGCAGTTGTGGATTCGTGGGTGGGGGTATTTGTCTATATTCTGGCGCAGGTCAGTTATAAGGTCGTAAGGGTTGTTGTTTCATTCTTATTCCAGACATTTTATTTTTTAAATTTTCGGGATCTGAATCATCTTCCGTGACGAGTGCTAAGTTTCTTGCTGCTTGCCTAATTTCTTAACTCCTGCTGTGATTCTCTTCGCTAAGTGTGCTAAGTTCTTCCTTCATTCTGGTATTCTCGAGTTTTAATTCTCGCATTTCCAATGGTAATTGCTGGATGGGATCCAGGTTTAAAAAAGAATCGGATGCTATGTAGGTCGGCAATGTTGCTCTCGACTGAGCTGGAGTTTTGTCGGAGGAGGTCATTTCTGTGTGGAATAAAGGTAACAAGACGCGCGATCATGAGTCAGAAGTAGTGTCAGTATCGTCTGTGCCTACGCTGCACTGGCTTTATCTCTATACGTCGCGTACGGCAGCGTAAAGGTTTATCTCGCTTTTGTTATCTAATATGCGTCTGGGAATGTGCTTCCGTTGGACTTTAAGTCCTTTAGTACAGTGGAATGCAAGGATATCGTCTAATATAATTTCTCTGATTCTAAAGTAATTTATTATAATTGTTTTTTTTTTTTTTTTTTGAGGAAAGGCAGTGTTCTAGAGCACCAGGATCTTGTCGACGTCCGTGAATCTGCAATGTCGACTATCTGAAGCCGTGATCGGCCTGCTGACGTATCTTCTGGCCTTTTACTTGTTTTTTTGTTTTTTGTTTAATTCTTCTTTCTTCTAGAGGTAGGCGTTCTGACTGCTGACGTGTCGGCTACTTAGCTGTAGCTATCCTGGACTTCTTGCTGCTAGACTGATGCTAGACTGACGTCTCTTCCGCCTCTTTGTGGGCCTCGTGCTGAAGTTTTGGAAGGTTGAGTTTACGTCATATGGGATTAACCATAAAATAATTCCGGAGCTCTAACGTCTAGTGAATTTCGTAAAATTCCTTTTTCCTCTTTCCAGGTTTCGTGGCGGATCAGTTTTATGTGAAATCTCTTAAATGATTTCTTAAAATCGGAAAATTCGAAAAGCTGATCCTGACAGGATCGCCAATAATGTTAAGCGGTAAATTCTGTAACTGACTTTTTTTGTGTGAGCTTGAAGTCAATCTCTGACTTTAAGCGCTTTATTAGTATTTATTGAAACAAGCTTAGAACTAGCTCCTCGGCACAAAGTAGCGCTTTATATATGCTCATTAGACGTAGAGTGGGAGTCTGTGCTTAAAAACCCTATTCTCAAAAAAAAATCTCTCTCTTTCCTATTTTCTAATAGAATTTTGGGCATAATTAGTTTTATAGAGAAGGCGGAGGGGAGGGGGTTGAAAAATTACGGTTGTCAAAAAGGGAGAGTTTTGGGTATTCTCGTTAAATAAAAATGAATGATCATAGGTACTTTTTTCACACCTGTTTCATAAATCCTTTCAAATCGCTGGTCAGGGTATACAGCATTTTATTGAAAATGACATGATCAAAATTTTCTTTCTGTAATTGAGTTGTGGGTCGAACTAATTGTGGTAGATTTGCAAAAAATAGAATGATTTCATCTTCATCAAAACCAGCCCGCAATCTAAGTTCATAAGATAAATTATTTAAATTTCTATTTAAAAAATAAGTTAGTTAAAATACTTACAATTTTTTACGCATTTCATCAGCTTTTGGTTTGTAAACTTTATTAAAATTGCAGATTGTTACAGCTGGAAAGTCTAATGTATGTAATGGGTTCTCGAGACCCTTGAGTTGTATCGACGACAATCTGCTATGAGTACTTTGATATGTAAATGTAAGTAAAACTACGCAAAAAGATACTGCTGTAAGGCAAATCTGTAAAAAATATATATAAATTATTTTTGTTGGATTTGGGCGCATGACGCAACCTGATGCAACTTATGCGTCAAGTGTGCCCCTTAGGGTCGTGGCTACTTTATAATAGGATTTGCAGCGTAGTATTAAATATACATAATTAATAATCATAAATTGAAATGTATATTAAAATAGCAAAATCGACTGCGTTATACTATTTTAATTCTGTTTTTAATTTTTATGTCTTCCGGTAATCTTTATCTCAGGGTGTGCTCAGGGATTTTAGCTTTATTCTGTCAAAAATATTACTTTGACAAAATAATTAATTTTCAACGCAAAAACTGAAATTTTAAACAAATAGTTGAATTTTCAATCTACAAATATGTATTTCAACCAAATGGTCAAGCTTTCAAACAAAAAAGATTAATATACAACGGTGTTTTAGGAAAAAGTTTATTTTTCAACCACAAATTATGAATTTTTAACAAGAATATGACGGTCAACAATTAAGATTAACTTTCAATCACAAATGATGAATTTTTAACAAAAAAGTTGAATTTTAGACATAAAAAGATTGCTCTAACAAAATAATTAAGTTTTGAATGAAATGATGGAATTTTTTTAACAAATAACTAATTTTTTGACCTATGAATATGAATTGTAAACCAGAAAATTTACTTTCGATCAAAAAGACAAATTTTCTAAATTGCTGGAACATACATTTTTTCCAAACTAAATTAAATCTTAAAATAAAGAAATGAATTTGCAACAAAGAAGATTAATTTTCGACCCAAAAGACGAATTTTAAACAAACTACATGAATTAGGACACAGAATTTTTGTTTTTTAAGGGATAAATTTCTATCTAAAAATGAAATAGTTAAATTTTCAGATGAAAAAAATACTTTTTTAACAACAAAAAATTAATTTTCAACAAGAATGAACTTTTAACTACTCAAGTAGATTTATTTTCAACAAAATAGTTCAACTTCCAATTCAATTATAGTTCAATTTCCAATTTCAAACCGGATGTGGATTTTTATCTCAAAGAACCTAAATATATTTTTTTAAATAACACTGTAGTACTGTAAAATCGATTTTTCTAAAAAACATTTTTTTAAATTTAATTTTACGCTTTCCAGCCTTCTGTTTGCCTCGTAATGCGATTATAATGTTTCAAGCTTATGTTTTCTGATGATCAGAATCTATGAAATTCATGTAAAAAATCCATGGTCTCACAAGTTCTTGACAGCAATCGATTTTTGACGAACTTTATCCAAAAATGTATTAAATTTTCTAGAATTTTATTTGTAGAGATTTCTAGAACTTCATCAAATTTTTAATGTGATTTCCGTCTTCCTTTGTTTTAATAATTTTTTGTTTGTTCGAAAATTCGCGTTTGAAGTAATTTTTTTCTCTCGTCCAAAAAATTGATACCGATAGACAAACATGATTTTGCCACAACACCCATAAGCTTAATGCAACTAAGAAATTTTAATTTTCAATAAAATAAGTTAATGTTGAACTTGAGTGAATTAATTTTCTTTCGAGCACTTGTACTTTTAAACAAAAAATATTACATTTATATCTCAATAGTTGACTTTTTAATTAAAATTAAACATATTCGTAACGAAATACTTCAATTTTCAACTGAAAAGATTAATTTTTAACTGAAGTGTGAAATAACAAAAGTATATGCACGTATACAGCATAGGAGATCAATTTATCAAAAATAGTTATACTTGCAATAAAAGATCAATCTTGAACAAATAAGATATTTTTTGTAACAAAAAAGACGAATTGTCAAAAAAATACAAGAATTTTTCAATCTACTAGTTTACTTTTCCCCTAATATAAATCAATTTTTAATGAAATTTTTTTTTCAACAAAATAGATTTTTTTACACTAATAAGATCAATATTAAGAAAATATAAATTTGGAACAAAGTATTTGAACTTTGAACGAACTAAATACATTTTTAACCAATTATTTAAAATCTTGTGAAAAAATTAAATTTCTACCCAAAACAATCATACACATGATTATATTTTTAAGCAGTAAGACATATTTAGTTACTGATATTATATATCTGTGAAAAAATGAATTTTTAACACAAAAGGTTAACTCAATCAAATAGTTTCTTTCTATATTCAAAATAAGTAATTTTTCACTAAAAAATAAATTAATTTCTAGCAAAGCAGGTAAATTTTAAAACAAGGTAAATTTATTTAAATTATTAATGTGTATAATTGAAAATAATGTAATTTGAAATGTTTTTTTTCACTTCTTTCATTTTAGAATTGAAAGCACTTCATTTAAAAAATTTTTTAAAAATCCTAATTTTGGATGATTTTGAATATTAAAACTTAATTTTTTAATCAATTTTTAGTCAATTTGGCAATTATAAATCTTCGAGGTAAACAATTAGAGAATATAAAGCATTATAACTATAGAAACTTTATGTTCTGAACTTCAAATTTGTGTCATTTTTATTTAAGAAATTAAAAACACTTAAATTTTAATGACTTCCGATTAAAATCTTTACGACTTTGAAGACTCGTGCATGAAAATGCTTGAAATCAGAAAATATAATATTGTAAGTCATTCAATTTTCAAGATCTATATTTAAAGGAAAAATTTTTGAAATGGTTTAATGTAAAATATTTACAATAGAAAATTATTTAATTTGATCTATTTAGAAGTGCAAATTTATTAATTCAATGTATATAAAAATAGAATTATTAATTAAAAGAATATTATTATAATCACTGAAAAAATGTTTAAAAAATGAATCTTTGGGTTCCCTCGTCTTTTTTCCTACAATAATAAAGATTTTAATATAAGTAAATCTTGAACGTCCGAGAAATCAATGTAGGAAGATGAAACATAACAACTTAGATGTCAGCAATGCTATCGGACAAGTTTTATTTAATTTATGAAAAATTTGAGAAATGATAGCAAGAATGCTAATAGACGTCCTCGAACACTTTCTTTGTGAAATAATTTAATAAAACGCAATTTTGCTAAATTTAATCAATTTCTCTGTTTTTTGAGGCTATGTGTGTTACAATTTGCCCCAGCTTTACTTTCAAGCTACTACATATTTTTGACCGAAAACATCAGACCAGCCAAAAACATAATAACTAATGTCCTGGGAGTAACTTTTCTTGTAAACAATTAGAAAAGTTTACTACATAATCGGAACGAAAGACAGCTAAAAACTGATCCTAACCTCAAAATAGTGCACTTGCTTACAATTTTCATTAGACAGAATACAATTTTTTGTTAGTATCCATCGAAAAAAGAATTCGTGGATGTGCATTATACTATTTCATGGTATCTCCGAATTTAGTTTATAAGCATTATAATTTTTGTGGGGAGAAACCCGGGAGTACTGAACCCAATTTACTACACGTCTAAGCATGACATGCCTTTAAGAATAATCTGCTCACGCTAGGGATCACTTGACTTCACTGTAAAAATGAGCGATTTCTTTTTTTTCTGGAATCACTTTTTTCGAGTCCTGTTTTTAAATATAAGAACTTCATGCTGTTATTTGTGATGCGAAATAAACAAATCAGGATTCCCACCTGGTTGCACGCCCAAAGAAATTGAAACGTGCATGTGTTGAAAAAAAACTAGTGATACAGGTAATCAATCTATTTGAAGTGAAACGAAATGTGAATAGAGTTAATCGCGTTGCAATCAGCGGAAAGGTTAAAAATCCAAGCCGAATTCCTATCAAGTTCAAGTACAAGTGAACCGTCTAGCACCTCTGACGTGACTGACCTAGGGTAACAACGGAGCCAGTGTCCCCCGGTTCCCTTGAGCACTTTTCGACGTTGCCAAGAAAAGAAGTTCGCTGGAAGATGGACAATTATCAAATTCTGGCAACGTCGCCCTTTGGCTAGCCGAGGATGTCCGCCAGGTGACAATTTCCCATCAGGTCCACGCTCAAACTGAGAGCCTTAAATATCGCTAAAGTTATGAGGGTCAATTTACCCCGTTAAGAAAACGTGCCTTGAGCTCTGCAGCCTGGCTCAAAGGGACAAAGTCGTACACATTCTTTTGGAACATTCCAGGGCCTTTGGCGTGAGAAATTTGGAATGTGGAAATATGAAAATCTTTAAATCTGTTCAGTATTGTAGAAATCTGAAAATGCCGCCCATTTTAAAAGAAAACCTTTCAACAATAAAAGATTAAAAGTAAGAGT
>NC_046662.1:51773571-51775289 GCF_010883055.1 Belonocnema kinseyi | reverse complement strand
TTTCATATGGACAACCGCCGGATTTCGCCGGGAGCGGGTGCTAATCTGAAAAATTGCACCAGCTTCCAGCGAAATCGCGGTAAAATTTCAGCCAGAACCACGTCTCACAGCCGTGAGATAGGTGGTTACAGTTTGTAAAGGAATCAATACGACGATCCAGCAAAAGCCTCGTGCACCCTAAGTACACGGAGTGACCCAAGGACAACCGCCTTCTGCATTTTTCCCGCAAGTGTTCTAGCATATTGTTGACACGCAGGGATGATTTTTAGGCTATTAGCAAGTAAAAGCTTGGCACCTCCAAGAGCGCCGATGATAAGGACGATCAGTTTAACAGAATATTCCAGGTACAATCGTTGCAACTCCCTTATAAGGTCTCGATACCTCTCTTTCTTTTCATTCTCCTTGGCTATGACGTTTGTGTCAGCTGGTGCCAAAAATTCGATAACAAAAATGGTTCGCTTCTCGAAGTCAAGAAGAACCATGTCAGGCCTCGAGTGAGCAACAGAAACAATTGTCGAGAATATAAAGTTCCAGTATATGCGGCACTTCCCATTCTCGACAATTGACTCAATTTCCCTAGGAGCATTTAGAGGAGCGATATTAAGGTAAATGCCGTAGGAGTGACAGAGATGGTAATAAAGTACTCTTAGTGCCGCATTGTGCCTTCGAATGTAGGTCGTTCCCGCGTGTGTTGGAGGGCTCAGGGTGTGCATGGCACGCCCTGCAGCTATAATCGGGAATGTCTTCGCTCAAAATGTGGCGACGGTATGTTAAGGTGGAAATGACACCATCTTGGCATGCAAAAATGAAACCCTTTGTACCAGACTTCAATCCGGGTGATTTAAGGAAAGCAAACGTTAGCTCACAAGACATTGACTGATCCTTCACATTTCTGTGGAAGATACCGTGCATCTTGTTGTCGAGGAGCTGTTCACGAAAGTTTTTCGCTGGTGCTTTCTTAATCCGGGCTTTCAGGAGTGAGTACTCGAGATAGATTAGATTTGATGCATTTTGCTCACCCCTAATACTAAAGTCAGGTCCAAGTGTTTCAGCAGCCTTCTCCGCTGCTTTGTACAGAAATGCTCCTTTGCCCACTTTCTCGTGATTCCTGACCATTTTAAGAAGAGGGTCTTTTCCATTTGCAACTCTATGTGCTGTACCCAGAATAATCCTGTTGTAAAGACATTCAAGTCTCAATATTCCGCGACCCCCTTGACGGCGTGAGATGTACAGTCGCGGAACGGAAGACTCAAGATGCATGCTTTTGTTCATGTGCATAACCTTTCTTGTCCCGATATCAAGAGATCTGAGCTCGCTCTTCGTCCATGGAACTAATCCAAATGAATAGAGTAGTACCGGTACGGCAAGCATGTTCGTTGTAGATACTTTGTTCCTCGCCGACAGTTCGGAAGATCAAATCTGGCGGATGAGACGTTTGTATCTGCTTCGGAGCTAGATGCAGTTGCTCTCTGTTTTAGCCTAGATCTTAAGATCGTCCATGTAAAATACATGAGTGACCTTGTACTTTCAATCTACAGGTTTGCCGCACAAGTACCCGTCGGATTGGCGCAGTGCTAGAGATAGTGGCAATAATGTGAGTCAAAAGAGGAGTGGGTTTATGGTGTCGCCCTGAAAGACACCTCTCTGAAACGTGACCTTGTTAGTTGTCACACGATTTTTTCCAGATGAGATAGTAAATCTGGTTTTCCAAAGCGGCA
>NC_046662.1:51742755-51773471 GCF_010883055.1 Belonocnema kinseyi | reverse complement strand
TCGCGCGCGAACTTTCGAACCTTGGCGGTAAAATTCCTGCCAGATGTGATGTAGTCAATCACACATTAAATGCGGGACGCGTACTGTCTTGCCCAGCCTATCCTTATGGCAATTTGATGCATTCGTCTTTTGGTCTTATGATCAGCTGTTGGTTTTGTTTTACAGTTCGCATCGGCCAAAGCTCTCGCTGCATTATACACACAATAATTGATAGCCCAGAGGTCGGATTCACCGGAAAAATGTCCATGAAACTTGTCATCCATTTCAGCCAGATCTTTAGGCTTGAGAGAAACCTTGGTGTTGATGTTCCATGGGTCGTGAAGCATCACTCTTCATCTATTAAATGCCAGCCCGCGATTGGTCTTAGTGTCGCCTCTCTTTCTTTGTTGCCAGCTTGTTCTAGCTGTGGTAGAGTAGGCGTTCCGCTTACATAGTCCCTTTTACGGAGTAGTTCAGCATGGTTTCTCAGACGTTGCTGCGAAAAGTGCGATAGCTCCAGGTATTTCTCGCACCACGGAGCATGCAAGGATAAGGCTGCTTACTCTGAGAGGTCGCCCGGTATCCCAGAGTCACCGTTCTAGACACGTCAACCAGGTGCCATTCAGCTTTCGACACGGTTTTCACACCTCCGCTTGGGGGTTAATTCCTTCGGGACCACCCCTGGACAACTGTCCGCGACTGCCTATTTATTTTTGTAACAATATTCAGCAGAAACCCTTGGTACAGTGACCCTCTATCCGCAACCCGATGACGCGTTCGGTGGCTTTGTCATAGGCCCTTCGGTTTGATTCTAGAGGAATCAAAACCGAACAAATAAAAATATTGTTTCCATGTACAAATCTTAAATATAAAGTTCTATAGTGAGAATACTTAAGTTGGAGTTAATTAACATATGGGGATACTAAATTCTATAACATGCATCAAAAAACAGTGAAATATAATATTCAATAATGAAGAAAGTACAATTATAAAAAAAACTAGGAAAATATATAAATGGATAAATTGGTAGATAGAACTAAAGTAATCATAGTTTAACAATTATGCGTTGCCTTTCTGAAATCACAATCTGCATGCATTCGGATAAAGGATATTTACATAAGATTAAACAATGATTATTTGTCAGAAAGTAGCTGAGTAGCATGTCAGCGGTTTACTCAGGCGGAGCAATGACGTCTTGATCGATTGGCAGGACGTGTATTTTCGAAGCAGGACGTTTCATCGTGGAATCAGCTGGGCGGATTGTAACTAATCGGGTTGCATTGTCTCGTCCTGGGTGTATTTCAGTAATGCGACCGATTCGCCATTTCATTGGTGGCAGGTTGTCGTCACGAACGATCACCATGGCTCCTGGAATGAGAAGATTGGTCTTTGAAAGAGACCACTTGTTCCGCTGCTGCAGCTGATTAAGATACTCGTTCTGCTAACGCTGCCGAAAATTCTAAAACATTTTCTGCAGATGGTCGTAGCGATTAAGGCGATTTTCGCGAGCATCTCGCAAATCTGAATGTGGTACCGCAGTCAATGAGTCTCCAATTAGAAAGTGTCCAGGTGTCAAAGGATATAGATCATTAGGATCATTGGGATTTAGAGTCAAGGGACGCGAGTTTAGACAAGCCTCGACTTGCGTTAAGTCCGTATAGTTCCTCATACGTGAGTCGCGTTTCTCCTATTACTCGAGTTACATGCCTTATTGCAGATTTAACAGCACTTTCCCAAAGCCCTCCAAAATGAGGTGCATTAGGAGGAATAATATGCCAGGAAATTTGATCTTTTGCTAAGAAATCGGTTACATTTCGTTGAAAATCGCTAACCTGTAGTAGCCTGCTTAGTTCGTTCAGTCGGTTGCGCGCTCCGACAAAATTGGTACCGTTGTCGGAATGAATATGTTGACATTGACCGCGGCGAGATACAAAACGACGTAAAGAATTCAAAAAAGCGTCCGTGCTCAAATCTTGAGCAAGTTCAATATATAAAGCTTTAGTTGCAAAACACACGGAGATACGCATGTAAGCCTTGAGAGTTACTTTAGATCGTATAGTGCCCTTTATTCGAAATGGCCCAGCGTAGTCAACTCAGCAAGTATAAAATGAACGTCTCGGAGTGACACGTGCCTCTGGAAAATTTCCCATTATATATTCGGTACCTAAAGGGCGAGCTCTGAAACATGTTGCGCATTTTCGAAGGACATTTTTTATAGTGTTTTTACAGAAAATATGCCAGTCCTGATTTTTTAGAGAAGCCATCACCGCTTGGCATCCACTAAGCATTAATTTTAAATGTTCGTTAGAAATGATAAGAATAGTTAGTGGATTGCTTGGTGATAATATGATAGGATGTTTCTGCTCAAATGATAAAGGAGCACTCACCAAGCAGCCGCCCACTCTGAGAAGTCCGTGCGCATCTAAAAATGTATTAAAAGAATACAATCTGCTTTTATTTGAAATTTGCTTCGACTCTTGGATATCACGAATTTCGCGTAAAAAATCTTGAGTGTGAGCAAGCTTCAAAAGTCTTAATAATGCATAAGCACTTTCGGAAACTTCGAGGTAACCTACCTTCCGAAGCTCTTTCGCCCTTTTAACATTTTCTATGAATCGCAAGCAGTACGCTGTTACTATAATTAAACGGTGTGGTGATGAATATCGCTCAAGTAATGTAAAGTCCGGTTGCGCGGTTAGAAGAAGATTCGCTTTACGTTTTTGCGTTTCCGGTAACTTGTCGAGTTCTTCGCTGGTCAGGTCACGTTTCGCAGGCCAGTTTTCTATAGATTGAAAGAGCCAATCTGGTACCTTCTACCAAAGTTCCTGGTCGCAGAGATCCTCTGGATTGATTCCGCGAGAAATGAGATAAGCTGCATTATCTCCGGATTGCACATGATTCCAGTTGTCATAAGTCAGGCTTTGAATTTCGCTCGTTCGGTTAACTACGAAAGTTGGCCATCGAGTAGGTGATGACAGGATCCAAACCAAAGTTATAGTTGAGTCAGACCAAAAATATTTTCCGTCGATTTTCACGGTCAGTGCTGCACTTACTGTCTCAGTCAAGTGTGCTAGCACCAAGGCGGCTTGGAATTCCAGCCGGGGAAAGTTTATTTGTTTAAGCGGAGCGACTTGTGACTTGGCGCACAGCAAACGTACAGTGCGATTCCCGATAGAGTCAGACGACCGTAAATATATGCAAGTGCCGTATGCTACTGTCGAGGCATCACTGAATCCATAGTTTTGCACAGTTACAAGATTTTTGCCAAGAACGAATCGCGGTACCGAAATTTCATTCAGTGCCTTGAGTTGACCGTGATATTCTTTCCATACAGTGTGGAGATTTTGCGGTAGAGTCTCATCCCAAGCGAGTTTTAATTGCCACAGACATTGAAGAATGATTTTAGCACGGATCACCGCTGGACCAACGAGGTCTAATGGGTCAAAAATCTGAGCAAAAATTGATATTATTGTCCTTTTTGCAGCACAGGATTGTGATGTCTGCTGTACACAGTATTTTAATTTATCGATGACAGGTGTCCATAATAATCCTAACGTTTTTGGATCTTTATCTGTTTGAATCATTCTTTCCGATCCTGAATGATTCGATTCTTCGAATACGTATGGGTTATTCGAAGCCCATTTTCGAAGGTCCATTCCTGCGGCTAAGAGAAGATGAATAATTTTTGTTTTTACTTTCCTTGCTTCCTCCACCTTGTTTGCCCCCGTAAGTAGATCGTCCACGTAGAAATCTCGCATGACGACCTGACTGGCGGTGGGGTAGTCTTCTTTATTTTCTTCACCAATTTGTCGCAAGGCCCGCGTTGCTAAGAAAGGAGCTGACGCGTTGCCCTAGTTGACTGTAATGAGTCGAAAATGCTGAATTGGCTTAGAAGCGTCCGTTCTCCACACAATTCTTTGTAAATTTTGTTGACTTTAAGTGACCTTAATTTGCCGATACATTTGGGCAATATCAGCAGAGTGTACAATAGGATACTGGCGAAATCGCAAAGTGATTAAAAAAGGTCGTTTGGAACGACTGGACCGACTCGCTGAACCTCATTTAATGAGAGACCGGAAGAAGTTTTTGCAGATCCATCGAAGACAACGCGCAATTTGGTAGTAGTTCTGCCTTCTTTAAATACTGCATGGTGAGGTAAATAATTTACGTGTCCATCGGTATGTACTTCTTCTTCTGGAATTTGAACCATATGTTGTTTATCTTGATAATCGTTCATAAACTCAATATACTTATCATTTAACTCAGGACATTTCTCCCTCTTACGCTCCATCGCAAATAACCGTTTTTCTGCCATTTTCAGAAAGTACCCAAGTTCATTGACCTCGTCCTTAAAGGGAATTGTCACGATGAATCGTCCTTCAGGGTCACGCTTAGTCGTTGACAGAAACTGGTGCTCACAGAAGTCACGTGAATCCAGTTCTGGTTGATCCCTTTTGACTGAATAAATTACCGAATCATCTAAATTACCGAATGCGTAGCGTCTCTCCTGAATAGATAAATCAGGGATAAAGTGCTTTTAGGCTCCCCGTTACATAGAGTGCAGCACGACTTTCAGGCAGACTGCTCTGTAGATGCTGCGGTCCATTCTGCAGTCAAACAATTGAAGTAAATGCGGAAACAGGGAGGGTATGATGTGGGCATCTTCTTGGACATAAAGGGTGCCTTCAGAAATCCAGTATTCATCGGTCGGAAGGCTTCGAGGTTTCACATGCCAGACCAGCTAGTATGTTTTATACTAAGCATGCTATATCGGAGACAAATCAAAGCCAGATGAGACGAGGATTCAGTCAAGGAGTAGCGTCGTGAGGAAGATTGCAGGGAGAGCTCCGTCACACCATTTGCGCAGCATTTGATTGAACGGTTTTTTCATAGGCTAAATAAGGAAGCCCAGTGAAACACAAAATTTAAAGAAGTCTTCACGAAGTAATATGATAATGTAAGCTTCTCGCGGATGACATTGGAATTATAATCTGAGGGACTCACCCATAAAGGTTGACGCGTCTTACAAGATGACAGTTGCGCGTCGTAGACATCTGGGGCGACAGTTCAGGGCTCTCAGTAAATCCGAGAATGATCAAACCAGTCATTTTCAGAATAAAGTGCAAAGTGTTGAGACTTGACACCTCGGCATTCCGTAGTAGGGTCTAATGATGTCAGACTCAGTTAAATATCTGGTGGTAATCCTGAATAGAGAATGTAACTGAGCGAAGCTTCCTCACTCCCTTTCAGAAAGTTTTTTATCAGATTTTTGATGCACAAAAGAGACTTCGATTATACGTGACGTCTAGGGCTTAAAATGCTTGTCTCTCTGCTGTCTCTGCTGACTCTTCTGTCTTCAAACCAAATTTCCTATACGTATCTTTGCTCCAATGGCCACAGTTGGAACACAAGATAATACAGGATAAACTGCGACGATCACCAACGCTACCATTAATGGAAGAGATGGACTTGAGGGACTAAGCATACTAAGCTCCAAAGTCATAAAAATAAGGGAAGAGAAAGCAATCAAACGTATTTCAACCAAACAGAGGTACGTAGAAAACAATTAGTAACCCAGTCCCCCAAAGAAGAAGTCTAGGACACAGGCGGATCTAAAGAAGTGAGGATCTTAGAAGCAAGAATATATCACAGCACAGGAAACACGTGGATATAAGTCCCACTTGGTCAGTATACCACCGTCTTTCGAGCGGAGGTCTTGGCCGTTGTTTGTTGAGCTGAAAGATCAATGGTAAACGCTGCTGTTGGACATATTGTAATTTGTAAGGACAGCTAAGTAACATTAACTGCAGTTAAAAAGCATTGATCAAGGGCGACTAAAAAACGGACCAGTTACCAAAAAGCACCTGCCTCAGCAAGTTAATGTAACCACTAACCAGAAATGAGTACTTGGACTAGCGAACTTGGGCAGAGCAAGAAAAATCCTAGAATTATCTAAGAAAAACAAAAGTACAGTGATTCAGATGCTCACCGGGTACAAGCACCTGGACTATTGCATGCTTGGATACCAGTTTATGAAACCGTAGAAAATTATAAGACAATCAATGCTTGACATATTAAGCCTCACCAAGAGGTTTTCAGTTAACTACTGAAAACGTATAGTTACGGGTGCGGCACAATAGGGTTTATAGGTTGGGCGCTAAGGTGGGGGCATCGGGGCTCCCTACTACGCCTTCAAAACAAACTAGACTAAGATTATTCTAAAAAGAAAAAATTAAATATTCTCACCGTAGCCCAAACCAAGTTTTCGGTAAACGACAATCTTTTCCCAGTGATATTTCGAAAACCATGTACTGTAGTAGTTTCACAATAATTATGGAACAGGTGATTTAATTCAGACCATAAATATCTCCAGATTTTTCTCGAAGTATCACCTGTAGGAAAAGAATACAGAAACTTTAAATTTTTCAGTTCGTTAAACAACTCACTGAACGCTTTATTGTCCTTGGATTCCGGTAATAAGACTACTACTAACCATTTTTCAGCCTATTTTCCTTGGAATGATTCACATCTTCTTTGAACTTATTATCAAACATTTTTAAATCATGAGGCTTCATCATTTTTTATGCAGCACCTAACATTCAGCAAAAATACTGTTATTATCAGAAGTCCGGTATTAGATATATAAATATATTTACATGGAATTTCAATCCCTTAAGTACTTTTAAAATTTGAAATAATTTTTTAAAGGAATTTAATATTGAATTCGTAAATTATGATTTAAAAAATAATCCAAGTTCACGTTCGTGTCTGATTGCTAGTCTTACGACCTTTGGACTATGTCTATTTCTCTTACTGCTCTAAGGTAAAAGTGAGTTTCTAAAACCTTTATAAATTCCAGTAGTAAATATTATTTTATGTATTCAACATTTTGCTTCTAATTTATTTAACTTTTCTTTAACATACAAAAAAATTCGTTACCTTATAGTTACTTAAATTTTCCTAACTCTAATTCGCTAATCAAAGAAGCCAGATAAATAGTTGGTAAATATAAAGAAACTCACTCAGTTGAAAAATTATTTATTGATTGTCTCATAGTTAGGAATTCAATTTGCAAAACACACAAAGGTTGGCTTTATTGCGAAACGACAATTTTCATATAGGTTACAATAGGGTAATTATTTTATACTTCCGATGATCTTATGACAAAAGAAAGATACGATATTTTTCTTATAATAGTAGGGAGCTTCACGTTCTGCGCGTAACGAGGCGACCATATCTACTTTAAAAATTTTAATGTTAAATAGAAACCAAACAATTATTTAAAATATGATGAAAAATTATTTTTTCTTTCAGGCAATTTTTAAATTAAAATATGAAATCAATATTATGAAAATATAAGCAAGGCTAATATTTTTTATAATTTATGAAAATTAGCATCTTAACTTCATAATCAGTCTAGAATAATGTTGAAAAGTAAAGAAAAATTAAACCGCTGCATTTTTCCTCCAAAAATACCTATTTCCAATGAAAATCACTAATATAACTGAAGGTTTTTCCAAATTTTGAGTCTTGTTTTTAAAGATAAACGCTGTCTAATTGAAATAAACAATCTATAGTGAAAAACGTTGGTTTAAGCTAATTTTTTTTTTCAAAATAATGAATTCTCTTTTAAAGCTATACCGATTTCCGATGAAACTAACAGAATCTAGTTGTTTTTTTAATACTGAGATTTTCTAAATTATAATGAGTTTCATTCGTAAATGCCAATTATAGATTTGAATTTGTAACACATTATAAGATTGTTAAAAAACTAATTATCTTCACCAAGAGCTAATGATTTTTTTAAATTTTAATTTCTAGTAAAAAAGACTAACGCAATCCAAAGACTTTCCAGCTTGTAAATTTTATTAAAATTATCTTGTTTCCTGTAAGAAAAGCTATTATAAGCCTATATTATTAAAAAATTACAAACCTTGTTCTAACTATCATAATTTCCATGTTTAAATACTAATTTTTTTTGCCAAAAATAATCTAAGGTTGTTAAAATTGGGCATCTTTATCCTTCTTTTTGTGAAAAATGCAAATTTTCAGGAATAAGCTTACACAGCCTAAATTTTTAGAAATTGTAACCTTTTTGCAAAAGATTACAATCTTTTTTGGAAATCATTTTGCAAAAATACTAGTTTTCAGCGAAAAGCACTAAAATAAAATGTGTATAGTATCTTAAATAATTTTCTATCTAATTTAAGTATGTAAAAATTTAATTTTCAAAATTTTACATTTGAAATCTAAAGTAAAGTATACCTCATTTCATTTTTACGGGTTTTTACCTCAAGACATTCAATTACAAAATGTTGCATTATTGAAAAAAAATGTATAATTTATTATATTTACCGAAACAATTAGAATACTTTTCAGTGTTCTCTTTCTAAACGATCTTTTATAAAATTCGAATGCGCCGACAGAAAAATTAAATTTAGAACTATATAAACACCTTATCGCAATACTAGATCTAATTTTTGTATGTTTATGCATCTAATTATCAAATAAATTGTATAATCACAAAAATTTGAATGTTTGATTTGTCAATAGTTCTTTAAGCCCTTTTGTGTACTTTACATAGTTTAGCAATGAAATGAATTTTTTTTATATAAAAAAGCGTTAGTACGATTAAAACTAAAACTATAATTCTTATCAAAAGATTTTAAAGAAATAATTTGTAGCATTTTAACAAAAATTTATCCATCTAAAGAATTAATTAAATCAATTTTTTTTAATAATCACACAAGTCAGTTTCACAAAATTTCAGGTTATATTTCTAATGTCATAACAATATTTAAAAAAGCCAAAATTGACCTTGAACACTTAACATTTCTTTGGTTAAAATTTTCAGGGGAGGTCTTAAGGTTAAAAAAGGTAACAAAAATTATTGTGGAATTTCTCAGTGGCGCGCTAATTTTTAGAGCTGGAGATATTAGTACTGCCGTTTGTAGTAATATTTTTATATTTCAGTTTTATTTATCGATCAGTAGTATTGATCGCGGTAGAGTCTGTTAAAAGTATCAGTAGTGTATGAAAGAGTATATTCCAGCATGGAAACAGTTCAGCTGAATCAATCAAGTCTGCACTATTGTCTAGTATTTTCCAGGAAAAGTATCAGTGCAACAAGTTGACGTAGAGACAGCTATTTATTAATTATAAATATAAGTTAGTAGTGTATATCGGCATATAGTCAGTCTCGTGAGCCCGGTGAGATGAGTGAATGCGAATGTAAAATCTACAAGTTAGAAGCGAATTTTTAATGTAAGAGGGCTCAGTAGTAGAGGTTGACAAATGGTCAGTTTTTTCTGAATTAGCAGGTTTGGTCGGCGATTATGGGACTCAGTAGTGTATGTCAGATTATGGTCAGACATTGTCACAGTTCAAGACATTCCCTACTGTGTCCATTGAGTCGTAACATTTTTTTGCTGAAGACTAATTTTTACGACAGGAGTGGTAAGTGGGTACAGGTCGGCATATACCTAGAAATTTTTTGGTCAGTTGTATTGGCCAACGCATTGTTTATTGCGAGGATCAGTAGTTTTCGGTGGGGTCAGATTTTTAACGTAAACGGTGTTCCCAAAAAAACTTTAGATATTGCTAGACACTTCTGAATCAAAAATTTTCCATGGACGATTATGGGACCCCGTGGTATAGATTGAAGTATAAACAGACATTAGGTTAGTTCATCTAGAACCTTAATATTTCTATTTGGTCTAGGATTTACCTGGAGGGGTCTAAGTAGAACAGATTGACGCGTTGTCAGCCATTTATTTAATGTGAAATAAGTCAGTAGAGTATATCGGAGTATAGTCGGTCATCAGAGGGAACAAAAGGTTAATGTAAAATTGATTGGTTTATGACTAGTTTTTAAGACAGGACTGGTTACTCGGAATACTATATCAGTTTATTTGAATCTTCAATCTGTCTTTCTGGACTAGCATTCACTTAAGGGATCTATGTAGTATATGTCGACATATACTCAGGCATTTATCGATCTTCGGATTGATCAAAGTATAATTTATTGTGAGAATCAGTATTGTGCAGTTGTAAATAGTCAGCTATGCAATAGCAGTTAATGATAATGTATAATTTCTAAGTAGAGATTAAATTTTTTGCGTGAAACGTCATAGCAGTACATGTTTAAATATTTTTCGACACTTCTGGATAATTATTGTTTGTCGTCAATTATAGAAGTTTGTAGTGTATGTCGAAGTATAGTCAGACATGATGTGATCTTAGGTGAATCAATGCATAATTTATCAATAATGCATAATTTATCAGTTTAGGAATGATTTTGAAGGCAAGCGGGCATCGGTACTATTAATCACAATATGGTCAGTGACGGGTTCAGTAGCACAGGCTTATTTTATTACGAATTTTTAAAAAGTAGTGAAAGCAATTTTTAGTCAGCCAGAAATTTGGATGCTATGGGAAGATATTTGTATAATGTAGAGATACTTTCAAGATAGTGAAATTTATTTTATTGTATTTTATTACAATTAACTCAACATTACGAAACCTAATTATATGTTTTATTAAACTTTCACTCGGGTGAACCCAGTTTTACATCATAGCCACGGACTAAATCAAGTGACTGATGAGATTGGAATGCTATAAGTTAATTCGAGCTGCCACCAGCGTTGGAGGTGACAACAGGCACCTCTGGATGCTTAGAGCTACCATCTGCCACTCCACGGATTTTTAGTCGGTCGCTTCCTGATGGTCAAGAAAGTTTCTTACAATGCGACAGGTGTTTAATAAAACCGCCTTCTGAGCTGCTGCCACTATCCTACTGACTCCTAAATGTTCAAGATGTTCCGTGCATCTTGCTTGCACATTGCCTGTAGCCGAAATCACTCAATGGATTCGTTGGCATCTACACATAATCGGCACCGGTCAATCACGTCTTGATGTAACACGTGTTTGCGATAATTCCTAGTTTTGGCAACCTTCTCCCGTATTGAAATGACGAATCCTTCCATATCTGGATACAGAACACCCTTTCTTAGCTGAATATCAGATGCCTCATTACCCACTTCATTTGTTCTAACATGTTGGGGTGCTCACCATAGATGGCTTTCTGCCTCCATTGTATTTCTAATTCCTCTATGAATTCTGCCCTGATATTCAAGACTCCATCTGAGGACAAATTTGCGGGCGCGTAATCAAGATCCGCTTGACATCGCTGAATTTCTGTGGTGCATTCGGTGCTTCGTTATTTCTACGTGAACAATTCTGTTTAACTTTTCAAGGTCGGTGTTAGACCATTCTATGAGCCCGAAGGAGTACGTGAGGACGGGGATGGCATATGTGTTGATTACCCTGATTTTGTTTGCTGAGTTCAGAAAACTCTTCATAATCAATCTGAGTCTCGTAGTGAAGGCAGTCGTTAAGCTTGTCTTAACTATCGTATGTTGAATACCCTTAGATTCAAGAATACCCAGATATTTATATACTTCACCTCCAGCCTTTGCCTCGATGTCATTTTTGAATTTGTTCTCTAACTCTGCGGTCCCTAATTCCCTTCTGATTAAATGCACTGTTCTACATTTATCTACTCCGAACTCCATGTGGATATTATTGGAAAACTGCTTTGTTACATCGATCAATTGCTGCAGTTTCTAGGCTGAACTGGCGTACAGCTTCAGGTCATCCATGTAAAGAAGATGGGTCACTTGATGACCATCCTTATTATCATGAATTCTGAACCCATGAGACATGCTGTTTAGTGTTTTGCTCAATGGATTCAACGCTAAAAAGAACCATATTGCGCTGGAGGAGGCTCCTTGAAATATTTAATTTATTTTATTTTATTTTATTTTATTAAAACTGAATAAAGCAATGTAATTGTCAGTGAACTGATACACTTAAAAAGTTTCAAAAATACAAAAAGTACAGTAACTTAAAACAAAATAATCTCTTAGACCATCTCAATTTTCTCCGCTGAATAAATAATCTTGGCAATTTAGAAAAATATATATTTCAAAAAAATTAGGGATCAAATTATTAAGTTAAATATTAACATTTTATCTACTACTTTTGTTTACATTAAATATTATTTAATTATTTATTGAAATTTATTTCGATTCACATAGCACTGCTGCATGTTCTCGAGGTAAACCCTTACTACAAGGAAATTAAAATTTGCTGGAACCTTTATGCAATTATATTTTTATTATACTTATTATTCTATGTTATAAAAACTAAATTTTTTCTCGAATGATCTTTTACTTTATTTTAGTTTATTGAAATACGAAAGATACCTAATATACTTTTGTGCACTTAGAAGAATAAATAGAATATTAATTTTTTTTCAAAGAAAATTGCAGTAAAGTTTTACGATGTCTACACAGCTATTATGAAAGTAAGATTCTGTCGGTTTTATTACTTGTCCTTCCAACATTGCCGAATGCAACAAGAATTTAAATATAATTATGTTGAAAATTAATATTTGATTTCCACTTGATAAATAGTTAGAGGGAAACCCTTTCATATCCCTCCCTTCTATAGCCCTTCCAAAAATTGACGCCGCGCTGCTGGTAAGTAAAACAGGGCTGTGGGGGGACCGCGGGGTCTGTGGTTGTCACACAAGCGAGCACTAAAGCGTGAACAAACAAAAGCGGAGCGGGCTATAATGAGTTAGTTCCCACCCACTATCAGCCCCAAAATCGGCGCTATAGAAGAGTTTAACTGTATTCCCGTATCTAAATTTGACAAGTAAAACATAATTAATGGATATAGCAAAAATATAAAAGAAAAATTTTTTATTTTTCAGCTTTCACTATATGATCATAAGTTCGTTGCAAAGATGTCATTAAAAAATCAACGATTGGTTCCAAAATGCTAATTAGTGACCCTCCTAAACAGAATTCCTAAATGTCCAAAGGTGCATTGGAAAATTTTATTTTCGATTTTTTTTGCATATGGCAAAAATTGTTTGAAAATTGATTCAATACAAAAATAAATCCATAAAGTTTAACTCGTACTTCCCATAAAAAAACACGGTTTTGTACATTTTATTCAGAATCTTTAATATTAGGTGAATCGAGTTGAAACCCAACATTTCGTTTCACAATTAGCTATGGAATATGAATATTTTAAAATACCTTAAAGTATTTGAAATATCCTATAAAAATTTAAAATCCCTTAAAATCATTTAAATGAATTAAAATCTTTTGAAAATTCCGAGGCCTATTTTAAAATACACTAAAATATTTGAAATCCTTTGAAATTCATTGAGTTTATTGAAATCTTTGATAAATTCTTTTGAATCTTTTTAAATACCCTACAACATTTTTAAATAAATGAAAGCCCTTTTGATACCTAAAAATCTCTTCACCATTTTTTAATTTATTGAAAATACTCTGAAATATTTAAAATACTTAAAAATTCTCTGAATTTATTGGAATCCATTGAAAATCACTTGGAATATTTTTTAAAATCCTAAAATATTTCAGTCCTGTAAAATATTTTCAATTCTTTAAAATCTCTTAAAAGTTGCTTTGAATCTTAGAAAATACCCTGGAATATTTTTAATGATTAAAAATCCTTTCGATGTATTAAGATCTTTTGAAAAATAATTTGTATCTTTTAAATTATCCCAAAATTATTGGAATTCTTTAAAACTTTTTCCATTGTTTTAATTTATTGAAAATTCTTTGGAATCTTAAAAAATACATTTTTAAATCCTTTGTAATTCTTCAAATTTATTGAAATATACTGAAAACTACTCAGAATCTTTTAAAATATCACGCAATATTTTACATACTTTGAATTTCTTTCACCAATTGAAATTAATCGAAAATAACTTGAAATCTTGTAAAATACCCTAAAATATTTCAGATTTCAAAATTCATTAAATCTTTCAGAATTACTTAAAGTATTTAAAAGCCCTTCAATGATAGAATCACGAAATATTTTTAAATCTTTGACATTATTTCAATTTATTAAAATCAATTAAAAATTCCTTGGAATATAGTAAAATACATTAAAATATTTATAATGATATAAAATCCTTTAAATTTCTTAAGATTTATTAAAAAATAGTTGGAATCTTTTCAAATAACCCAGAATTATTTGAATTCTTAAAATTTCCCCTTTTTATTCAATATGTTGAAAACTCCTTGGAATTAAAAATTACACTAAACTACTTGAGATACTTGAGATTCTCCTGAGTTTTGTTGAAATCTATGGAAAATTTCTAATAATCTTGGATGAAATCTTACAATATTTCAAATTCTTTGAAATCTTGTAAAATCCATCAACTCTAAAAAAATAATTGAAAATTCATTGGATCTTTTAAAATACCCTAAAATATTACCAATCCTTTGAAATCCTTTTTATTTATTAAAATATATTGAAAATTAGCTGAAATATTTTTAAAAATTTTTTGATTCTTTAAACCCATTAAAATTTACTGAAAAATACTTAACATCTTTTAAAATGTCATGATATATTTTTAATTCTTTAAAATTGTTTCATTTACTTCAAATCAATTGAAAATTCCTTGGAATCATGTAAAATGCCCTAAATACCTCTAAGAAATCTTCAATCTATTGAAGTCTATTAAAATATCTTTTAAAGGTCCCAAAATATTTTCATGAAATCCCTACTAAAATTGGGAATTATTTCAAATTTATTTAAACCTTGAAAAATACCAAGAAATTTGTTCGAATTTTTTTTTAAATTTCTTAAATTTTTTTTCTATTAAAAATTTCTACGATGATCTAAAAATAACCTAAAAAATTATCTTTTAAAATTTTTGTGAGTTCTCGATTATATTCGTTAAAGTACCTTGAAATTTTTGTTGTTGTAAGTTCAGTTACACCAGCCCTCCCCCCCTCTCCTGCTCTTAATTTTCGGATTTCCGTAGCCCACTGAATTGCGCTCCAAATGCGCTCGAAGGCGCCACCGATAACATTTTTTGCGCCACAACACTGTAGGAGTTATATTAGGTGTTACTCAGGAGGGGGGGGGGGGGCTAGCGTCACGCTATTCCTCTCCATTTGAAGAATAAAAAATTAAATCACATAATCTAGAAAGATCTTCAAATGCGCTCAAGTTCGCCATAAAGAAAACATTTTGCGCCACATTGATAACCGAGTTATCAGCGATCAAAATGAGGGGGTGGGGGCTTGCATTATTTTTCTAAACTAATAAAAAAATGTTAAATTTATCATACCCATGGATTCATTCGTCTTCAAATGCACTCATTTGCGCCATAATTTTTTTGTTGAAAAATTTGAAAATTTCCCAAGATATGGAGGTAACATAATTTTACGAAGTGATGACCAACAAAATAAAAAGTTTAAATTATAAAGACCTTTTCGTATATAATTTCGAATGCGCTCATATGCGCTAGTTTCAAAATTAACAAAAAACCATAACCAACCCCCTCATTACCGCTTGCTGCCGATCCAATAACCGATTATATTTTCAAATGACCTAAATTGCATGCCTCTTCGGAAAGGGTTTCAAATGCGCACATATGTGTCATCACTTCGTAAAATTTTGTTCCATCCATATCTTCGACAATTTTCAAAATTTAATAAAAAAATTTATGGCGCATATGAGCGCATTTTAAGACAAATGAATCTATGTCCGCAATTTTATCTTGCACATCACTGTTGAGGACTTAACACCTGTGACGCTGCCCCCCCCCCCCCGTTTTGATCCCTTATAACTTGGTTATCATTGTGGCGCAAATTTTTCTTCATTGCGCTTATGAGCGCATTTGAATCCCCATAGCAAACTTCCTTCATGATTGCGAATTGCAAACTTTTTATTTGGTTGGTCATCACTTTGTAAAATTTTGTTAACTCTATATATGGGGCAATTTTTAAGATTTCAAAAAAAATTATGGCGCATATGAGCGCATTTGAACCCCCATAGGAAACTCCCTTCATCAATGCGGACTGCAAACTATTTATTTTGTTTGTCATCACTTCGTACAATTTTGTTACCTCTATATCTTGAGCAATTTTCAAAATTTTCAAAAAAAATGTATGGTGCATATGAGCGCATTTGAAGATAAATGAATCCACGTCCTCAACTTTATATTGCACTTTGCTGTTGAGGATTTCACACCTGCGTTAAAATTCCCCCCCCCCCCCTCTCTAAAATAAGATATCTTTGTTAATATAGCTAGCAAAAATTTGTTTATTGGTTGCGCATTTGAGCGTATTTGAAGTCATGAAAGGTAGGTATGATGAATTTAAAAAAATGTTATTAGTTTAGAAAAATGACACCAGCCCCCCTCGCCCCCATATTGATCGCTGATAGTTCGGTCATCAATGTGGCGCAAATTTTTTCTTCATGACACATGTGAGCGCATTTGAAGATCTTCAAGATCATGTGATTTAAATTTGGATTTTTTAAATCGGGGGGAAATTTTATATCGTTGGCACATTTGAGCGTATTTGTGGCGCAATTCAATAGGCTATAGAAAACTTGAAAGTTAAGTGTGGGGGGGGGCAGGTGTGACTGACCTAAAAATTTCAAGATTTTGTTGGAAATTTGTTTCTTTTTCGGTTTAAAATTACTTGATCTTTTAAACTAAAAATGTAACTATTATTCCAGTTAAATATTCCAAAAGTTTAGATAAAAATTTATCTATTTGCTTAAACATTCATTCTTTGACTGAAAATTGAGTTATTTAATTTATCGATTAAATTAATCTTTCATAGTAGAATTAAAATTCCTTTTGTGGTAAAGACTATTCTCCTTGGTTAAAAATTCATCTCGCCGTCAAAAATTAAAATCTTCTAGATACAGATTTAACATTTTAGTTGAAAATTCAATTTTCGTTTTAAAAGTCAACTATTCCAGTCAAAGATTTATCATTTTAGTTGAAAGCTCATCACTTTGTTTTAAAATGTACCCATATTTTTAAGTATTTTTTCTGTATGAAGTAAGTTTTTTGGAAAGTAATTTTTTGACTGAAAAGCTAACATATTATAATTAAATATTCCATAATTTTTTTTGAAAAATCATTTTCTTGGTTGAACATTAATTTCTTAACTTATAATTTAATTATTAATCTTTTGATTGACAATTGATCTTTCTTATTAAAAATTAATTATTTGTTGTCGAAAATTCAACTATTACAATTGAAAATTTATTGTTTTAGTTGAATATATATCTTTTTGCTTTAAAATTTAACTATTGCAGTTGAATGTTCATCATTTTAGTTGAAAATTCATCATTTCGGTAGAAATATATAGTATTTTCTCGAAAATTTGAGTATTCATTTCAAAATTTATTTAATTTACAATTTTTGCTAAATATAAATACGTTACTTTTAGTTTAACGGAAAAATTGAAAAACTTGACCGCGATAAACCGGGAATTTGAAATCGTTTGTTGAGTCGCCACCTAACAGTAAACAATTTCAAAAATTTTTGTCAACATTTTAAGGCATTTGGGGCAAAACTCTCTGGCATAAATTTTCGTGAAAAATTGCTATTTTTGCTTTAAATGGCCAAAAAATGTTGTTTTGAAATTAAGTTTTAAAAACGATGTAGTGGGTAAGGTAAACTTAGGTTTTAACTATTACTTAGTTGCTTTTTGATTTCCAACAAAAGAAGAAAGGGGACTTATTTATTTGCATACCCATTTTTCTGTCCTCTTTTTAATTCTTGTCCAGAAGAAGAAATTTTTATCTTTTCTTTTTCAGGAAAAAATTGTTATCTTTTTCTAAATTTCAATTCGAACATTTTGTGGTGGTTGTCCAAGTTTCGTCGTTGCATTCTTTGTTTTATTCTCAGGAATTCGGTACATTAATTTGATTATTGGTTGTTAAATAGGACTTCAAATTTAATTTTAATCTCATTTAAATTTGTTTAATTCTATTTTAGTGAATTGGACCATAACTCTTGACTGAATATTGTTACAGTCCCATAATTGAGAACCACTCTAAACAATTAGTCAGGAATGAATCCCAGCCTGTGTTTACAAAACATAAACCAGGCTGGGAAAGCCTTCCGATTAAATTACTTTAGAGTGGCTTTTAAAAGACCTTACTTTCTCCCAAGACAAACACGATCCCTTAACGTGCTGATACCTGGGGAAGAGAGAGAGATATCAACTCACACCTGGCGTATCTGCGGTGGAAGATTTTCCCATCACGCGCCAGGCCCATGAATCTGAGTCACTGCCCGTCATGACTTCTCTCTCTCTCTCTTTTCTCTCTCCTCTCTAAGCGTGGAAAGCGGCCAGCGGTCGCCAACCACGTATTCAATACGTTAAGGGGGAAAACTCCTTTTAAACTTTTAACTTTCGCGTTTCAATTTTTCTCTTTTTCTTTCTTTTAAAGTAATAACATTAATTTTTCCCTCGTATTAATTACCAATCAGGGGTTAGGAAGGAAACGGGAGCCCTTAATTTATCCTTATACATATTTTTGATTATATTTTATTATTATGTCGATCGCTATTTTGAATTTCTTAGTTATATGTTTAGTTTTGTTTTCTCCTTTTATCTCTAGCTCTAATATAATTGTAATTTGCCTAGGAATTTATTTCTCCGTATATATGGGTGTGTGTGTGTGTTATAGCAGCTTTTGTGTTTAGGACTTTTTTTCTTCAAATATTAATCTTTTATGTTCAAATTCTTTTATATTTACCTTCATCGTCATATTGTATTACGTTTCACATTGAAGTATTTTCTTTTTTTCCGTATCCGTATTTCCGACTTGCTTTTCTGCTACCCGTATTTTCGTTTCGCAAAAAAAAAAACACCAAGTTGAGTGACGCGCTCAGCTCTGCGAGAGTAGAGATGGACAGGGCAGCCGGCTCTTTGGCTAACTCTTTTGTAACCCATTTTTGAGAGTAAAGAGTGCATTCGAAATCCAAAATTAATTCGCAGGTTTTGTTCTTTGCTTCCTTCTCGCTCTCTCGAGCATTATCCTACTATTCCTTCGGCTTTCCGCCATCCTGTCCTTATCCTCCCTCTCTCTCTCACTCCAACCTCAACTCCGGTCGGTACGCTCACAGCAGCCCCGTCAAACTCTATTCTCTCTCTTTTCAGGGTCGGTAAGCTGTTTGCAGCTCCGGCCGCTCTCTATACTTTTTCAGAGGACGGTACGCTCACCGCAGCCCCGCCTCGACCGCTTTCCTATCTATCTACTTTTTCGGGGTCGGTTAGCTTTCTCGCAGCACCGGTTGCCCCTTCTTTTCTTGTTTACAAGGTCGGTAAGCTTTTCTTACAGCTCCGGTCACCTCTAGCTTTTCTTACTTCAGGACCGGTAAGCCCCTTTGCGGCCCCGACGCTTTTCACCTTCTCTACCTCCTACCTCTCTCCTCCACATACGCCTGGTCAAGCGACCATGCAAGCTGGTCTTTAGCTTGGAGATTGCAGGCCGTCTTCCTCCAACTCCACTCCCATGGCCATAGTACGTTCTGTCGTACTAGTGCCAACTTCGGCGAGATTCCGATTCGTTCCGCCTCTCGCTTCCACTTCTTCGTCTACGGTATCGGGCCGCCTGAACTCCAGCAGGCGCTACGCGACCCCTGACACCACCGCTCCTCGCACCCCCTGACCCCGCAAGCGGCCCTATGTCGAGGAGAGTGATGACTATGTCCTCATATTGGACGAACTCGAGCTTCTGCGCTCCCCAGTAACTCCTCCGGCCAAGCGTGCTTGCGGAGAGTTTCGACGCGACCTGAGCTTCTAGGTCAATTCCGCTTGCTTTGACGGTGGGGCTTCACCCCTAAAAAAAGGTCATCGAACCGAACCTGTGACCAAGGCCCACCACGCATCACGCGTGATTGGTCCCATCACCAACACGTGGCCAGCGACCCTCACGTCCCGTGCGTGCAAGTAACACCGAACGACAAGCCCATGGACGGCCTCCAGGCTTGGAGGTACCTCCTGCTGACCAAGGGTGCACCTGGCATCTATCAGCAACCACCAGTGAGCCAGCGTAGCCAACCTCGGTCCATGCAGCGCCTGGACGAATTCCTAAAGGCCAACAACCGGTGCTTTCCCGTCAGAGGGTTCCTCTCGACAGCTCCCAGCAGCAGCTCCGGACTCCGCGATCAGTGGCCTCTACCTAGGAAGGTACGAACGGCCCTCCACATGCAGCTGACATAAGAGGATTGTGGTTAGTGGCCTCTACCCCGGACAGGTACGAACGGCTCTCCACACGGTATCTCACATACCGAACCTTCAACACCACCTTCTCTTTTAGATTAAGTCGGGTGTAAATTCCATTCACACAGCCCGGCTTGTATCAATATTACACATTTTAGTGTGAAGAATATATTGAATCTGATTTGAATTTTTGTTGTTGATAAAAGTGAATAAAAAAAATTTTAATTCTTCTTTTTATATTAAGACAAAGATGCGCAATAAAATTTTTAATCAAGATCATATAACATTTAAAAAACACGATCCGAAAATATTTTTGTAAGCCCTGAAGAATTGATGTGTCCTTATTGTTCGGGTCCGAGTTCTGCGAAAATTTCAATTTAATTTATGAAAAATAGCTTTTTTTATACAAATTATTAATAAAAGTTTATACTTCATTCGTAAAATAGAGTCAAAGTGTCATTTATTCAGTTTAAATTAACAAAAATTAATATTTTAAGTACGATCAGTTTTTCTTTCATAGTTCTGAATTTCGCAAATATAAGATCATTGTTTCCTGAAACAACGTTTCAAAGCACGTGTTTTCAAAAATTTTCTATTTTTCATAGTAAAAACTTTGAAAAAATATTTTCTTAAATTACAAAACCAACAGATTTGAAGAAAAATTGTCAGCTTCTTTTTTGGTTGATTTCAACTGTTTTTGATTAACATTTTATCCATTATAGTTTCTTCTCTTTGGTGGAGAAATTTTGTTCTATTTTAAGTTAATTTTAATTTTTTTGCAGAAATATCAGCTGTTACGTTTTATATTGCCTTTGGAAGATTCTTCTCTTTGATTTAAAATAATCTATTTTGCTGGAAACCAGCTTTTTCGTTAAAAATTGATTGTCTAAAAATTTAACCTGGCCGTTAAAACATTTGGATTGAAAATCATATATTTCATTCAAAATACGTCTATTTACGTTTAAAATTAATCTTTTTGGTTTCAAATTCATTAATTTTTATTTAATATAAATTTCTTTGATTGAAAATGTAAATACTTTGTTATATTCTTTTTTCAAAATATAATTTTTAGTTGGAAACTCGACTGTTTGGTAGAAAGTAATCTTCTTGTTTGAGAATTCATCTTTTTGGTTGAAAATTCATTATTTTTTGTTGAAAATTTATTTATTTTTGTTTGCATATTCATTCCTTTTGCTTAAAATAGAACTATTTTATTACTTTTTTTAAATTAAATTTTGAACCTAAAGATTAAGTGATTCGTCTTTTTGTGTAAATTTAAATATTCTTTATGAAATATTAAAAAATTGTTTGCTTGGAACATCAAATATTCTATTTTTAACCAAAAATCTAACTATTTCATTTTTTGTTGAAAATTAATTTTCTTCGCAGAAAATTTTAATGTTTCATTTTGGGTTGGAAATGTTTTCTTTTTTAGTTAAAAATTTACTGTGTTTGTTGCAAATTCAACTATATTGTTGAAAATTTATTTTTTAGTTGAAAATTTAACAATTTTCTGTTAGTATAAAATTGACCTTTTAAGTTCGAACTCCAAATATATATTTGTAAATTTATGTATTTTGTTGAAAATTGTTCTTTATAGTAGAAACTTAATACTTTTGTTGGAAAACTCGTCTTGTTGTTTATAAATTGAACTATTTGATTTTTGGTTAAAAATTGTACTATTTTATTTCTGGTTGAAAATCTATTTTCATCAGTTGAAAGTTCTACTATTTGATACAAAAATAGAGAATGTTATCAAAATACGTTGTTTGAATTTTTTTAGTAGATCATAATACAATTTAATACAATCTGTATGAAAATTCGCATAAGCTTTCTTTTGAGACAACAAAATTAAAGACACCTTTTTATTTCGAAAAAAAGTCAAATTTATTTTTGACCTTCATTTTTGAATGTCAAATATTTATTTTAAAAAAATGCGTAGGAGAAAACGAAAGGGCGTGAGAACCCCTATCGAAACTATTTTTTTATAATTTTCATGGGGACACCCTAGAAATTTGTTCGAATCCACATAAGAATAAATTCATTTTTTTTTTTTGAAAAAAAAAATTGTATTTAAAGGTGCAAGCCACTGTTTTATAGGGTCCCAAAAAAACCCCATAAGTGAAAAAATGGGTTTTTCGAGTTTTTGGCGCGAATCATGACTTTTGCGCCGCTTTTTAATGTACATTTTTTCTTGCACATAAAAGAACATTTGCTACTGATCATTAGATATTAACATACATTTTTCACGCAATTTATTATTGTTTCTAGCAATTGTCTTATAGAATGGAGCTAGAAAGACGCGGTTTAAAAAAAAAATTCACTTGTTCAATTTTCAATTAGAGGGAAGTAATTATTCATCAATTTTAACAAAAGTAATTGTTTGAGAAAGTTATCATTATTGTTAATAATATTCTCTTATAAAAATGCTATAAAATTACAGTATAAAAAAATTCAATTTTAGTCAAATATTCAATTAACATAAGTTAACTAATTAATTACAGTCAAAAAAATTAATTGTTCAAACAATTTATTATCATTATTAATAATTTCTATTTGCTTAATTGTAAAAATGTTGCGTTTTTTTATTGAAAATTTTGACTGATTTTCTATTTTTCATTAGGTGTGACTTAATACTTAATTAGATTTAACAAAAATGATTGTTTAAGCAGATTATTATCGCTTATGACTATCTTTATCTGTGTAAATGTATAATAGTAGCGTTTTTTTGGCAATTTTTACCTTTCTCTTCTCTTTCACTGAGTGACATAATAATAAATGGAAGTTAACAAAAAAGTTTTTTTAAACATTTAATATAGGTTCGCCTGCTTATGGTAGTTGTTAGCAATTAATAAATCAACATTAGAAAAATATACATTTTAAGTAACCTCTTTCTTTTTTGTGAATATATTTTTCTAAAATAAAACAGAAATTCAAAATATGCATCAAACTTTCTATGATCATATTGAATACAACAATACTATTTAAATGATAATTTTTGTTGTAGTTGACTTGTATCTTCAGAAATAAAAAGGCCATCCAAAGTTAAAGATTTTAGAAAAAACTTCCACTTTTTAGCAATTATCTAAGAAATCATAGTTAGAAACAATATTTAATTGGTCAAACAACTATTTTGTTAAGTTTCATTAATTATTACCTCACTAAGTGAAAAAAGAACAGAAAGGTTAAAATTGCCAAAAAACCGCCACAATCAGATATTGATATAAATGAAGATAGTCATAAGCAATGATAATTTGCTTCAACAATTACTTTTTCTGAATTTGATTAATTATTAGGTCACAGTTAATGAAAAATGGACAAACAGTTGCAAAATTCAGAAAAAACCGCAACATTCTACCAGTGAAGCAAAGAGAATATTATTAATAATGATAATTAATTGTTTCAACAATTATTTTTATTAACTTAAATTCATTATTACCTCACTTTAATTGAAAATTTAGTGTAATCAATTACATAATTTATCTTAAATAAAAATTTGACAAAAAGTTAATTTTTTTCAAACTGCAACTTTGTAGCATTTTTCTCAGTGAATATTAATAACAATAACAATTAATGGTTTAAACAATCACCATTGTTATCAATTATGAAACATTACTTCTCTCTAAATGAAAATTGAAGAAGTGGAAAATTTTTGAAAAAACCGCATCTTTCTAACTGCATTGCATAAGAAAATGGGTTAAAACAATAATAAATTGTTTAAATCATTTATTTCAACACCTGATTATCAGTGTAAAACGGTCTTTCATGTATCAGAAACAATTTGCATTAAAAAAGCCGAAATAAAGTCATAATTAGCGCCAAAAACGCGCAAACCCCCATTTTTCCACTTATGAGAATTTTTTAAAACCCTATAAAATTGAAAATAGCTATATCCGATGTAAAATTCTCTGAATTTTCGATTTCTGCGATCAGAATTTTGAAAAAGCTATGGTCGTTTATGTAACAAGAAATGTGATCCTGAAAAAAAATTCTTTTAATATTTTCGGATCGAAAGCAGCGGTGGATCTCTACGATTTGTGGATTTTTTGCGTCCATGGACCCTAACCTTCAAAATATACCAGTAGGCTTTTTCAACAACAAAAAAACTTGGTGGCACCAAATATGGCGGCTTGAAATGAAAAATGTTTGTATAAAAATTGTATTTTTTTTTAACAACAATTTTATGTCTATTTTCATGCAAATGTATACCAGAAGGTTTTTCTAGTCGATGATTACGAATATGATATCATATTTTCAAAACTCAAGATGGCGAATCCAATATGGCAGCCAGTTTTTTTCTATTATTTAATTTTCATGAAAATTTTTACCAAGGATTTTTTGGGTCTCTGATTAGGAATATGATATCAGGTTTCTTGAATTCAAGATGGCGGATACACAATGGTAGCTAAAATTATTGAAAATTTTTGGCTACCATATTGGATACGCCATTTTTATTAACCTGCCGGTAGATTTTGAAGGTTAGGGTCCATGGACGCAAAAAATCCACAAATCGTGGAAATCCACCGATGCTTTCGATCCGACAATATTGAAAGAATTTTTTTTACAAAACCACGTTTCTCGTTAAATAAACAACCATTACTTTTTCAAAATGCATTTTTCTTAAATTCTGATCTCACAAATTGAAAGTTCAGACAATTTTACATCGGATATGACTATTCTCAATTCTTTAAAGTTCCGTTTTGTTAGAGTAAGGAGCGATTTAAAAAAATGTTAAAAATATGTCCGGCCTTTATTGATCAAGAATTATTTACAATATAAGTGTTCTATTTTAGAAATAAATCATTGTAATAAAAGTTCCTGATATTAATGGTGTATGTGGGCAGAACGAACTCTTAAATGGGCACCACGAATTCGTCTTGGTTCCAAACGCCGGCGAAACAATCTATTCACAGGATCATTCTCAAGTATTGTCACAGTCTGATTGGCATAGAAACCTCTTATAAGTACCTTGACTCTTTCAAAGCCATTATCATGATCTGCACTAGGAGCCATGAATGCAAAAAAAAAATTTAATAATAGTACTCCAACGATGGAATTTTGCTGATCATCTATTAAAACATCATGAATGCGTGCAGTTAACGGCAAAGGCACACCTTCAACATAACCTTCGAAATTGCGAACATTATAAACTTCAATAGGAAAAGGATGAAATGCGCTATTTTCATGCTCGGTAGATGATTCTGAAAAAGAAAAGTTTGAGCAGGAAGTCATTAGGGTTGCTGCATGATTTACGAACAATAAATTTTAAATTAATAAATTATCTTCTCTTTACGTTGATAAAAGAATGTGGTTTACGAGGTCTGTTCAAGAAATACGTGGATTAAGGTCATAAAAAAATTCACTTTATTTGGAAGTTACATTTCTGAGTCTCCTTCAAAATATTCTCCTCCCCAACGCACACACTTATCTCCTTCGTCGCATTTGCCTTAATCTCCGAAATCGGCTCAAATCTTCTTCCTTTGACGGGTTTGTTTAGTTTTGGGAATAAGAAAAAGTCACAAGGAGCAAGGGCAGGTGAGTATGAGGGGGTGGGGAAGAAAAATAATCGAGTATTTAGCCCAAAACTAACGAGTTCTGAGTGCTGAGTGAGCTAGAGCGTGGCACAAATTTCGCAGTGACGCGGTGCATCTTCAATTTTTCGGTCGAAATCTCATAACAAAATCCAGCTGATATCCCACACTCTTCGGCAAGCTTCTTAATGGTCAGATGTCGATTTTCGCGCACCAGGGTGTTGATTTTGTCAATGTGTGGG
Organism: Belonocnema kinseyi; assembly: GCF_010883055.1. NCBI lineage: Eukaryota > Metazoa > Arthropoda > Insecta > Hymenoptera > Cynipidae > Belonocnema > Belonocnema kinseyi. The sequence goes on along the minus strand of NC_046662.1, from coordinate 51,747,626 downwards.
TCGTCAGTTGACGTAGAAGGACGCCCAGGACGCTCATCATCGTCAATCGACTGTCGGCCACCCTTGAATCGTTCATGCCACTTGAAGCATGCAGTACGCTTCATGGCAACATCACCGTAGGCTGTGTTGAGCATGGCAAATTTTTCAGTTGCAGATTTCCTGAGTTTCAGACAAAATTTCACAGCAATTCGTTGCTCTTTCAGGCTGTCCATTTCACAATCCGACAAACAAAAAAAACACTCTTTACTTAAAACCGTGTAGCATATCAACAATTGAAGATATCTGCGACTGGAATACCGCGTTTTAAACAGTTTTTAGGTCATTGATCTACAGAAAAATTAGTTTTTTCTATGTCAACAGTTTTAATTAGGATATAAAAAAAAATCCATCGACAGTTGCTCGAATAATGCATTTTTAATTCAATTTATTCAGAAAAAAAAAACAGAATTTGTCAACTCATCGTGAATGTTGCCGAATTTATTATGAAGATCCCAATTAAGAGTCAGATATTAAAAAAAAGAATTTTTCCGTCAACAGATGCCCCAATAATGCATTTCTTTATTAAATTTGTTTTAAAAAATCATAAGATTGATAAACAAATTATGAATTTTGCTGGAATTGTCATGAAGTTTTCAACTGAAAAGACTGGATTGAAAAACCCGAATTTTTCTGCCGACAAACGCACGAATAATGCATTTGTTCATTAAACTTGTTTAAAATATCATAAGATTAATAAAAAATTATGAGTTTTGCTAAATTTATCATTATTGTGCAAATTGAAAAAAATTGAGATAGAAAGAAACGAATATTTCTGTCGAAAAATGCCTGATTACTGCATATGTACATTAAATTTGTTTTTAATATAAACAATTATAATCAGAAGAGAAATTTTTTATATAATATTGTTTCAATTCTAATTTTTGCAACATAACCTGAAAAAAAGTTGTATGTATGGAAAATCATAGGAAAAATTTTTTCAACAAACAATTTTCTGATAACAAATTTTCTTTGTTTATTGTATAAGATTAAAATATCTTCAACTAATGCTATTTTATGCAATTTACGCGATTTCAACCATTTTGATGTTCTTGACGAGCACCGGCAACGTCAAATAGAAAAAGGGTCACTTTTTCGTCAATTTTGTTTAATTATAAAAAATTGAAAACCTAATTCAAAAATCTGGCTGGACAATACTCTTCGAAATCTTTTTAGCTTTTACCGATTTTTTTTGTCGAAATCGGTAAAGATTTGTGATCTGTACGTTATTCTGAACCAAACAAGTCATTTTTCTTCACAATGTGCGGCACAAAATTTGGCGATGTTTTTACGACATCGTTACGACATCTTTACAACAGCTTTACGACATCCTGTGTCCATATCGTTTCGGTGTCTTTGCGATATCGTAAAGACATCGTCAGATCATACGACACATTTACGATATCGTAAAGACACCTTCAACGACATGGACATAGGATGTCGTAAAGTTGTCGTAAAGATGTCGTAAAGATGTCGTAAAGACGTCGCCAAATTTTGTGTCTAATGGGTTCTCTTGATGCGAATTTTAAAATTACAGCGATTGTAATTTCAATATAATTTTGCGCTATTTAAATTTTTGTTTAATTATGGAAACACAAATTTCTTGAAACAATAGAAAAAATTCACCTATCTATGTGCATGGACAGATATTGCTACAAATAAAAAATGTTTCGAATTTCCAAAAAATAATTTTCTAGACAAACCTCTAAAGTCTAAACCTCTGGTAACAATCTAATGGATTTTTCGTTTTAAATAGTTACAATATAAAAGTTTCCAATTATCTACTCGACTGTCGGTAATAATCTAGTGCTTTTTCGACAAAATTACTTTTAGAAAAATTAAAATTCATGCTAAAAATTCCTGCTTTTAACATTTCGTTAATGTTGTTTGGTTCGTTTCTAACAATATTTGTAGTAGAAACAATAATAAGCAGCGCTTACTAAACTATAAATATTTTTCCGTTTTCGTGAAGGTGACGCAACCAATTAACAAGTTTCAAAAGACTGGCTTTTTATTGTTTCAATGAAATTGAGAATATGATACAATTTCTTTTATTACTAAGGTTTCTTATTTTGCCACGTATCGCATTTCTGTCACCTTCTAATGAAGAAATCAATCCGTATTTTTAATAGATAATTAGTAGTTCTCCACTAATATAATTGGTAGTGTAAAACAACTATTAAGTGAAATTTTAGCTTAAATTAAAGACATTATTAAACTTACCAGTCGGATTAGTGAAAATCACTAAGTTTAAACACAAAATACCCATCACTGCCCTCATTTTTTAAATCAAAGTTGAGGCTATCAGCGCATAAAGAACTTTGATACGAGTGTAACTAATGAATATTTTGCCAAATGTTTCAGTAAATATTACACTTGTCCTTATCTCATAAGTCAATATAGATTATGTACATGACGTTTATTTGTTTTTTCCACATTGAAGGCGATAAAAATTCTTATGAGTCATGATATACTTTTAAAATCCCTATAAAATAGTGAAATCCTTGGAAATTAGATTAAATTCGTTTGAATTTTTGAGAAATTCCTTCTAATGTTTCAAAATCCTTGAAAATACCCTAAAATATTTAAAATCCTTTCCGATACTCAAATCAACCGTGTAATAGAATGTTATTAATATTTTTTAAATTCGCACATTATGCTGTTCTTATTCATTTAAAAAAATAATAATAAGGTCAAAAGTATTTAAAACACACAATATCTTTAATTTTACGTTTTCGAGATTGATTGCTACATAGGTAGCTGCAAATAAAAATAATTTTTAAAAATGTTTACATTCTCATCATTATGAGAAGCTATTGCTTTAACGAGCCTTTTCAAAATGTTTGAAAGCATTTTTTTCAAGATTTAAAAATTCTATGCACGGCTATCCGTAGTACACGAAAATTTAAACAATTTGTTCTTATAACTTTTTTAAAGAAAAATAAACCTGTCGGAATTGTAGTATAAAACGAAAATGAACATTTTGAGCCAAACAGTGCAGCATCTGAGAAAAAGTCAAAAAAGTAGTTTTTCAACCAAAAATGATCTAAAATTTTTTTCATGAAATCGCGATATAAAAATATACTTGAAATAAAGAAATTAACTGTTTGAAAGAAGGATACAAGATTCAGTAAAATTTCATTAAATAAAATTTGTCGCCTAAATTCTGTTTACATGTTTGCTTAAAATCACTTTACGCTATAATGTATGTATCTTTAGTTAAAATCGTGAAAAATAACATGGAATAATGTACAGCTTGCAAATAAATGTTTAATGAAAATTTTTTTCACATAGGTTGCCCCCTTTTTGAAATTATAAAAACAGGGCAATGAAAAAATGCATGTTTCAATAACAATGCATTGTAATTTAGGCTTCATTTTGCCAATTTTGAATAAGCATTTATTATAATATGTTACTTTGAGTTCAAAAATTAAACCTTGTAAATATGGATTTTATTGAATTAAACAAAATATGATAATGTTAACTGCAGCTGATTTTGCACAAGAACTCGAGGTGAAGCTTAAAAAAAATGTTTTGGGTCTTATTTATTCAACAATAATTATTTGAAATTTAATGTTTTTCTTTTTCTCTTTAGGTAAAAGTTGCAATTCTTATTTAATTCGAATATTGTAGTACTAATTTTACTCGTTAAAAGATTCTCTTCAAATCTCATTGGTGTTTTTAGTTAAAAAATTTTATTTTTGAAAATCTATTGTTTAAAAAATAACGATTTTATAATCCCTGAATAAAATTTTTCTTGCGCAAAAACGTACCAATGGTATTGGCAGAGAATATTTTTAGAAATAAAAGAAGCCCTACAGCATTAGGATTAATTAATAGTTGCTACTTTTACCTGAAGTGAGCGAGAAAAGCATTAAGCCATAAAAACTATTATTAAATAAACACTTTAAATAGTGAAGTCCTAATTTCAAAAGTTCACTTGGATTTATTTTTTAAAGTTTTTTATAATGAACAATAACATATTTTCCTCGATTTTATAAATCATTCTTGAAAAAATTTATTTTTTAGCTTGAACTTCAGTTGTAGTTCATGTTTAACTTAGAAACAAGGAAAAATTGTTTGATTGTCTCAAAACGTTTTTATATTCATAAAAAGCTTCTTTTTTTAAATTTGTAAAAAATCTACATTTTCCTAAAAATTTTTGTAATTTTCACACTAACAATTTTTTTGGAATCTTTTTAAGCCTCCTGAACCTTCTAAATGTCTTTCAAAATATATCGAATTTGTCTTAATATTTTTTAAAGACAAAGAAAATAGCCTTAACATCATTCAGATGCTTTTTTGCAAATTTTTTGGAAATATTTTTGAAATCTTTTAGAATATTATCCTCAAATTATTTTTTTTTAACAAAAAATCAGTAAACATTTAGCTGGGAATCTGTAGGAAATTTTTTTATTCTCGTGAAAACTTTTGTAATTTTATGTCATCTTGTTTTTTGAAACTCTTCAATAATCTAGATTTTTAAAAAATTGCTTTTTTCACAAGTTTCAAATTATCTTTGAATTATTTAAATTGAGCGTAGCAGAATTTATTTTTTGATTTTCTAATTCTGATTTAAATTTCTTTTAAAATCCCTTTTACAAAATCAGAAACAATTTCAAAATTTACTATTTATCTTGAGACAAATGTATTGTTCTCCTGCTACCTTTAATAATTCTTAAAAAGCATCTAATTTTTTGTTAGAAATCTTCAAAAATGTTCATTTCGTTTAAAATTGTTCTGAATATTCTCAAGATTTCAATTATTTTCGATTCTTTTTAAAACTACGAAAGCTTCTAGAAATAAAGAAAAAATTCTATTTAAATCTTCCAGAT
>NC_046662.1:51739332-51742655 GCF_010883055.1 Belonocnema kinseyi | reverse complement strand
GCCCCGCCCGCACTCTTTCACTTTCTCTAGGGTCGGTAAGCTGTCTCGCAGCCTGCCCGCAATCTTTACTCCTCTCTCCCTCTCTAGGGTCGGTACGCTCCTTGCAGCCCTGCCCGCAATCTTTCCTTCCTTCTAGAGGTCGGTACGCTTACTGCAGCCCTGCCTCGCCTACTTTTCCATAATTCCACTGTTTCTGGGTCGGTACGCTCACTACAGCCCCGCTCTCTCTTCACCTACTTTAGATTTCCATTGCCCTGCTTCTCCTTATCCTGGCAATACCTGCTGAAGATAGGAGGGCCCCTCGTCTCTCGCTGCCGCCTCCAACCAACCGCAGGAACTAGAATTGGTCAATAGCCCAGCTGGTCACCTTCCTGCAGGCTAACAACAAGAGCCTTCGCGTACAAGGAGAGATCCAGCCCCGGGAAACCTAAGCCGCGTAAAGTAGCCTCTGCCTAGGAGGACACGAACGGCTCACCGCGCTCGAGAAGACGTCGAAGGTCGTGGTGCAGTAGCCTCTGCCCCGGAGGGCACGACGGCTCGCCACGCCCAGGAAGACTTGCACATCGTAGCCGTCATCGTTATCGTGTTGAGAAGCCCTACCTCAGGAGAGGTACAGACGGCTCCATATGTCCCACCGACCGAGCTCTCACACGCTCACGGATAGGCCTTCACTCGCCTGGCCATCCACGATCATCCACGATCTCCTCTCCACTATTCTCACTACTTTAGATCAAGTCGGGACAACCACACACCCCCGGCTTGTATAAATTTTCATTAAAAACTATTAAAATTATGTTTTTGAAGAATAATTTACTGAAAATATAAATTATTTTCTAGTTTCCGATGACGTTGTTGTAATAGAATAAAGCTTTTTGAGGGTAAAGTTTTGTAAATTTTTATAATTTGATAGTATGTTATGGCCCCATAGTTGAGAACCACTCTAAACCAATTTGCCTGGAATAATTCCCCGTCTGTGTTTACAAAACATAAACCCAGACTGGGAAAACCTTCCGGGTTAAATTGCTTTAAAGCGGCAATAAGACGACTTTGCTTTCTCTCCATGAGTCAATGGAACGAAGAGAGCCATAAAAGCACACCTGGCGCATCTGCGACGGAAGGTTTCCCCGTCACGCGCCAGGCTTGTGAGCATGACTCACGCGGCGTCATCTCTCTCTCTTTTCGCTCTCTCTTCCTTCTCGTTAGGAAAGCAGCCAGCCGTCGCCAACCCAACGTGACTAATACGTATAGCAAAATTCCCCATTCAACTAAAGAAATAATTTGCAATTTTTGTGTATTTTAAAATTTCTTTTCCTTTTAATACCGGGGTTAGAAAACACAGATTCTGTTTCATTACTTCGGGTTAAAATTTTATAGTTTAGTTTAATTACGGTTAATTGTATAAGAGTCGTTTTTATATCGATTATTTTACTCTTAGGTTTTTCTTATGTATTTTCTATTCGATCTCGTGTTTGTTTTAATTTTAAGTTTCATGTATTTTATCCTACGACATCTCAGGTTCTTTTAGTTTTAAGTATGCAGTGAGTAGTTTTAAATCTTAGGTTCTATTTATATCCTTGTAAGTTAGCTTTTATTTTTAACTTTTTCGTGATTTACTTTTAGACGCTATCTTAGTATTTTTTTTATGCTATCTTTGTATTTTTATTTTATACTCTTGTGTGACCTTTTGTATTTTGCCGTATACGATGCTCGCGGGACTTCGCGCGACGCGCCATGTTGTCGCTGGACAGTCCAGATGCGCGCTCACAATGTCAAGTAGAAGGGATGGACAGGGCAGCCGACGCGCCCCCCCCCCATCAGCGACTCAAGTGGCCGAGAGGACCGCGCCAATCGCCGGCCGGCCCGCCTCTCGGCCATCGAATATAAAAGCGGGTGAGTGCAAGCAAAGGCACGCACTTCTATTCGGGCTTCCATTTGGGTAACCTCAGTCCCCTGGTCGCTTTCGGCTAACTTTTGTAAGCCATTTTTTGAGAATAAAGTGCTCTCGAATTCAAACAAATTCCAGGTCGTTGTTCTTTCTCTTTTAAGGAACTACTTCACTCCCGCACTCCTCTCTCCTTGTCTCTCCGTCTCTCTCCTTCTCTCTCTGTCTTTCTCTCTCTCTCTCTCTAGGGTCAGTACGCTCCTTGCAGCTCCATCCGCAGTCTTTTACTTTCTCTAGGATCGGTAAGCTTTCTCGCAGCCCGCCCGCAATATTTACTCCTCTCTCTCTCCTTCTATAGGGTCGGTACGCTCCTAGCAGCCCCGCCTCGCCTCCTTTTCAATCTCTGGGTCAATACACTCGCTGCAGCCTTGTCCGCTCTTCACCTATCCTACATTTTTTCCATTACGTTGTTCCTCATTGCCAGACGTATGTCTGGAAAACCTAGGAATCCTCGTCCGGTAAGCGCACCCGAGTTCATCGACGCTTGGCTGCGCTCCGAGACGCCCTCCAAGCCTCAAACTCCTCTGACGCTCCTTCGGGCTGCCCGGATCACTCCGGGCGTTACGAAGCTCCGGTGCCTCGTACCCATTCTCCATGCAAGCGCCTTCGCCAGGACGATAGTGATGATGACGATGTCAGCATCATAGACGAGGAAGAGCTTTTGCGCTCGCCTCTAGCGCCGGCGAAGCAGCCTTGTCGACAGGCTTAGATGCAGCCTACGGCGTAGGTCTACCTTCTTGACGACGGGAACCTCTCCCTAAAAAAAGGAGAACCAGTCAAGGTCCCTACGTCCTGCACGTGCCGGTAGGACCCTCCAGCGCATGGATGGACTACGGGCCTGGCAGTACCTGTTGAAGGTCCGTGGGGCCCCTTGCCTCCCGCTACCACCACCAACCAGCCGCAGAAACACGGTGCGATCCATGGTCCAGCTGGACACCTTCCTGCAGGCGAACAACCGGACCCTGCCCGTACGAGGAGAGATCCAGCTGCGGAAAGCCTAAGCCGCGGTGAAGCAGCCTCCGCCCAGGAGGGACACGATCGGCTCGCCGCACCCGAGAAGACGTCGGAAGTCGTGGTGCAGAAGCCTCTGCCCCGGAGGGCACGACGGCTCGCCACGCCCAGGAAGATCTGCAGCATCATCTTCACCGTCACCATCGTGGTGAGAAGCCCTGCCTCAGGAGAGGTACACACGGCTTCACACGACTCACCGGCCGAGCTCTCACACGCTCACGAGCAGTTTGCCACCCACCTGGCCACCCACGATCTCCTCTCCAAAATTATCACTACTTTAGATCAAATCGGGACCATCTACACACCCCGGCTTGTATCAAGTATCTTTTTTGAATTTTATAATTTTCAATTTATTTAATTTTTTCAGGAT
>NC_046662.1:51733836-51739232 GCF_010883055.1 Belonocnema kinseyi | reverse complement strand
GAGAGAGAGAGAGAGAGAGAGAGAGAGAGAGGAGTAAAGATTGCGGGCGGAGCTGCGAGAAAGCTTACCGATCCTTGAGAAAGACAGAGAAGCAGAGTGTAGTGTAAGAGTAAGGTATTTTCTCAAGAGAGAAAGGACAACGCCCTGGAATTCTGTTTGGATTCGAAAGCACTTTATTCTCAAAAAGTGGCGGTCCTCTCAACCACTCGCGTCGCTGATGGAGGGGTGTGTCGGCTGTCCTGCCCATCCCTTCTACTTGACATTGTGAGCGCGCATCTGAACTGTCCAGCGTCAACATGGCGCGTCGCGCGAAGTTCTGCGAGTTTCGTATGTGGCAAAATAAAAAAGGTCACACAAGAGTACAAAATAAAAATACAGACATAGCATAAAAACTAAGATAGCATCTAAAAGTAAATCACGAAATGGTTAGAAATAAAAGCTAACTTACAAGGATATAGAAATAACCTAAGATCTAAAACTACTCGCAGAATAAAATGTTGAATACTTAAAATTAAAACTTGAGATATCGTAGGATAAAAATACATGAAATCTAAAATTAAAAGGAACACGAGATCGAAAAAGAAAATACATTTAAAGAAAAACCTAAAAGTAAAATAACCGATATCGCTTTCCCAACGAGAAAGAAGAGAAAGAGAAAAGGAGAGAGAGATGACGCGGCGTGAGTCATGCTCACAGGCCTGGCGCGTGACGGGGAAACCTTCCGTCGCAGATGCGCCAGGTGTGACTTCATGACTCTCTTCCTCCCATTGACTAATGGAGAGAAAGCAAGGTCGTCTTATTGCCACTCTAAATCAATTTAACACAGAAGGTTTTCAGAATCTGGGTTTATGTTTTGTAAACACAGACAGGGAATTATTCCAGGCAAATTGCTTCAGAGTGGTTCTCAACTATGGGGCCATAACAAAATGAACATTTATTGATCATTCTTTTCTGTAGATTCGGTCAGAATAATCATAATCAATCATTTAAAATCTAAATGCCCTAAAATACGAAAATAAATCAATGTTATATGAATACAATAGAAAGTTGCAAATTATTTTGTAAACTTCGTTTCTATGTTCCGATTTCTTTTTTAGAATATGACCCTTTAGTGCATGTATAATTAAAAAACAAGCATAATAAGAATTCCTTTTTTGTCTTAAATCTGAAGCTAAATTTCGTGAAAATAGTTATGCAGAAAAGCAAATTTTTTAATTAATTCATTAAAGATAATTAAATTTGTTTACAATGTATAGTTTTCGGTTCATTTTTTTCAACTTGAAAATATGAATACATATATTAAGATATCATTTTTGTCTAATCTGAAGTACAAAAAAGTTATTTTGGATTGTATTAAATAATGCTCATTATTCAAAGTTAATATTAACAATAAAATAATACTTTTAAAACTAAAACAATTTTAAAGACAAAAAGTGCAAAGAACAAACTACATTACCAGGTTTACTTTAGTTTGTTTTAATTAAAATTGATGTGGGTAATATATTGAATTGAGATTAAACTTCTTCTAATTTATTCCGAAGTTTCCAAGCGTAAATATTGTATCTTCAATACGATATATCAATTTTTGAATAAATTGTTGAATTTTCAATCGAAAGTTTCATTTCCGACTAAAATGATGATTATTTATCCCGAATACTTAAATTTTGAACCAAATAGAAGAATTATCAAACAATAATATTATTTCGTTGAAGATAAAATAGTAAAATTTTTAGTTGAAAAAAATTCAGCCAAACTGATGAACTGTTAACTAAAATAATGAATCTTCAACTAGAATTATGGAATTTTAAAATGAGAATATTGCTTTTCATTCATGAAAATTAATTTTTACCTTTTAAAAATAATTAAAAAAGAAAATAATAATTTTTAACTAATATTATTAATATTTAACTAGAATAATTGTATTTTAAACTAGAAAGACTCATTTTTAAACGACAAGATTAAGTTCTACTCATGTGATTAAATTTTCTTTTCAATAAAGATGAATTCTGAACAAAAAATTTAAAAATTAATATTTCACCAACGAAAATCGTTTCTTTTTATTTCATTTTGCATAAAGACAGTTAAATTCAAACAAAAAGACAGCTTTTTAAGATGAATTGAATTTTCAACTGAGAAAGTTACTACATTAAAAAATAATTAAGCATGCTTACCAAAAAAATTCCGTGACTTAAAAAAAATTTCCGTCACATTTTCAGATTTGTATAGGTAAATAAAAATTCCTTGAAAATTTCAGATGTTACAGGTTGAATATTTAATTTTTAAGGATAAATTTCTTATCCTAAGAAACCAATTTTCAGCAAAACATTTAGATTTTGGAAAAAAGTAAAATAATTTTAGACTTTTTCTAAATACTAACTTTTAGCGATAAAAAAGAAAATTTCATTAAAAAAGGATGAATTTTCTAGAAAATAATCAAATATTTGGCTAAATAATAAAATTATTAATAATGAAAGGATTAATTTGGAACCAAAACTATAATTTAGACTTTTCAATTAAAATTACTTGATTTTCAATAGAAACATATAATTTCAAGAACAGAGTTTAATTTTTAACAGAATAATTAAAGTTTGAACGAAGTAGTAGAATTTTTAACCGAAAAAGATAAATTGTGAACCAAGAATATAATAGTAGACTTTTTGATCAAAAAAGTTAAATTTCAACCATAATTTATGAATATTCAATCATTATTATATAATTAAAATTAATTCTAAGCCAATATATAAAAATTGGATTTTTGAATAAACAGGATTAATGGTCGACCAAAAAAGAACTCTTTTTGCGAAAGTAGTTGAATTTTCAACGAGATAATTGAATTTTTCCAATAAGTAGTAGAATATTTAGCATAAACAGATTAATTTAAAAACAAAGAGTTGAGTTTTCAAATTAAAAAATGAAATATTTAAGATGAAGTTTCAATTTTAAGTCTGGAAATATTAATTTTTAATAAAGATGTTAATTTACAACCAAGTGAGATGAATTGTCAAGTAAAATTTTGAATTTGTGACCAAAAAATTAAATTTCAATTTAACAGTAGAATTTTCTACAGCTTAAGATGACTTTTTCACCTAAAATAAAAATTATTTTTTGCACAAAGACAAAAATGATTACTTTTCAGCCAAAAAATATGATGAAAAATTATAAATTTCCTATCCAAATAAGCAAATTATTATCCAAACAGTGGAAATTCCATAAAAAAATTCTAATTCCTAAGAAAATAGTTTCGTTCTCACAAAATAATTAAATTTTATTTAAAACATTACAAATTTTTACCAAAAGAAATTCATCTGGGGCCCACATATGAAAGTAGACTTTTTAATTAAAAATATTAATTTTTAACATTAAAAAATAAAACATCAACAACGATAAAATGAATTTTCAAAAAACCAATGAAATTTTTTACCTAATAGTACACATCAAATCAAACCAGATGAATTTTCATCAAAAAATTGATTTTTTAACTTGTGGTTACAAAAAATTAACTTTCTACAATAAAAGATGACTTTCAAATGAAATTCAAACAAATTCTATCAATGGAGATGAATTATGAAAAAAATAAAAGTAAACTTTTCAAATGAATTTAATTATTTATCAGCTGAAAATATCAGTTTTTAAGAAAATGTGTATTAGAACGCTCAACCAAATACTGGAATTTTTAAACAAATATTATAATTTGTATGCAAATGAAACGAATTTTCCACCAAAAATATAAAAGTAAACTTTTCGAGCTAGAACTCTTATTTGAAATCATGAAAGATCAATTTTCAGTAAAGAAAAAAGATGAACAACTAAATAAAGTTTTTCACTAAATAGTAAAATGTTAACCAACAGAGAAGACTTTTGAGCCCAAAATATAGTAGTAGACCTTTCAAATAAATAGAATTAATCATCAACTGAAAAAGTTTACTTTTCAAGAAAATATGTGATTAAATTTTCAACCAGATGATTGAATTTTTTAATGAATATTAGAATTTTAATCCAACAGAAGTTAATGTTCCACTAAAAATGTAACAGTAAATTTGTCTATTTAGAAATCTAACTTTCAATCATGAAAGATGAATTTGCAACCATGAAAACCAAAAGCCCAAAAGATGAATTTTAAGTTCAAGAAGATAAATTTTCTATGCAAACATAGTAATTTTTTCACGAAAGATTAACTTTAAAATATGAAATATAAATTTTTTTATATTCATACGCAGATGGTTTGTAAATTTGGACAATCTCAATAATATTTTTCTAAATTGCAAGATGGTACTCATTATGAAACTAATTTCTTTTCCAGATTTCCGTTTTTCAAAAAATTCCCGGCTATTTTATCGGTTTTTTTCAGGTGTTTTAATATCAAGGCTTAATCCTAAAGTTTTCAGCCTCTAGCCACTTTGCTTATCTAAATAAAAATCAGCTGGCATAACTAATTTATTTTTCAATCTATTTTAATATTACTGGTGTATACAGATCTTTAAAAATACCTTTCTAAATTGACTTAAAGAGGAGAAGAACTATTGAATTGTTTATATTCTTATTTAATTATTCTTTCACAAAGAACAAAAATTGATGATTCCATCTAAACGTGAAAATGTTACCGAAAATGGTGGCAATATAAAATAAATAATTGGTTCCATTAAGCTAATGATAGATCCTCTCAAAAAAAGTCCAATGATACCTCCTAAGCGTGCTGAAATAAGAGTCACATATTTATAAATAGTTGAAAAATATTACTTGATTATAATCTATACTAACCGATAAGATCGGTCCACGATAAGAAGAGGCTCATTTCATATTTATTATAGCCAAAATCTCGAAAGAAAACATTAACAATTTACAAATGAATTCTGAAAATTAAAACATTGTCTGTCTTTTAAAGAGATTTTTTATCTGATCTGGAAATACATGATATCTAATCAGTCTTTAAACATGCGTCCAAGTCGTAATTTTATTAAACTTTTTATTTTCATTTTGCAATTAATTTTAGAAGCATTTTATATAATGAAAAATTTATTTTAAGTCTATTAAATGGCCCATGCTATTTATAAAGTTTTAAACTATTCGGAAACTATTTTTTTTAAATAATAAGAAAAATATAGCTCGAGAAAAATTTTGAAATAAATCGTGGGGAAATCATAAATAACAATTAGAATAATATAATTTTATTTAATCGTCCATTGACTGGAGAAGATATCGATAGATCCCAGTATTTACTTTTATTTGCAATAACAGTATTATTTTACTTATAAATTTAGCATATTTGATGAAAAATTTCCACAACAACAACAAAATATACGAGGGTGGATTGATAAGTTTCCGGCCTGAACAAGAGATGGCGCCACTAGGCCTACCTTGAGGTGGCGTTCTATAGTACCATCCTTAGATAGCTTGTA
>NC_046662.1:51703100-51733736 GCF_010883055.1 Belonocnema kinseyi | reverse complement strand
TGTTGAGAAATAAAAAAAAAAATTCTTAAAAACGTTGTTTTTCTTGGTCAGGCCGGAAACTTATCAATCCACCCTCGTATATATATATATATATATATATTTCTAGACCATTGTATGATTTTTTTACATTAACTGTATAATTGTTAACAAAAAAGTAGGTCAATCAATTCGTTTTGAACCAAGAAGTCTTTTATTGTTTCATAAACTTTGAGTTATGTGTATAAAAGAAACTTTCCGTTGGAAATTAAATTGTTTAGATACTGTAAATTAATATAAATTTCTTAACTGTTATTATAGTAATTAATATTATAGGTGAATCAATTTTTCTTGAATCCAATATTCTTTTTCATAATTACGCCGACTTTGAGTTTTATTTATGAAAAAAAGATTAAATGTAAACAAAAATTATTAAAATATCACAAGTGGCCATAACTTCCTTGATCTTTATTATTCTGTGTTAATATCACAGGTCATTTGATTCTTCGTGAATAAAAAAAAACTCTTCCATTCTCAAAATAAAATTAAATTATGTAAGTTAGAAAAATTTTCCACTTCGATTTATATGAATGAAAAGAGTTTCCATTAAAAATAGATTCTCCAAATAATGATAATGATCATGACTTTCTTATTCATGGATAAAATATATTATAGGTCAATCAATTCATCTCGAATGAAGGATTTTTTTTTATTCTTACAAAAATGTTAACTGATATTAATGCAAAAGTTTGTGAACAAACATTTTTCAAGTTATGTAAATAAACATAACCTTCTCACGCTTTAATACTATATATAAATATTATAGGTCCATCAATACGTCTCGATTCAACGAACCTTTCCTTTTCTTCAATCAGCTTCAAATTATGTAATTAAAAACATTTTTACTATAAAAATAGATTTTTCAAACAATAATCCCAGGTAAAAAAGTTACATATAGTTTATATGAGGTGGTTAATTTAGTCGCCTCGAATCAAGTATTCTTTTTAAATCAGAGATTTGTTTTAAATCAATCGATTTGTTTCAAATGAAAAAATATTTTCCTTTCTTGCACCAATTTTAAATTATATGAATGAGAACATTTTTACTATAAAAGCAAAGATTCCAAATAATATTAATGACCATAACTTTCTTATTCTTCAATAAAGTAGTTGATGTCATAGATCAATTGATTCGTCTTTAATCAAGAATTTATTAAATCTCACACCACCTTTGATCTCGCATTTATTATTCTTTTTATTCTTATTCCAACGTTGACTTATAATTATAAAACAACTTTAATTGTGAAAAACATTTTTTAAATCTTATAAATGTCTACAACTTCTTTACCCTTTCACATTATGTTTAAAAATTATAGGTCAATCGAATAGCTTCAAATCGAACAATCCTTCCCTTTTACGAATTTGAAATTATTTAATGATAAAATATTTACTCCAAAAATAGATTTTTCAAATAATGTGAATAACTAGAACTTTCTTATTCACCAATAAAGTATTTAAGACCGTAGGTCAATCAATTCGCCTTGAGTCAAGGATTCTTTCTTATTCTTACACCAACTTTAATTTATATTATTTTTAATGTAGACTGTAAACATTTTTTAAATAATATAAATAACCATAAATTCGTAACTCTCAAATGTTGCATATTACCATAATAGGTCAATCCGTTTGTTTGGAATTAACAAACCTCTTATTTTATCGCATGAACTTTAACTTATAAAAATCAGTACATTTTTACTGTGAAAACAAGTTTTCAAACAATATAAATTACCATAAAATTCTTAGTTTTTAATTAAATGTATTAATATTAGGTCAATTAATTTGTCTCGAATAAAGAATTTGTTTTCATTCTCACCTAAGCTTTGACCTATATTTATAGGTCATGTAAATGTCCACAACTTCTTTACTCTTTAAAATTATGCTTAAATATTGTAGGTTAATCGATTTGCTTCAAATCAACCAATCTTTCCTTTCCTTGTATCAATTTTAAATTATTTGAATAAGAATATGTTAACTATAAAAATGACCTTTTCAAACAATATGAATGACTATAACTTTCCTAACCTTCAATGAAGTAGTAAACATGATAGGTCAATTAGTCTGTCTCAAATTAAGGATTGTTTTTTAGTCTTGCATCAACTTTGAATTTTATTTGTAAAAAAATAGTTTGACTCCAAACAAACATCTATTAAAGATTGAAAATGACCATACCTTTGCTACTCTTTATTATTATGTATTATTATTGTAGGTCAATCGATCTGTCGGGAATGAAAAAATTTGTTCTTTTCTCGTAAAAATTTTTAGTTCTGTCAATAAGGAGACATTTCCTATAAAAACAGATTTTTCCAAATATATGAATAACTCTAACTTTCTTAATCTTCATTAAAGTAGTAAATATCATAGTTCAATCTATTTGTCTCGAGCCGCTAATTCTTTTTAAATTGTAGACCAACTTTCACTTATATTCATTAAGAAAGTTTGACTATAAAAATAAGATCGTTCAAATATTATAAATGACAATGCCTTCCTTACTCTTCAATATTATGCACTCATATTATAGGTCAATCGATTCCTCTCAAACCAACGAATCTTTTTTATTTTTGCATCATTTTTAAATTATGTAAGTGATGAAATCTTCAGTATAAAAATGGATTTTTCAAACATTATGAATTACCTTAACTTTCTTACTTTTCAACACAATATATTAATAGTATAGGTCAAGCAATGCTTGACCTATACCATCTAAAAAAAAGTTTGATTGTTTATCTATTTTCAGGAGATAAAAATCACTTAGTTAAATAATTTTGAATATCAGTTTGTGTAAAATTTTCAGTTCCGTGAATAATTATAAATGCTACTGAGTAAAGATTTAGATAATAAGCTTTTTTATAATATCACTGTTTTTCGTTTGAATAATATTTACCAGCACTTCAATACTCCCGGGACATTCTGATTCGTCTTTGCAGTAAATACTTTTTTTTTCGTGATCGCAGTGATAATTAAATTTCTCACACTGTGGTAAATAATTTATGTAAAGATCATTCTTTTTTATTGATAAGAGCTTTTTATATTTTTATTTTTATTTGATATAAAATGCAACATCTAGGTTGGAAATTTATCTTCTTTATGGTATGGTCTGACGATGCCTTTACGATATCACAAAGACACCGAAACGACATGGACATAGGATGTCGTAAAGTTGTCGTAAAGATATTGTAACAATGTCGTAAAGACGTCGCCAACTTGTGTGCCTACTGGAATGAGATTCAATGACTTAAAAATTAAATAAAACACATATAACAACAAAGGCAACAAAGAAAAAGGTGCCGACTTAGGACGACTACGAATGTTTATAGAGTTCATGCTATTACGCTCACGAAAGAAATCCGAATGAATAATCGACTGGATCAGGCGAAATGACACTTTACGCAAAAACCAACTACTGAATAAATTGAGTTTTTTTTCAAAATTTTAACACACTCTTAGCTGCTTAGCATTATTGGAAGAAAATGGAATTCTGTTTGAACGAAGCCAAGCCCAGTGGGCACAGAACTTGACGACGTCTTTACAACATCGTTACGACATCGTTACGAGAACTTTACGACATACTATGTCTATGTCGTTAAGGTGTCTTTACGATATCGTAAATAAATCTTATTATTTGACGATGTCTTTACGATATCGCAAAGACACCGAAACGACATGGACATATAGTAGGATGTCGTAAAGTTGTCGTAAATATGTCGTAACGTTGTCGTAAAGACGTCGCCAAATTGTGTGCCAACTGGGAGCTCTCGTGCGGCGAACTAGTTAATGTGAGTTTTAACTCACAGTGCCGGCCTAGGACCACTCTTCCCTATTTTGTTGTAAATTCTACTTTTTGGGTAGAAAATTAATATTCTTAATTAAATTTTGTTTATGTCAACTATGTGTTTGAATGTGGAACTCTTTTACTGATAGTTGTTTTTTGTTTTTTTTTTTATTCATTATTTTAGTTGAGAATTTATAATTTGTGGTAGAAAATTTAAATTCTCTGTTGAAAACTTGTTTTTTTGTACAAGTCTACTTTTTATGATTAGAAAGAAAATCTTTTATAATTAAAATATCAACTATATGTTGTTTTGTTGAAAATTCATATCTTTTGGTTGCAAAATAAACTGCTTGGTTTGAAGTTGAACTATTTTGTTAATATTTTTGTGAATATTGCACTTTTTTATTGATAATTAATTTTTTTAAGATTGATTTTCGTTGTTGAAGATTTAACTATTTTGTTAAATATTCGCTATTGTTTTATAATTAAGCTATTCCAGTTTTGGTTAAAAATTGAGCTCTCCCAATTGAAGATTCGTGTATTTCGTTAAAAATCTTTTTTTTCGTTAGGTTTACATTTTTATATTTTAAAATTAAAATCTTTTTGGTTTACGATATAAACTATTAGATGTTACGTTGAAAATTTATATTTTTAGGTTAAAAAGTAAACCACATGATTTAAAGTTGATCTGCTGTATAAAACAATATTATTTTCTGCTTGAAGATTTGTAGGTTAAACAATTTGGTAGGAAGTTAAAATTTGAAAGCTAAACTTTTGGTCCATAATTCGTATCCTCGTTGAAAAATTAACTATTTTGGAAAAAAAATCAATATTTGCTTGAAATCTAAACTAATTCTTTAAATTCTACTGGATGACAAATAGTTATTTCTCGTTAAAAACTTATTTTTTGATCTGAATATTGAACTTTTTTTTTTTAATGCTGACACATATTTTTTATTTGAAAATTCAATTATTTTGTTGAAAATGTTTCGACTTAAATTTTTGTGAATTAAAAGTATCTCATGTTAGAAATTGTAAAAAAAGCTTTTTATGGAATAAAAATTTCAAGTTGACAATGTTTCATCCTTTCTTTTAGGTATATTTCTAAAAATGTCCATATGAACATGAAATAATCCAACAAATATTAATTTTTAAAACCTAGGTGTCCAATTTTTTTCCACTATATAATATATAATTTTTATATTTACCAGTAGGCAACAGATCTTATAGCATGATAATTGAAACTGCAGCAGTGACCTTGAAATGAATCCACTGCTTTAAATAGTTTCAAACAATCTTAAGGTATTCCCATCCAAGTGCAAGATTTTAATCATTTGTCACATCGCTGCATCAGCTCAATCAAGGGTATAATTATTGTTAAAGATAGAGCTTTGAGGTCAAAAAGTGTTATAAGCAATCTTATATGACAAACAACTTAATATTGTAAATTAAATCAAAAAAATAAATATAAATATACATTACGTTACCAATTTGAGGGGGGGGGGGGTTCACGATGAAAACTACTTTTGGTTAAAAAGTCTACTAATATATTTTTAATTCAGGATTTATCTCGTTCTGTTAAAAATTCTACCATTTGGTTGCAAATTGTATTATTTTGTTAAGAAATTTTCTCCTTGGTTGAAAAGTGTACCTATTCTATTTTTGGAAAATTAAACTTCAATCTTAAAAAATCAGCTTTCGTAGTGAACTTTCTTCTTTTTATTAAAAACTAATTTCTTAAACTAAAAATGTGACTATTTCAATTTTATATTTTTGTTGAAATTTAACTACCTGCTTGAAAATAAAACTATTTTTATGAAAATGAAACTTTTTGATACAAAAATTAATTTTTGTAAAAAAATCATATTTTCGGGTTGAAAATTCAACCGAATTGTACAAAATTCGTCCTTTTTGCTTTAAAATTTAATCCTTTTGTTAAAAATTGATGTATTTTCTTTTAAATGTGTTTTCTTCCTAGTTGGGAATTTATTTCTTAAACTCACAATGTGACTGTTTTATTTTTTATTGAAAATCGATATTTCTGATTAAAAATTGAAATTTTTGTTTGAAAAATGATCTTTTCTAGTTTAAGATTGGTATATATTTTGTTGAAATTCTTCTTTTTTGGTCGAAAATGAATCTTCGTGATAGAAAATTCATTCTTTTGGGTAAAAATTCAACTATTTGGGTCTAAGTTAATCTGATTTAGTTGAGGATTTTACAATTTAGAAGGAAATAAAACAATTCGGTTGGATATTTTTTATCCAACAAAAATTTTTTGGTTGAAAATTATCTTTCTTGTTGAAAAATCATATTTGCGGATAAAAAAGTCATATATTTTTTTTTATGAATTACATCTTTTGGTACAAAATTCATTTCCTTGCTAAAAAATTCATCGCCTTGGTTAAAATTTCTACTAGTTGGTTAAAAGTGTACCTTTTTAAGGGTAGAATTAAAGTATTTATTTGACAGTTAAACCAGTTTGATATAAATGTAAATTTTAGAATTTAATTTTTTTTACAAAAATGATTTTTTTGGTCTGAAAATATTACGATTTCAGTTTCGTTTCAAAAGTTATCATTTATAATTTGAAACTTCATGTGTTTTGTCGAAAATTCGTATTTTTTATTAGGAAATTTATTTAGTTGTTAAAAATTCGACATAAATTTCGATTTAAAGTCAATAAGATATTTGAATTATTATTATTTGAAAGAATTTATTTCTCCATTGTCACCCTATTCTCATAAAAAAATCTCCCTTTTTCTTATTTTTTTAATAGAATTTCGGGCAAAATTTCTTTTAAAGGGGGGGGGGGGCGTGAATTATTATAGGTACTCACTTCACACCTGTTTCAGAAATCCTTTTAAATCGCTAACCAGGTTATACAGCATTTTATTAAAGATGGGTTTATCAGCTTTTGGTTTGTAAACTTTATTAAAATTAGAGATTGTTACAGATGGAAAGTCCAAAGTATTTAATTGTCTCAAAGACAATTTGTCATGTGCACTTTGATATCTAAATGTCAGTAAAACTACGCAAAAAGATACTGCTTTAAGGCAAATCTATAAAAAAGTTTATAAATTATTTCCGTTGGATCTGAGCGCATGACCCAACCTGATGCAACTTGTGCGTCAAGTGCGCCCCTTAGGCTCTATGCTACTTTAGAATAGGATTCGCAGTATAGTATTAAATATAATTAATAATCATAAATTAAAATGTATATTAAAATAGCAACATCGACCTCTATATACCATTTTAATTTTGTTTTCAATTTTGTCGGCTTTCGGTAATCGATAACTATTCAATAAATATATGATTTTATCTTATCAGGAATTACAAAGAAACAAACAAAAATTATAAATTAATTTGGGATTTTATATCGCGATAAGAGGAAGTGAGGTAGCCGTTCGCTAAGGGATTTTAGCTTCATTCTGTCAAAAAATATTACTTTAATAAAATAATTAATTTTTCCACGCAATAATTGAAACTTTAAACAAATAGTTAAATTTTGAACGTACAAATATGTATTTTTATCAAATGGTAGAATTTTCAAACAAAAAATATTAATATTGAACCGCTTTTTAGGAAAATGTTTAATTTTTAACCATAAATTATGAATTTTTATGAAAAAATATTATTTGTCAACAATTAAGATCAACTTTCAATCACAAATGATGAATTTGTAACAAAAAAGTTAAACTTTAGACTTAAAAAGATTACTTTAACAAAATAATTAACTTCTCAATAAAATAGCTAATTTTTTGGTCTATAAATGTCAATTGTCAATCCAAAAATTTATTTTTCATCAAACAGACGCATTTCCAGCCAAATGCGGAAACATAAATTTTCAACCAAATACCTACAGTTTCTATATAGAAGGATCAATGTTCTACCAAAAATGAAATAGTGAAATTTTCAGCTCAAAACATTACTCATTAAAAATACTTATTTTCAACTAGGTAGATTAAAGAAACAGTTCGTAATACAATAATTAAACCCTCAAATAAAAAAATGAATTCGCAACAAAGAAGAGTGATTTCCTACCCAAAAAGAAGAATTTTAAACAAAATACATTAATTTTCCGCAAAATGATTGATTTTAAAAAAAGTTCAATGGAAATTTTTGGCAAACTAGTTCAACTTTTGATTGAGGAACAGGATTTTTGTTTTATAAGGGATAAATATCCATCGAAAAATGAAATAGTCTAATTTTTACCCAGCAGATGAATTTTTCTAAAAAAGATTAATCAAAATTTAATATGAACAAGTTTAAACTACTCAATAAGGTTTATTTTTAACGAAATAGTTCATCTTTCAACCAAAGAAAAAGAATTATCGACGCAAAAATTAATAGTTAGTATCTCAAACAACACTATCTTTTCAAGAACACGTTTTATCGACTTAACAATGTTCTGCAGTTCTATTGAATATTTTGGTGAAAGGATATATCCAATTTCAAACCAGATGCGGGTTTTTATATTGCAGAAACTATTTTTTTCAAATAAAACTAGTATCGTAAAATCAATTTTTCTAAAAAAAGTTCTTTCTCAATTTTATTTTTCGCTTTTCAGCCTTCTGTTTATCTTGTCGATTTTTGATGAACTTTATCCTGAAATATATTAACTTTCCTAAAATTTGGTTTATTGTGATCTCTAGAGCTTCACCAAACTTTAAATGTGATTTCCGTCCTATTTTGTTTTATTAATTTTTTTTGGTGAAAATTTGGTTTTGAAACAAGTTTTTTCTCTCCTCCAAAAATTAATCCCGATGGACAATCATGATTGTGTGGCGAAATCCATCAGCTTAATGCAACTAAGAAATTTAAATTTTTAACAAAAAAGTTCAATGTTGAACCTAAAAGGATTAATTTTCGTCAAAGAGTCGTACTTCAACCAAAAATATTACATTTTAACTGCAATAGTTGACTTTTTAATAACAAATTAAAGAAATTTACAACGAAATAGTTCAATTTTCAACTAAAATAAATAAAATTTTAATAAAAAAACGAATTTTAACCAAAATAAATTATTTTATGACTAATCAGATGAATCTTTAAAAAATATATAAATTTGGAACAAAGTAGTGTAACTTTGAACCAACTAGATCAATTTTTAACCCATTAGTTAAAACCTACTTTCAACCACTTTCAACTTGTACCAACAGAGCAGTTACATTTTCAAGCAAAATAATGAATTTTTAACTGTGCAAGATAAATTTAGAATAAAAAAAAACAGATAGGGCTTCAACCTAGGGCTTACTTTAGAGGCTATCCTACCAGGAATGATTCAAAAAAATATTACTGGGCTCTTTGTAGCCAGGAAAAGCCGTGGTGTTGCCCAAAAACTAAAAGCCGACACAGCGCTGCTCTGAAAAAAAACCCAAAACTGTTTAAGACCATGTGACGAGAGGGTCACGTGACCAAACCTGGTCTTCAATTTTTCTTTCCCATCTTACGTCTAAAAGAAATGAGGTATCGCTATGAAAGTTTGGGAAATGAGAGAGAAGGTAATAAAGTCCATGTATCTGCTTTGTTCTGGTAGAAGTTTTGAGAAAAATTTTTTTTTGAAGAAAATACCAGTGGAAGTTTTCTTTCCCAACTTACGTCCAAGCGGAATGAGATATCGTGTTAAAAATTTCGCACGATAAATAGAAGGCATGCAAGAATGTGTATCTGGTCCTAAATAATTAGAATAGTGGAATTTTTTCTTTTTTAATTACTATTTTGGAGAAATACCGACAGTGCTATCGTCAAACCCTAAAAGCAATTTGCAATGTTGTCAATGGGCTAGTTATGAGGTATATATTTATCAAAGTGGGGCAAAACAACAAAAATCGCTCACACACATTATGCACAAATAAGGCAAAAACTAATGTTTGAACTTGAAATGCAAATAAACATATTTGGTCTGGCATACGTACCGGTCTGATATCGGCTGTGTCGAAGCAGCACTAGCGCAGCTAGTAGGCAACTTCGAACTTCTAGTGGTCTGTGGGTAAAACAGATTTCATGATTACCGCCAGAGAAAGTTAAAAGTCAATCTTCTGCTGTAAAACCTAAATGCGTCCGTCGACAATCATTATTTGCATAAATAAACTTTTTTCTTCTCCCAACTGTTTGCAAGGCTACACACGATCCTTTAATATTTATTAACATTTCCCGAAAAAAAATTTCGCGTTATTTAAACTTTTATTTTTCAATATGGGTGAAAAATTTTGATCTTCATGGTGACTTGATCAGCTGTTATACTCATCACATGGCCTTAAAAGGGGAATTATATCATAAGGATTCTAAGTTCTTCTCCAAGAATCTCACCATTCTGAAGGTAAGACTTCAGCAGGAGCGGAGAAAGACTACAGGTATATATAGCCTCGGCTTAGTTCCCAGGTCATGCTGAAAGGCCCCATCTTCTAGAGAGTTCGAGGCTCTAATTCCTCACTGTTCGAAGAGTAGAATTCTTTTGCTGTTGGACTGTGACGTGAACTCCCACCATACAGTGTGGGGGAGCCCAAAAGTCAACAGCAGAACAGGGGATTTAATTGAATATCTAGTGGTTACTGAGATGTAGATTTTTAATCGTCATGATACTTCAACATTAAAGTTGAAAAAGGAGAGTGAGGTTCTCAATTTGAATCTATGATCGGAAGAACTGAGAAGCAAGATAGTGGGCTGGAAAGTCTCCTACGAGATTTATAGATCAGAAAGCCGAGGTATACTTTTTGAAACTTATGCATTAAGAGGAACTTCCATGCAGACTTTTGGAATTTTATTTCTCACAAGTACGGTATCATATATGAATTAAAGCAAACTGCGGATTTTCTGCTTAGGGCCCTTCATACGTCATATAATAATTATTGACCTAAAAGTACAATCAAGTCTGAAAAACGAGAGGAATAGTGAAACAGCCACCTAGAGAAACTCCGTCAGAAGAATTAAGCGTTTCACAAGAAGGCCAACAATACTAAATTGCCTTCAAACTGATAGGTCTACAAGACGGCTTAATATAAATAGAATATGAAAATGAGGATCTAAAAAAGAGAAGATGGCAGGGGCTTTCAAGAGGAATTGAAGTCTCGGGTTCATTGAACCCGATGAGGACTACTACGCAGTCTGATAAGTACCTGAAAATTTTAAGAGATGGCATTAGTATTCACTAATGTGAACCATTTTTGTCGAGCTTGATCCTTCAAATGACGCCTGTCAAAACTTCAGCCATTTATGTTAACGCATTTACAAGTTACAGCACTGAGAAGCGACTAACCTCCGAGTTTTTTTTAATATGGAAAAATCTGAGTTTCGAGTTTTGATCAAACACTACTATCTTCGCAAGAAAACGATATCCGAGACCAAGGCCAAGCTGAGTAAGTATTAACCGGAATCTGCACCGTCGATTGGAACGATTCATAAGTGGTTTACCGAGTTTCGTTGTGGCCGTACGAGCACAGTTGATGCTGGACGATCTGGGCGCCCAAAAGAGGTCACTACACCAGAAAATGTCGAAAAAATCCATGATATGATGTTGAATGATCCCAAAGTGAAATTGAGAGAGGTAGCTAATGCTGTAGGCATATCAATGGAACGTGTGGGCAATATCGTGCATTCAGTTTTGGGCATGGAGAAGCTCTGCGCGCGATGGGTGCCGCGTTTGCCCACAGTGGACCAAAAACGAATTCGTGTGACAACTTCCCAGCAGAATTTGGCATTATTTTCGCGTAAACCGACCGAGTTTTCGCGCCGATTCATAACCATGAATGAAACCTAGATTCACTACTACACTCCTGAGTCAACGCAACAGGCAAAACAGTGGGTTCCATCGGGCCAAAGTGCTCCGAAGCGTCCAAAAACGCAACAATGGGTCGAAAAGGTTATGGCCCGGTCATTTTCAGGGAAAAGTACAAAATGTTAAAACTTGATGCCTCGGAATTCCGCAGTAGGGTCCGATGATCTCAGTCTTAGTTAAATATCTGGTGGTAATCCTAGATAGGAAACTTAACTAGGCGAAGCGTCCTGACACCCATTCAGGAAGTTTTTCACTAGATTTTGGATGCGTAGAAGAGACTTCGGTTATACTTGGGGTCTTGGGTCTGAAATGCTTGCATGGCTCTACTGGATAGGAGTCCCTCTTGGTCAGTATAGCAACGTCTTTCAAGCAGGGGTCTTAGCCGTTGTTTATTGCGCTGAAAGATTAATGCAGGTAAACCCTGCTGTTAGACAGATTGCAATTTGTAAGAACAGTCAAGTAACATTAATTGTAGTTAAAATACATTGATCAACGGCAACGAAAAAACGGACCAGTTACCGAAAAGCGCCTGCCTCAACAAGTGTATACATAGGACTGGAAATGGATACTGGGACTAGCGTCTCGCTGCTTCAAGATGGTCATCAAAAGCTGGATACAAACGAGGTATCGGGAATATTGGGAACAATGTTAGAGTTGCCGAGAGACGAAAGCCACCCTGAACTATGCGTAGATGATGGATAGACCATTTCATTGAACCTTAGGAAATTATAAGGCAATTAATGGTTGACATATTGAGCCTCACAAGAGGTTGAGAGTCAGCTACTGAAAACGAATAGTTACGGGTGCGGCACAGTAGGGTTTACCGCTTGCGCGCTAGGGTGGGTGACATCGAGGCCCCCTCTACGGCTTTAAAGCAAACGAGACTAAGATTATTCTGAAGAGAAAATTTTAAATATTCTCACTGTAGTCCAAACCAAGTTTTCGGTAAACGACAATCTTTTCCCTGTGATGTTTCGAAAATCATGTACTGTAGTAGTTTCACAATAATTATGGAATAGGCAGTTTAATTCACACCATAAATATCTCCAGATTTTTCTAAAAATATAACCTGTAGGGAAAGAATATAGAAAATGTAAATTTTTCTGGTGGTTAAAGAGCTCACTTAAAGCTTTAGTGTTGTTGAATTTTGGTGATAAGAATATTACTAACGTTTTTTCAGCCTGCTTTCCTTGTAATGATTCACATCTTCTTCGAACTTACTATCAAAAACTTTTAAATCATGAGGCTTTATCATTTTTTTATGCAGCACTTAACATTTAGCAAAAATACTGTTGTATTCAGAAGTCCGGTATTAGATATATAAATATATTTAAATGGAATTTTAATCCCTTAAGTATTTTTGGAATTCAAAATAATTTGTTAAAGGAATTTAAAATTGAAGTCGTAAATTATGATTTAAAAACTGATCCAAGTTCACGTTGGTGTCTGATTGCTAGTCTTACGACCTTTGGACTTTGTCTATTATTCTTCCTGCTCTAAGGTGAAAGTGAGTGTCTAAAATCTTTATAAACTCTAGAAGTAAATAATATTTTATGTATTTAACATGTCGCTTCTAATTTATTTAACTTTTTTCAACATACGAAAAAATTCGTTACCTTATAGTTACTTAAACTTACCTTACTCTAATTTGCTAATTTAAAAAGCCAGCTAAATGGTTGGTAAATATAAAGAAACTCACTCAGTTGAAAAATTATTTATTGATTGTCTCATAATTAGGAGCTCAATTTGCAAGACTAACGAAGGATGGCTTTATTGCGAAACGACCATTTTCACATAGGTTACAATAGGGCGATTATTTTATACTTCCGATGATCTTATGACAAAAGAAAGATACGATATTTTTCTTATAATAGTAGGGAGCTTCACATTCTGCGCGCAACGAGGCGACCATATTAACTTTAAAAATTTTAATGTTAAATTGAAACCAAACAATTATTTAAAATATAATTAAAAATTATTTTTTCTTTTAGGCAATTTTTAAATTAAAATATGAAATCAATATTATGAAAATGTAAGCAAGGCTAATATTTTTTATAATTTATGAAAATTAGCATCTTAAGTCCATAATCAGTCTAGAATAATGTTGAAAAGTAAACAAAAAATAAACCGCTGCATTAAAATATCTATTTCCAATGAAAGACACTAATATAACTGAAAGTTTTTCAAAATAGTGTGTCTTGTTTTTAAAGATAAATATTGCCCAATTGAAATAATCAATCTATGGTGAAAAACGTTGGCTTCAGCTAATTTTTTTCAAAATAATGAACCTTCTTTCAAAGCTATACCGATTTCCGATAACACTAACAGAATCTAGTTTTTTTTTTAATTCTGAGATTTTTTAAAATTATAACGAGTTTTATTCGTAAATTCCAATTTTAGATTTGAATTTCTAACACATTATAAGATTATTAAAAAACTAATTATCTTCACCAAAAGCTGATGATTTTTTTTAAATTTTAATTTCTAGCAAAAAACACTAATGCAATCTAAAGACTTTCCAGTTAGTAAATTTTATTACAATTATCCGGTTTTCTGTAAGAAAAGTTAGTATAAGCCTATATTATTAAAAAATTACAAACCTTGTTCGAACTATCATAATTTCCATTTTTAAAGACTAATTTTGATTCCAAGAATAATCTACAGTTGTTAAAATTGGGCATCTTTATCCTTCTTTTTGTGAAAAAGCCAATTTTCAGAAAAAAGCTTACAAAGCCTAAATTTTTAGAAATTGTAAGTCTTTTTTCAAAAGATTAGGATCTTTTTTGGAAATCACTTTGCAAAAATACTAATTTTCAGCAAAAAGCACTAAAATAAAATATGTATAGTATCTTGAATAATTTTCTATCTAATTTAAGTATTTAAAAATTTAATTTTCAAAGTTTTACATTTGAAATATAAAGTAAAGTATACCTCATTTCATTTTGTTACGAGTTTTTACCCCAAGGCATTCAATCAAAAAATGTTGCATTATTGAACAAAAATTTATGATTTATTATATTTACCGAAACAATTAGAATATTATTCAGTGTTTTCTAGATAAACGATTTTTTATAAAATTCGAATACACCGAGAGAAAAATTAAATTTAAACCCGTATAAACAATCATATCACAATACTAGATGTAATTTTCATATTTTTATGCATCTAGTTATCAATTAAATTATATAATCACAAAAATTTGAATTTTTGATTTGTCAATAGTTCTTTGAGCCCTTTGTGTATTTTACATAGTTTAGCAATAAAATTAATTTTTTCATATAAAAAAGTATTATTACGATTAAAACTAAAACTATAATTCTTATCAAAAGATTTTAAAGAAATAATTTTTAGCATTATTTCTCCATCTAAAGAATTAATTAAATACTTTTTTTTTAATAATCACACAAGTCAGTTTTACAAAATTTCAGGTTGTATTTCTAATCTCATAACAATATTTAAAAAGCCAAATTGAGCTTAAGCTCTTAACATTTGTTTGGTTAAAATTTCCAGGGGCGGCTTTAAGGTTAAAAAAGGAAACAAAAATTATTGTGGATTTGAAAAAATTAACTAGAGTTTTCTGAAGGTAAATTGTGTGATTATTTGCAATGTACAAGTTTGATAGCTGTTTAAAATGGTGTCAATTTGGAATTTTTTCGTTAAAAGTGCATTGTGGAAGAAAGTAGCATATGTCATAGTATAGTAAGACATTGAAGAGAATAAAAATGCCATGTAGAATTTCTCAGTTGCTCGCTAATTTTTAAAGCAGGAGATATTAGTACTGCCGTTTGTAGTAATATTTTTATATTTCAGTTTTATTTTTCGATCAGTAGTATTGATAACGGTAGAGTCTGTTAAAAGTATCAGTAGTGTGTGGAAGAGTATAGTCCGGCATGGAAACAGTTCAGCTAAATCATTAAAGTATCCACTAGGGCCTAATATTTGCCAGGAAAAGTATCAGTGCAACAAGTTTACGTAGAGACAGCAATTTATTAATTATAAATATGGGTTAGTAGTGTATACCGGTATATAGTCAGACTCGTAAGCCCGGTGAGATGAGTGATTGCGAATGTAAAATCTTCAAGTTAGAAGCGAATTTTTAATGTAAAAGGGCTTAGTAGTACAGGTTGACAAATGGTCAGTTTTTTCTGAATTAGCAGGTTTGGTCGGCGATTATGGGACTCAGTAGTGTATGTCAGATTATGGCTAGACATTGTCACAGTTCAAGACATTCCCTACTGTATCCATTGGGTCTAGCATTTTCCGGGAGGGGTCTCAGTAAATCATGTTGACGCATTATCAGACATTTATTTAATATAAACTGAATCAGTAGTGTATGTCGGAGTTCAGTCAGTCATGGGAGAAATGTAAAGATTAACATAAAATTTTTCTGCTGAAGACTAATTTTTACGGCAGGAGTGGTAAGTTGGTACAAGTCGGCATATACCTAGAAATTTTTTGGTCAGTTGTATTGGCCAACGCATTGTTTACTGCGAGGATCAGTAGTTTTCGGTCGGGTATCATCAGCCGTGGAAGAGCAGTGAAGCTTATTGTATGATCTATGAGTTGATACCAAATTTTTAACGTAAGCGGTCTTCCCAAAAAAACTTTAGATATTGCTAGACACTTCTGGATTAGAAATTTCCATGAACGATTATGGGACCCAGTGGTATTTATCGAAGTATAAACAGACTTTAGGTTAGTTTATCTAGAACCTTAGTATTTCTATTTGGTCAAGGATTTACCTGAAGGGGTCTAAGTAGAACAGATTGACGCATTGTCAGCCATTTATTTAATATGAAATAAGTCAGTAGTGTATATCGGAGTATAGTCAGTCATTAGAGACAAGTAAAGGTTAATGTAAAATTTATTAGTTTATGACTAGTTTTTAAGGCAGAAGTAGTTAGTCAGAATACTATATTAGTATATTTGAATCTTTAATCTGTCTTTTTGGACTAGCATTCAATTAAGGGATCTAAGTAGTACATGTCGACATATACTCAGACATTTATCGATCTTTGGATTGATCAAAGTATAATTTATTGTGAGGATCAGTAATGTGGAGTTTTAAATAGTCAGCCATGCAATAGCAGTTGATGTTAATGTATAATTTCTGAGTAAAGATTCAATTTTTGCGTGAAAGGTCACAGCAGTACATGTTTAAATATTTTTAGACACTTCTGGTTCATTATTTTTTGTCATCAATTATGGAAGTTTGTAGTGTATGTCGAAGTATAGTCAGACATGATGTGATTTTAGGTGAATCTTTAATCTATATTTGGACTAATATTAACCGGAGGGGTTTAAGTAGGAAATGTTGACGTATAGTCAAACATTTATCTATCATAATATCCGCAAGTAGTGTATATCAGAGTAAAGTCAGCCAAATGCGATAATGCATAATTTATCAGTTGAGGAATGATTTTGAAAGCAAGAGGGCATCGGTACTATTAATCATAATATGGTCAGTCACGGGTTCAGTAGAACAGGTTTTTTTTTATCCGCATTTTTAAAAAAGTAGTAAGACCAATTTTCAGTCAGCCGGAAATTCGGACGCGGTGGAGAGATATTTGTATGATGTAGAGATATTTTCAAGATATTGAAATTTATTTTATTGTATTTTAATACAATTAACTCGATATTAGATATTAGATACATCGAAATATTATTAGATATTAAATTATTATTATTATTATTATTATTATTATTATTAATTACAAAATATGTTTCGAGTTGAATTGCTTTATTAAAAGTATGGAAATAATTTCCGAAGAGAATTATACAGCAAAAAAATACACACACAAGCGTATAATTTGAATGAAAAAATAATCAGCCGTTATAGATTCACATCAATTTAGAAGAAATTCTTTCGGAAGAATTCCACATTTTCAGAATTTGTGGTCTTCTCCTTATTTGACACTCGTTTATTACAATGATGGTGTTCAGGTCTTTCAAACTCACGTCCGACGATAAAAATATTTTTTTTATTTTCTTTCCATGCTTTCACCAGCTTCTTGTCCAAAGGAACACGTTTGAACAATTTTGAAGCAGGAGGAAGAACTTTAAATAGATTTTTGCTTTCCTCTTCAACACGTTTTTTAGCTGCTCTCTCTTCCCTAATTTGGCGATGATGAGCTACTCGAAAAGGTGTTAGGAGAAAATAAATTAAGGGTTCCATTATGCTTATTAATGATGCACCCAAACAGAGTCCCAAGATACCTCCATAATTAGCTGCAAGTTTTTAATTTATATACAAGGAGAAAAAGAATAATTTTAATTGTATAATAAAGAACTAGAAATAGTAAAACATTAATAAAATAGTAATAAGTACCAAGCTGATCGTTCCATGCCATGAATGCGCTTCTAGTGTATTTAGTGTATCCATAATTTTGGAAGTAGACGTTAAGTCTTGACGTATTATCATTAGTTGTGTTATTCCTTCTATTATCAAGATAATAAAATTAGTCGATACTATTAAGTCATAGTTTATACCATTATTAAATTTAGAAATTAGTTTATTTATTTATTACAAGAAATTACGCATTTCTGCACCATCAATTTTTTAAATTAAAAAATTTTAAATGAGAGATGTTATTTCATGATGAAATTTATTTCTTGATTTTTTTAATTTTGTTGACAAAAGAAGACATTTTAATTGTTAATGAATTTTTAATATTGAAGCAAATTATTTCTTAACATTCTGCAACAATATGATTTTTTTTAATTTTTCACACTTTCAAATAATGAGAAAAATTCACTCATGAACAAAAACCTATAATAATTTAGGAAGTAAATTAGGGACTAATTATACTAAAAATAAAATATCTGGAATCACTTTAAATAAATTAAGTCTTATTATCAAATATTAATTTTAAGTTTTAATAATTTAAAAAAATGACAAAAAAAGAATATGCAAAATACAAATGCTAACTTTATTTTTTTGAATTTTAACCAGTTTTAGAACAATTTTATTTAAAGCCATTTTGAACTAAATGCAGATTTTGAAAGATTTCGAAAAAATTAGCTTTCTAACCATTTTAAAACAATTAGAATCAATAAAATTTGTTTGGAAAATTTCTGCTGAAATTACTAATCCCATTAATTTGTCATTTTTTGTAGACGATTCACATCATCAGTTTGAAAAATCTGACTATTTTGAAGAAAATTCCTCTTTCTTGATAAGTTTAAGTATTTTCGATTTGAAACTGAAATATTTTTTTATTTAAATACAATTTTCACAATTTATGTTTAAATTTTCATTTCAAGTATCTGAAGTCTTTAAAAATCTTCTTGAATTTTCTCAAGAATCTTAGGAAAATTATACTCAAATAACCTTAGAAACAAATAAATCTACAAAATAAGTAGTTTTTTGAAACTCTGTTTTGTATTAAAAATTACTTTCCTCTTAATATGGAAAAACAATAAACTTAAGCGTTTTTATTTGTGTTATAAATTAAATAACATACTCATTCCAAGGCAAAGAATAATCATGTTGAGTCATACGATTTTGGTCGACAGATATCTCGTAAAATGTTTTGCTGCATAAATGAGGGCATGTACATTTATTCAAGACTTGTCCATTATCGAGTGTAACATCCTCATATAATTTGGATATGTTTCCTAAAATTTTTAAATTAATCCATTTAAGCAAAACTTATCTTTAGTCAACAAAAACGAAAAACACTCAATTTCTGTTGAGTCAACAGTATAAAGGTTCCAAAATGCATTCGAATCTTTTTTTAAATTTGTATGCATATCCGGAAATTTCTTTCATACCACAAAAAAATACATTGTTTGTTTTGGATGAAAATTATATTTAGATATGCGCAAGCCACATGAAGTCTAACACATATTTCCCATTGGAAAAAAATACGTTTTTTGTAAATTTTATTCAGCATATATAATATTTGGGCAATTAAGTTGAAACTCATTTTCTTTACGATTAGCCATAGAATACGAGTCAATATTACTTTTGAAATCTTACCCCCACAAGTCTGTTTTATAGGATCGCAAAAAGCTCCAGGAGTGAAAAAATGGATTTTGCGAGTTTTCGGTACAACTTCCTTTTTTTGTTTTGGTTTTTTTAAGGCAAATTGTTTCTTACACATAAAATGTTATTTTACATTGATAGTTAAGTATACAAATACAATTTGTAAACCATTTCTTACTATTTTGAGCCATTTTGTCTTAGAATAAAAATAGAAAGTTGTCTTTTTTTAATTTCGCCTTCTTGTCCAATTTTTAATTAGTTTAAGATGATAAATAACTCATTTTTATCAATATAATTGTTTAAACCACTCATTATTACTTTCAATAATATTTTTTCTGATCATGCAAAAAATTACGGTTTTTTCTGAAATTTTTAACTTTTGTCTGTTTTTCACTAGAAGTGAGCTGAAATTAAAATTAATTTAACAAAAATAATTGTTTGAACAATTTATTATTTTTAGAACTATCTTTTCTTATACAAGTAATAGGAGATCTCAGTTTTTTCTTAAAGGTTTTAATTTTCTTTGCCCTTTTTATTTATGAACAAATAACAGCTGGCCCCGTAAGGTGTTATAAACAATTAATTATTTGTTTAAGAATAAATACTGTGATAAATTATAAATTAATATATAAATATTAAAATAAATAATAGCAATAATAATAGCAATAACTAAAAAAAATAATAATAAATTAATAGCAATGATAAATGGTATAAACAATCGATTTGTTGAACTTTAGAGCTTTAATTAAAGCTTTAATTTAAAATTTGAGGCAAAGTGGCAAATTAAAAAAAAAACTGCAATTTTCTAGTATTATTTGGAGAAAATATTATTGACAAAAGTAATCAATTTGAATTTGGTTATCTTATAATGAAAAAATTAATAATTAATTTGAATTTAAAAAGTGACAAGAATTATAATTAGCGCCAAAAACTCGAAAAACTCGTTTTTTTCACTAATGGGGTTTTTTTTGAACCCCATTAACAGAATTATGGGGCCGATATTTGAAAATTATTAATTTATTGGTTTTCTATAGCTCATTTTGAAAACAAATGTTGAGCTCTAACTCGATTCATCTAATATTGCCGACTTTGAATGAAATTTACAAAAAATCTATTTTTTTAATAGGAAATACGTGTTAAACTTCATGGGGCTTGCGCCACCTCAAAATGTTTTTTTTCTAAACATTAATAAAAGTATTTATTTTAATGTGAATTCGATCAAATTTCCAAGCGATACATAATGAATGTTCGAAAAAAATGTGGACCACCATAACAAATATTTTTTCGAAAAAAAAAATTGGTGGAACAGACAATTAATTTTATTAAGAAAATGCTAACAGAACACTGTTTTTATATGCAAAGTAAAATTATTATGTATATTACGAAATTTTTCAACGATAAAGTTTACTTGCCAAAATTTTTATTGAGGCATTCAACGTCACGGAAGTCGCATGTTCTTCCAAGGTTGATACCTGTAAAAAGTAAAAAAGCATTGTTATTGTTTTGTAAATTCCATAATTCTTTTATTATTATTTTAGTTCGAAATTTAAAGAAATATATATTCAATGATTTTCAATTTAAAATATACCAAATGAAACAATTTTGAATCATTTAAAATTTTGAGAAAGGGCAATATTCTAAATAGAATGAAAGGGAATTAAAAAATTGTAAATGAAAGCGTTCAAAGTTGAATAAATAAAAATTGAAAAAAAAACTGAAATTGACATTTTTTTATGAGATGCTTCGAAGGATAAAATATTTCAGGCATACATTTTAAAAAGTGAGTTGCACTTCTAAACCTTTAATATTTAACTATTCTATAAACAAAATTTCAGTCAACAATAATTGGGATATTAATCATGAAATTTTAGAACTAGAAAATTGTAACTTCAAAATTTTAAAAAAAATATTCGTGTAATTTTTGGCAGTTCATTAAAAATTATTATACATTTCTGAACTTTTTCCTTTAAATATTTTTAAATGTTTTTAATGATACATTCTTTTAATTTTCAACTGAACCTCATACAATTTCCAGCAGTTATAAAGACAAATAAAAATTTTACAACATAAATCTTTTACTTTAAAATTGCATTCTGTGAGTTGAGTTTAAAATGTTCAATATTTTGGAAAATTTAAAAATGTAAAATAATTTCATTTTTAATGTCTGTTCCAAAATCTCATTTTTTAAATCAGAAAGAATAAAGACATTTTTTTGCAATTTTCAAATTGAAATTTAAAAATATTTATTATTTAATTTGACACGATATTGTTATTGTTTGAACTTGGAATTATAAAGCAGAATTTCAGATATTTAGAACCTTTATCTTTTAATTATACAAAAAAGTATACGCTTTCTAATTAAAAATATTCAATACAGATGAATTGAGAAAGGTTCAAAATTAAACGATTTAAAAATTTGTATTAAGATTGAAGTATTTTAAAATTAGGATCTTGAAAATAAGTTGCTGAAAATAATTCACAAATTCTACAAGATTTCTCTAATTGAATCATTTTAATCTACAGTGCAAAATATTTAACGAGAAAATCAACAATTCTATGTGGACAAAGTGAATGAATGAAATTTAGGATTATTATCAATAATAATATTAGCAAATTATTATATTACAATTTTCAGGATAGTAGTACGGGATGCAGTCGCAGGATTCTAAAATTCGGTTCATTTTACATCCGGTCATACAAGATGCATGACTGTAAAAATGT
The DNA here is from genome assembly GCF_010883055.1 of Belonocnema kinseyi. Lineage (NCBI taxonomy): Eukaryota > Metazoa > Arthropoda > Insecta > Hymenoptera > Cynipidae > Belonocnema > Belonocnema kinseyi. Next base: position 51,711,447 of record NC_046662.1, on the reverse strand, counting down.
CCAAACTGAAACAATAATTTCGTTAATTATAGATTAAAGATAAAAATGAGGAGTTAGTGGGAAAAACATAATAAATCTATTAGATATAATTCCTTAGTAATTAGAAAAAATGTGAAATTTTAAGCGAATAGCTGCATTTTCAACCCAACCATGAATGATCAACCAAGCTGATTAATCTTCTGCTAAGAAAAAGAATATTCAATGAATCACATGAATTTTCAACGAATTATTTGAATTTGCAAGTGGAAACGATACATTTTTGACTACAAAAAATATCAAGTTTCTACCAAAAATGACATAATTACATTTTCAGTTACAGAATTAATGTACTACAAAATAAAAAAAATTTACGGAATAGTTCAATTTGAGCCAAACAGATAAATTCTCGACTGAATTAATGATTCACAAAATGAAATAGATAAACGTTCAGTAATGAAATAAATTTTTAACAATAAAACAATTATTCTTGAACAAAATAGTTCAATTTTCAACTAAAAAAAATTAGTATAATTTAAAACAGAAAAGGATAAAATTTCAACTGAACAAGTCAAATTTTCAGTTTAAAAAGTTGATTGGAAACAAAACAATACAATTTTCAGCAACATTTCTAAAAAAAGGAGTTCATTTTGTACAACACGCAACATTTTAACAAGATACATGATTTTTTAAATATAAGAGGCAACTTTCAACCGGAGACAAATTTATTTTTAAAAAATTTGAATTTTGATCTAAAAAGATACATTTTCAACTCGAATCAAAAATCTTTAATCAGAAAAATGCATTTTTAATAATTTAATTTAACTTGAAACCAAGTAGTAGAATTTTTAACTAAAAATTGAATATTTGAATTTTCAGTTTAAAAAATCATAATTTTAAACAAAAACAGTGAATTTTAAGCAATATATGTAAATTTACGACGAAAGATATTATAGGAATAGTTGGATAAATGTTATCAAAATTTACGTAAATAAAGTGAAGAAGACTGATAAATGAATTAATATTTGATCTGACGTGATTTGGAAAAACACCTTTCACCACAAACAATGGAAAAAAATTTTATATCACTAAAATCGTAAAGCAAGAAGATACACCTACTTATTCAAATAATGGTTTTAAATTGTTTATAACCTAACAAAATAACTATTGCATAATTCTTAACTATATCGAGCCGCCGTGATTTTAGGGAGGTCCTTATGTACTTACGGTGTTCTATGAAATTCTCCGAACCCAAGAAAAAGGGTTTAAATGTCGAAAAAGGCCGTAAATGAAATTATTATAAGTTTCAAAATGCAAAATTATTAATGAAAGTCTCTATTCTGCAAAATTGAATAGATACAGGCTTAACATTTGAGAAATCTATTATGTAATATTTTGTTCGTTTGTTGAAACGTTTTATATTATAATCCAAGTATTTTAAAAATGTTTACATTTTCATTTAATAATTTTGAGTTTTATTGATGTACATTTAATAAATAAACATGAATAAATTTTACTTCAATTCTTATTATTCAAAATTTAGGAAATTTAAATTAGACCAAAATCCAAATTAGAAATTTCATTTAACGTCCAATAATCAAATTGATGCAAAATCCTGTTAAACAAAACAAGAATCCAACGACCAAATTTGGACCACAACGAATAAGCGAAAACCAAAAAAGCCTTATTGTAATCTGAAAAAAAAAACCCAAAAAAAAAAACAAAAAAAATGTGGGATGTGGTTGGCTGCCTTCTCATTTTTCTTTCCTCTTTTTTATTTTTTTCCAAATTTTTTTTAGGGTTTTTTTCAGATTACAATAGGGTTTTTTGGATTTTGTTTATTCGTTGTGTTAACACTGAAGAATTTTTAATTGTAATTTTCAACAATTAGGCTTTTTAAAAAAACGTTTAAAACTACATTTTTTTAAATATAAGTCTTCATAATGGAATGATTTGCAACATATATTTTTTTAAATTCACGAATTTTCAATTGCAAGTCTTTCAATTGAAATAATTTCAACTATAGATTTTTTAATTTGAGAATATACAAACAAAGAAATAAAATGGCTAATAAGAATCTTATATCAAGATAACCGAAAATCTTAATTTTAAAAATTCTCTAATTTTACCCTAACAATTAATTAACATTTCTAAATAATTGTTTACACAATTATTGTACATATGATATGCATATTTTGAAGATTTTGTTCCATGTATGTGAATGAACAAAAAATGTTACAAAATCATAACACATTTTTTTAATTCCATTTTAGGAGTCATTTAGGACTTACAAATAAATCTAAGTTTGGTAGAAAAAAAAAATTATAACTGCGATTTTTGCGTATCATTGAGTAAAATAAGATTTTTGCAGCTTCAAAAAATGTTCGTGTCGCGAGAATTTTCGATGTTTTATATAGTTTTTTATCGCTAAGGTGGCAACATTTTTTTTTTAAATTTTTTTATGGCGAGGCAAAATCTTTTTCTACATTTAAAAAAGAGTCCCCATGATTGTTTCCGATTTTTAAAACCTTATCTTCAGTTAGCAGAACATTTTTTAAAAACCTTGAAAGCAGTGACTTTTTGGATATATTTCAATGTTGGGTCACTGTTTCTTCAACGAATCAGTGCATTCACTTATTTTTGTGTGACAAAAGATTTTCAAAAATTTGTTTTGTAAAAGAAAATTCCGGTGATAAATGAAGTTACGCAGAATATAATTTTTATTTCAAAATAGAAGTTTCGAAAATAATCAAGAATGGTAAAAATATATATATAAATTTGATTTATCATCCTTTTCAGTAGTCTTTTAGGACCAAAAAAGACATATAAGTTAAGAGGGAAAAATTAATTATAATTTTTTTATTTATTATTTAAATAATCTGCAAATTCTTACGGAAACTAGCGACTAAATGGTATTAAATTATAAATTATATAAAATCGTTAATTCTATACAATTTTGGTCAAAATTATGAATGATTTAAGTTTTGCAAATCCTCAGTAAACAATAATTATTAAAATGAATAAATATAGTCAAAACAAAACAATAAATAATATGATATTTCTTATTATTAATCCAAGGTGGCCGTATCAATCAAAGAAAAAATGTCGGTTCATTTCTCGCTTTTTCTTTTAGGTTTACAAAAAAAGTCGAAATCTTGAAGCTGACTTTTTTTTCATTTGAAATTATAAAAACTATAAATTTTTTCAAATTTAAACGCTCAATACATGAACATTGTAAAAACAATTGTAAAAATTGCTCAATTGTTAATCATACTTCAAAAGTGGTTTTGAAATCTATTTTAAATTTCCTCTTAGAATTATTATTTAAATAAAAAATTATTTAAAATTTTTCAGGACTTATAATAACATCTTTGTATAATCGCAAAACGTCTAAAAACATTAGAAAGCTTAAAAACGTTATTCGACAATGTTAAAAAATCGACACTTTGTTTTAAATTTTATGCAATGTTCTCAAATTTCAAATTATTCTTAAAATTCTTTTGAAAATTCGAAGTCTTTTTTCTAATGATTCTAATTTTTTCTAACACTTTTATTAAATCCTGAAAAATTAAAAAATATAAATTAAAATCCCAAGCTATTTTTGGACAATTTTGGATGTCTTTTGAAATATTTTTTTAATATTCAATTAAAATTATTTTTTCAAAATAGAAAGTCATTGAAAATTTTCTCATAAATCTTAAAAAAAACTTTGTTATTATCTTTAAACTTTAGAAAATCCGTCGAAAACTTCCAAATTTTATTTTGAAATCTTCAAAAATATCTATTTTGTTTCGATTATTGTTTTAAATCTTTTAAAGTTTAAAATTATGATTATATCTTCAAAACTTCTAAATACTTCTTAAACTTATTTCAATTTTGACTGAATGAATAATTTTTCAACTGTTACTTACACACAAAAAAACAATTTAACTTCATACAAAAAATTATTTAAAATGCGTATTTCATTTACGCGTTGTTTTTTCTGTGTGCCTGAAAATAAAACCAAAATCTAAGGACCAAATTTAGAGAACCACCGTAAAATTTTCCTCTTGCAATCTGAAAAAATAAAAAAATTAATTACGTTCTAAAAAGGCAAAGAAAAAAAAACCTTTTTCTTTTGGATAAAAATAAAGAAGAGAAATCATAAATAAGAAGGCAACCAACCAAATCCCCATCCTTTTCTCTTTTGTTTCTTTAGCGTTTTCAATTTGTATTATTATCAAATCACAATCAAAAAAAATTTGTCAAAAATAACACTCAACGTTTCAGCACAAATACAGCCCCTTATCGAGGCAAAAAAACTGAAATTAAAAATAAAAATAAAATTTTTAACAGGCGGGAGCAGCAACGCAACCGCGATGCTCTCTCCCCGACACCTAAGAATCAGCAACCGAGAATCAGGTTGAAGCTCAGAATACAAACCAGTTATAAACAAACCTGAAATAAAAATAACCTCCAATTCATGTCAGCTAAATTGAAATTTAAGAAATTTAAATGAGATTAAAATCAAATTTTAAATCCTATCTAACTAGCTTGACTTTCGAATGTTCACTTGATTCTTGGATGTTGATTCTGAAATACCTTCTTTATGTTTGTCCAAAAAGAAAAGAAGGAATTTTTTCTCTTCTTTTTTAGCAAAAAAATTTTTTTTCAGATGGCAATAGGAACATCTTATGGTGGCTGTTCATGTTTGATCGTTAGGTTTATGGTTTTATTTTCAGGAATTCTTTACATTAACTTGATTATTGGACCATGAATAGGAGTTTAAATTTGACTTTAAGGCCATGTTATGAATGGGTCACGTGACCAGATTCCTACCTTACCGTAATTTTGTTTATTTCCTAACTTATATTCATACGAAATGCCACATCAAGTTGAAAATTTATGATACTTAACAAGAAGCACTACGAATGGTGGGTCTGGTCTTAAAATTGTATAATTATAAAAAAAGTTTTTTGTTGTAAATAATTTTTTTTTTTTTGCTTTTGTTATAATTATTAAAGCTTAGTACCAGACCCATATTTCTTAGTGCTTCTTATTTATTATCCCAAACTTTCAACTCGATGTGGCGCTTAGTGCGAAAATAAGTTGGGAAACAAGGAAGGTGGCGGTAAGGTAGGAATCTGGTCACGAGAAGAACTCGTCACATGGTCTTAATCTAATTTTAATTTCTTTAATTATAATTTTATGAGTTCGTTCATGTTTCAGTAAAATGTATGATCCAAGTCATGGCAGTGATGAGATGAAAAATATAAGTGAAATCTACCCAGTGGGCACAAAATTCGGCGACGTCTTTTCGACATCGTTACGATATCTTTACGAAAACTTTACGACATCCTATGTTCATGCCGTTAAGTCGTCTTTACGATATCGTAAATATGCCGTATGATCTGGCGATGTCTTTACGATATCGTAAAGACACTGTAACGACATGAACATCGGATGTCGTAAAGTTGTCGTGAAGATGTCGTAAAGACGTCGCCAACTTTTGTGCCAACTGGGTATATTTAAAAGTTTTTGAGCTGACTAAACTTGGATTCTTAATAGTAAGCAAAAGTCAAGAATCAATCATACTTCTTTTAAAAAGGCACATTTTCTTGTACTTGGTGAAAACAATAATAAATCACTCTGACTTTCGATTTTGGTGCCTGAAACTACAATATTTGCTTCTTGGTCCGTTTGAATGGTTTCAGTCAGAACATCATTTTCTGGATAATCAATAGCTTTATGTACTATAATAGAGGCTCCCCTATAATCTTTCACTGAAGCTAAATAATGTTTTTCTTCAATATCCAATTCAACTGTTAAACCTACATCTATGCCAGATCCAGGTGTTTTCTAGAATTTTCAATATAAAAAATATTACAGATTAGCAATTATTTAATAACATTAATGTGGGCTTAAAACAACAGAAATATAAATTTAACCAAGATAGTTTTTCTCCCTGGACACTCGGTTTCGTTACAGTGAATTCCTTTTTCAGTATCATATCTCTCATGATGGTACTCAACACACTCCAGTGGCGTGTATCTATAAAAATTATTTTTTTATTTTGTATTAAAATAAAAAAACAAATAGATTTTTTCCTGCTAAGCATATATATGGGTGAGAAAATTATGCTTTTATTTGAAGACATTTATTTGCTTGATTACCTGTTTTTAGTAAGCGTATTTTTTCTGATAATTTCCTATTTTCTAATTATTTTTAATTCAGTCCGTATCAAAATAAATTAAAATTGACATGAGTATATATCAACGGGTAACGTGTGCCTAAATACTTTTTTTATTTTGAAATTAAACATCTTTTTTAATAAAGCTTAGGAGGTAATTATTAAATACATTTTTTTCATAGTTTATTTCTAAGTTAGAAAATAAAGCTCTTTCATCGTTTCCAATTTTAATCTTTAGGTTCTAATCATTTTTTTATCGTCCCAGAGTTTTTACACTATCCAAAAAAAAAAAGATTTTTCAATTAATTTTATGGCCATAAAGTATAATTTCCTCATTTAAATTAATAATTTAAAATGAATAAATATTTCGAAAAAAATCTGACAACTATTCGATCTCATCAAGCAACCACATAGTTATTTACAAGAAATGTAGTTAATGAGCAAAATTTCTGAAAATAGAGCCAAGAGTACAAAGACCAAGTTTCGATAATGACCATAAAATTTTCCTGTTAAAATTTACAAAAGATGCAAAAAATTCTAAAAACTAAAAGAAAAAATTTCTTTTTTGGATTAACAAAAAGGAAAGAAAAATGAGAAGGCAAGCAACTAAATCCCATGCCTTCTCTTTTTTATTTCTTTCATCTTTTTTATTCTTATTATTATTAAATCACAATAAAAAAATATTTCGAAAAAATAAACACTAACGTTTCGACACTCATACACCATCCTTATCAAGGCAAGAAAATAAAAAAAAAATAAAAATATATGAGCAGGCAGAAACAGCAACGAAACCATAATGCTCTCTTCCTGAAACCCAAGAATCATTAACAAATTGTTTTTGTTTTTGACTGTTTTGTTTATTTTAAATTAATTTTTAAAAATTCTAAGGAATTGTAAATAGATTTCAAGAAAGGAGTAAGATTTGAATTTTTTTAATGGTAAGGCTTTTTAAAAGATTTCAAGAAATGTGCAATATATTTTAAGAAATTGAAAGGATATTGAATGATTTTAAATGTCTTAAGGTATTTTTAGAGATAATCAGAAATTTCCAAAAGATCTAACAAATTAAAGGGATTTCACACAAGTGTATTTTTTAAAGGTTCTAATCAATTTTTTAAATCTCCACAATTTTTAAACGATTTCTAAGGATTTCGAAGGATTTGAAATATTGTGTTGTATTTTTAAAGATTCAAAGAAAATTTCAACAAATTAAAAAATTGAAAACATTGTAAAAGTTCAAATTATATTAAGGTGTGTTGAAAGATTCTCATAAATGGTTAATAGACTTCAATAAATTAAACCCAGTGGACACAAAACTTGGCGAAATCTTCACGACATCGTTACGACATTTCACCACAACTTTACGACATCCTATGTCCATTTCGTTTCGATGTCTTCACGATATCGTAAAGGCATCGTCAAATCATACGACTTATTCATGATATCGTGAAGACACCTTAACGACATGGACATAGGATGTCGTAAAGTTGTCGTAACGATTTCGTAACGATGTCGTAAAGACATCGCCAAATGTTGCGTCCACTGGGAAGGGATGTCAAAAAATTGTAGGATATTTGTAAGGATTCTAAAGAATTGTTCATAGATTACAATAAATAAAACAACTTCCAATGAACTTTTAATAGATTTAAATACGTTGAAGGGATTTAACCCTCACGGTGGCAAGCTAAATTCGTGACGTTGAAAGGCAAGCCGGGCCTCACAGGCTTGTTGAAATTCAAACTTCTCTTTCCAGTAAATGTATAGAAAAACCTAAGAGGTTTGATCATTTTTATTCATAATTACATTTTATGATCACATTACATTTAAATTTATAATGCAGCTTTGCAAAGTTTCGACACTTGATCATGTTAACCAAATATTTGTTGCACGCATTTTTATGGTATGCCAAACCAAAATTTACCAAGATTCGTTTTCTTGTGAAGCCGACTTGTTGCTCGCTTTTTCTAGTAAAATCGCGATGAATCATAAAAGCTGTGACTGAAGAGACTTTTTAAAAATTAAAAAACGTAGCGTGAGGCATGAGAAAACATAATTGCAGCAGAAAAATTGAATAATAAAATTTTAAAATAATGATAAGATTAAAATAGAACTTTGGTAAAACTAGAGTAAAATTGAAATAAAAAGAAATAGTCTAGAAACTAAAAATGAACTATAGAAGATATAATTTTTCAAACATATGTA
>NC_046662.1:51701551-51703000 GCF_010883055.1 Belonocnema kinseyi | reverse complement strand
CTTGATCTCGATGTTCAGTATGCATAGAGACTGCCAAAGCACGGCCTATCGAGTCCTTTGACTAGAAAGGATACGGCCTTAGAGGCGTAGGAGGGAGGCGAGTAGAGGCGAGGGAATTAAAAATGTCGTATATAAAACGTAGGTTGGCGACCGCTGGTCGTTTTTCCATCGGAAGGAAGAGAGATAGTGTAAAGAGAGAGAAAGGTAACGCGGCGTGAGTCATACTCACGGGACAAATGCCCGACTCGCATTATGACCTACCAAGGTTACCCCCACCATTGCATCTCACGCGTTACCACTCGCTTGCTTTTTCTCGCCTGGGATTATATCTTAGAAGACTGGCGTACCTGAGATATTTAAGGAGGGCGATGGTCAATTCCGGCCCACCTACCTGTGTACCGTCCCCCACTACGCGGCTTCCCCTCACACCGTCGAGCTGCTGCCACTGAGCTTGGTCAGCGGGGGGCCTTTGTTCCTAATGAGGCCTAAAATATGGAATATGAAATTTTTTAAATTTCACACTTAGTAAATCACAAATATGATATTCGAAATCTACGAATTATAACGATTCCAACGATATGTTGTTTAACTCATAAAGTTGACAATTAAAGAATTAGTATTCATTTTTATGTTCAATTTTATGTACAATTTTATGGAAAATTTTCCAGTATTGAAATATCATAAATTTTGTTTATTGCCCAGACAAACGCATTTCTCAAACTTGTCCCTTAATAATTTTGCACTTTGCAAAAGGATGAATAGTTTCAGTCTTACCCTAATTTGGGAAAAATTTGGGGAAAATTTGGGAAATTCCGGATGCTAAAAAAATCGGTATCTTCATATTATCGCATCCACTGAACTGATCGCATACGCTATTAATAAGATTAAGTGGAATTTATGCAATCATTTATAATCAGAACGTTTTTTCAAGATGTTAGTAGTAGTAGTAGTATAATAGCGTATTTACAAATTAAACAGCCCCTTTTCAGGGCCACCAAATATTCTAAACGAAGGAACATATTATCTTTTGTGTCAAACATGTATAAAATTTTTTTCAACTCTACGAGTCAAACAACATATCGTTGGAATCGTTATAATTCGTAGATTTCGAATATCATATTTGTGATTTAATAAGTGGGAAATTTAAAAAATTTTATATTCCATATTTTAGGCCTCATTAGGAACAAATGCTCCCCGCTGACTAAGCTCAATGGCAGCAGCTCGACAGGGTCAGTAGACGCCGCGTAGTGGGGGAACGGCACACAGGTAGCTGTGGCGGAATTGTCATCTGCCCTTTAAGGATACCCCGCAATAAAATTAAGCTGTTGTCCCTTTTGGTTCCATTTTAGAAATTTTCCATGGAGTTTATAACTCTAAAATTCAAAGATTACTAAAAATCTTTCATAAAATTGAAATTGTTTCAACTTTATTTGTATAATATTCGTCTTT
>NC_046662.1:51694949-51701451 GCF_010883055.1 Belonocnema kinseyi | reverse complement strand
GGGGGGGGGGGGTTACTTATAGATTGTGGCAAAATCTGAGGTCCGCGCCACCAAGGGGGCGTAGCAAGAACTATTGTCTACAGCAAAGACCCCCCTCCTTCCCTTCTCACCTTAATTTTTAGGTTATGTTGACTTCTCTTTCTGAAATAAATACATGAATAATAATCAATAAAAAGAACCAGAAATTGAACAAAATAAAATGTATCATTGACCAAATGGAATCAAATGTTTAAGTCTTTTGCAATCGATCTATCATAGAAAGATTCCAACAGACTTTAACACTTTATTGCATTTGATCGATGATCAATTTTATTCGGTTCCATTTGTAGTTTGTGTTATCGGTGAAAATCCATTATGAATTCAAGTTCATCACGCAAAAAAAAATATAATTCTTGCAGCTACAGTGAACTTGAGCAGACGTTAGCAGACGGCAGAACGTTTATCGTCTGCTCAATTGTACTAAACTCATAGTACTGAAAATGCCAAAGTGGTACTAACAGTACTAAATCCGTTCAAAATGTGACAATCTAGTACAATAGTAATAAAAGTGGCAACACTGCGATCTACCCGTTCTTTGGTAAGCACGAAGGTCCCGTATCAGCGGTCTTTCCGATCCCCACTTTTCGAGTGATTGCGCACGCAACGGCACCTGTCACGTGCAGCGGTACATATGATCTATATCATCCTTTTCTTTTGAAATTCGCCAGTTGCTCAGGAGCGCACTTATTATCCGTTTCGCCCGCTTTTGGGTAAACTTTAATAGTATGTAAGAATTTTATATAATAATATATTGAACCAGTTCACTTAGCATCATAAATTTGATCAAGATCCAAAAATGTCGAATAATTTAAGATTGCCACATTGAATCCGCAATTTTCATTTAAAAAATTTTAAAATTGTATTTGAAATCATTGACCCCAAAAACCTAAGTATAGCCCATTTGATCAAAATCCGAATATTTGGTAAATCAGTGACCCCAAAAAACTGAAATACTAACAATTTGATCAAGTTCCAAAAAATTCAATAATTTATGGCTGCCATATTGGATCCGCTGTTTTAAATTTGAAAAAGAGTACATCAGATTTAAGATCAGCGACCAACATTTTCAATAAATCCCGCCATATTTGATCCACCATATTGAATTTTTTAAATTTTAAATAAAATTTAAATTCAGAGACCCCGAAAACTTCATTATCATCAATTTTTGATAAGGTCCAAACATTTTCAATAATTTACGGGCACGATAATGGATTCGCTATTTTAAATGTTCAGTTTTTAAAAAATTGTTAGTAAAGCTATAAAAGCTCATGAAATTATTGGGCAATTAATATCTGTTTTCAACTTGTAATTTTAGCTGATGCAACCTTGTAATGAATTATTAAAAACTTGCTACTGGATAGGACAACCCTACAATTGTAGCTTATTATTTAAAACGGTCGATTCTATCGTTGGACACTGTTGTGGTTTCAACTATCATGTAAGGCACACTTATGCTGAAAAGTAAGTCTACTGTAAAGCAAATTAAAAAATTATTTTTTAACACTAGTAAACAAATGTATGTATATATACATATATATATATATAAAATTATAAAGCTGGAATTATTCAACTTTTAATTAATTACAAAAAATCTTTTGATATAAACTATTTACGATATTTTGTAATACCACACAACAATTTTATCTGCTTTCACAAGAAAGGGTTTTCGTAGGATTTCAAAGATTTGAAAAGATTTTACAATATTTTATAGAATTTTGAAAATCCCATTCTGTTCTAAATATATATTTTTTTTTAATTTCAAGGAAGTTTATAAAATTTTCCGATGACTTAACTTAACTTTAATTAGTTAAAGGGATTTTAAAGAATTTTATCAAAAATTTGAATACTTTTAAAGAATTTCAAAAGATATGAAATATTGTAAGGTAATTTTTAAATTAATTCTTAAACATTCTAAGGAATTGTAAATAGATTTTAAGAAAGGAATAAGATTTGGATTTTTAAAATGGTAAAGCTTTTTAAAAGATTTCAAGAAATTTTCAATATATTTAAAGAAATTGAAAGGATATTGAATGATTTTAAATGCTTTAAGGTATTTTGAGAGATTATAAGAAATTTCCAAAAGATGTAAAAAAATAAAGGGATTTCACACAAATGTAAATTATTAAAAAATTTTCTAAGAAATTTTTACAAATTTTAATGGATTTTAAAGAATTCGAAATAAGTCAGGATATATTGAAGGATTTCCAGGATTTCTCTAAGAATTTGGAATAGATTTTGATCAATTAAAGAATTTTCAAACAATGTTATGGTATTTTTTAAAGTTTCAAATCAATTTTGCAAATCTCCACAATTTTTCAACGATTTCTAAGGATTTCAAAGCATTTGAAATATTGTGTTGTATTTTTAAAGATTTAATGGAAATTTCGATAAATTAAACAAATTGAAAACATTGTAAAAATTTACATTATATTAAGGTGTGTTGAAAGATTCACATAAATTGTTAATAGACTTCAATAAATTAAAGGGATTTCAAAAAATTGTAGGGTATATGTAAAGACTCCAGGAAATTGTTCATAGATTATAATAAATTAATTATAATAATAATTAATAAAAACTTCCAATTAACTTTTAGGAGATTTGAATATGTTGAAAGGATTTAAAAAGATACAAAATATTTTAGGTTATTTAAAAATATTCCAAGGTATTTTTTAAATTTCCAAGGTACTTCCAAGAACTATTCAAAATTGTAAGAGATTCCAAAACATTTTATTAGGTTTCAGATATTGTAGTGTATTTTTTTTCCAAGGAACTTTCAGAAGATTTCAATAAATAGAAAGGATTTTAAAAGATTGAAAATAGATTTGATTATTTTAAAAGACACTAAGTATTTAATCAGTTTTAAAAGATTGCACATATTTGAAAAGATTAAAAAATTTTTGGGCTTTTTAGGAAGTCAAAAGTTACAGGAATTTTAAAAAGCCACACAAAATTGTAAATGGTTTTAAACTATTTTGAATATTATTAGTAATTTAAAAAGAATCCAGAGCATTTTTATCCCTTGTGTTACCACCCAAAAAATTCTATACTAACAACCAACTGGGTACCCGGGTACTCAGATACGATTTTGGAATTAAACCTTTGCTACACTTGGAAACTGATACATAAATTAAATTTATATTAGTTTATTAATACTTTAGGAATATATTTTAATAAAAATATAGTTATATTTTAATATATGGTGACCCATATAATTCATGAGTAAGGTATGAAACGCAGGCAGCTTCAACAGTCGCGCAATCGCGGTTCCTGCTGATAATGAACCATAAACATCACTGGTGGGAAAGTCGTGATTGGATTGTGCTATGTTTGCAATAAACAGGTAATCAATAATTAAAAAATGCTTCTTTGTATATTAACTTTCTTTTGTGTAAATTATACTTATTTTTAGTTTTTATTGCATGAATCCTAATATTTTTGTATGTGGGTACCCGGGTGGTACCAGCGTGTTCCTTTTTTCAAATAAAAAATTTTTTGCGGAAAATAAAAAACATAAAAACCTTTAATGCATTTTTCTATATAAAATTAGCCAAATCATAGGGATCCGGAAGGATTTTAGCCTATCTCTTTAGGGAACAACGTGATGTGTTATAGTTCCATAGTTTGAGAACCACTCTAAAACCAATTTACCAGGAATTATTCATCGTCTGTGTTTACTAAACATAAACCCAGACTAGGAAAAGCTTCCAGGTTAAATTGTTTTAGAGTGACAATCAGACGACTTTGCTTTCTCTTCATGATTCTTAACAACATGGAAGGAAGAGAGTTGTAAACTCACACTTGCTGCATCTGCGACGGAAGGTTTCCCCGTTACGCGCCAGGTCCGTGAGTGGTCATAGCCTGACTCGCACTATTACCTGTTAAGTGTACCCCCACCATTGCTACCCCTCACTTGCCTCTACCCAGTACATCTTGCATCGGATTAGAGGCGGGTATACCTGACATTTTGAAATTAGTATCTATTGTACTTATAATCCCTTTGAATTCGCAATGCTCATTCATAGAATGTCTGTATATTACTCTAATTTGGAAAGCTCAGAATTTAAATTTATTATGTTTTCAAGAACTTTAAACTGGAAATTAAAAACTTCGCAAATTTTACCATTTTTAACGTTTTAAAAGTGATATTTGACTGCAATTTCTTATGTATCAATCTACAATAATTTTCGTGGAAGCATTATCTATGAATTTAAATTGATGGAACCATTAATGTTTTTAATTTGAAATAAAATAATTTTAACATATAGAGATTCTATAAAAATTGAGTTTCACAAACACAGAATTTGAAATTTATGAAATTTGCACGCTACTAATTGAAAAGTTGGCCAATTTTACTATCTTACATATTATTCCATTTTTTTAACGTTTTCAGTTTAAAATTCATGGACATTATTACTTCGAATTTCAAAATATTGTATAACTAGTACTAGTTTCATTTGATGTACATATTAATATAAGAATTGCGTTTAATCGCGAAAATAATTAAAACGTTAAGAATAAACCTTTTGTAAAAAGTGTTTGTAACCAAATATTTTATAAACAAATACAAATTTTTGGCAGTTATACATAGAAAAAATTCTGTTTCTGAATTAAAATGAGAATGAATAATAGCACTGCGTACTAAGATTCACTCTGTGAAAATTCCTGGAATATTTCATGATTAATACATTTTTATTATCATTTGTGCTAGAAAATATTGCTAATTCAAATCAAAAGCAGCTGGATAGAATAAAAAAGAGCAATTTTTAATTTAAAAAAAGTTAAATCCTCACTCAAAACAGATGAATCTTCAACCAAAAAGTTATTTGAATTTTCTTCTTTCTCAGCCGTTCAATATGCGTAAATAGTTTCAAAATTTGATTTCAAAATCTTCGAAATCCTAAATTTTGTTGAAAATGTTATGGAATGTTTTTTAATTCGTTATCATTTTTTAAATTCTTTTTAAGCATCTTAACAACTACTTTTTAAATCATTCGAGTTTGCCATAAAACTTTTAATGAATCCTGAAAAATAAAAATAATCTGTTAAAATCTTTCATATTATTTTCGGACAATTTTGGAAATATTTTAAAATCTTTCTAGACATATTCTTAATATTAATTTTAAAATATAATTATTTTTAACTTTCCAAATTTAAAATAAATATCGGTAAATTGCAAAATAAATAAATTCTAAGTCTCGTAAATGACAATTTTGGAAATCTTTTTTAATCTTTTTAAATATGTTCTTAACATTAATTTTAGAAAATAATCTTTTTTAATTTTCCAATTTTTAAATAAATATCGGTAAATTGCAAAATAAATAAACTATAAGTTTTATAAATTGTACAGATCGAATTTTAAAAAATAATAATTCACGCTCTAAGTTTCAATGCTCTAAATTGAACAATGAAACAACCAATCTTGAATTTTTTAAAAATTATATCATTTTAAGCAATTTTCTTTGAAAAGCATGAAAACTTAAAAGATTACATTTTTTTCATGCACACATTTTAAATTAGAAGTTAAATCCTTTTTATTTTGAGTTGCCACATATCAATCAATGTTCAATAGTTATTCATACATACAAATTTGCTTTGAAATCTTATTTAAAATTCATTTAAAATTATTTTTTTTAAAATGAAAAATCATTTAAAAATTGTACAGGAATCTTAAGTATATTTTTGGATTATCTGAAAAGTTTAAAAATCATTTAAAAACGTCAAAATCTTGTTTCAAGATATTTAAAAATATATATTTTTTTAAAGTTTTTAAATCAGTTTTGAATCTCTTAAATACTTCTAAATATCTTTTAAGCTAATCGACAGTTTTCTAAAGTGATAATTGTTCAATTTACATTTAATCTTCCAAATTCGTTTTTAGTTTTAAACTCCTTTTACGAATTTTGTAAAAAATAATTTTTAAAAGAAAAAAAATTGAAAATTTTTCCATAAATTCTTAATCAATCCTGCAATATAAAAAAATATCTTAAAAGTTTCTGATTTTTCGATAAAATATTGGTAATATTTTGAAATCTTCTCAAATATGAATTTTCAATAGAAATGTACATTTTCAATTCAAGAAAATAGTTTAATTTTTAATGAAATAGTTGAATATAAATATTTTTGAGAAGTTTTCACCAAGAAAAATAGTCTTCTAACAAGAAGCAAGACTATTTAATACCCGATTTTGTATCCAAATAATAGAATTTTCAAATAAAAAAAGTGTAAACATCAATAAAATATTTTAACTATATGTTTAAAGATCAATTTTGGAAACAAGCGACCTTTGAAACTGAAAATATTTAAATTTACAATCAAATTAATTTTTAACTATAAAATTGAATTTTTATCCAAGAAGATTAAGTTTCAACCAAAACGCAACCAATTTTCTACAAATTAGTTACGTTTTTCTCGGAAGAAATTAATTTTGAACTAAGTAAATTAGTTTTTAACCAAGAAATACACT
>NC_046662.1:51691761-51694849 GCF_010883055.1 Belonocnema kinseyi | reverse complement strand
GCGCAACTCAGTCATTTACAGCGTCTCCTACTATATTCACACGGACATAGCCCTGTCATAGTATTGGACCGCATCTCGTTTCAGATCTGGGATCACTGGGTTAGACCAGTGATCCCAGATCTGAAACGAGATGTGGTCGAATACTATGACAGGGCTACGTGCGTGTGAATATAGTAGGAGACGATATAAATTACTGGGTTGCGCGCGCAACCCATTTCTCCTCTTCTGAATTTGAAAACTCGAAGGTGCACGATAGCCGGTCGGAACACTTCGACGGTTCTTTTTATATCTCTATCTGCTTTCAAATAAAATCAAGAGATTGGGATTTTAATATTTCCAGATTTCGATGCTGGGCTGGCGATTCTCATGATTTGAATACTTCGCGCGCCTCTTTATATACGTATATTTTGAGGTTATGTTATTTCAAGTATAAAAAATAAATTATATAAATATTAATACTATTATCTGTATATAAATATATACATATATTATTAATGATAATATTATAATTATGTTTTATTATAATAGTCTTATTTATATCTTGATCCGCATTTGAAAGAAATTAAAGAAATTGGCGATTTTGGAATTCATCTAGTTTGGATAAAAACTCAATTATTTGATTGAAAAATTAATTATTTTGTTGAAAATCTAACTATTTTGTATAAAAAAAAGTCCTCTTTTCTATCAAAAGTTGAACTACTTTTTTTAGATTTTTATTTTTTTTTTATTTGAAGATTCATCTCTTTCGTTAAAAATACATTTTTGAAACTGACAATTAATCGATACCATTTTTGGTTAAGAAATCATGTGTTTTGTTAAAAATTCGTCTTTCTTTGCAGAAATTAAATTGTTTTATGGATTTATACTTTTTGATTAAAAATCAGATTTTTCGGTTGAATTATCAACTATAAATATTTTTTGGTAGTAAAGTCGTTCTATTGTAAATGCAACTATATTGTTAAAAATTAAAATCATAAATTTTGGGTGGAAATACTCTTTTTGTTTTTAAATTGAATAATTTCGTTGAAAGTTCATGTATTTTGTTGGAAATTGGCCTTGTTTAGTAGAAATTCAATCTTTTTGATTGAAAATGTATCATTTTTGGTCAAAAATGCAATATTTTGCTTAAAATATCAACTTACATCTCGTTGGGTTTAAAAGTCGATTATTTCACTAACAGTTGAACTACTTTGTAAAAAAAATATGTTTTTTTAACAAGGTTTTTTAATTATGGTTGAAAATTTAACTATTTGTTTGAAAATTTAACTCTTTCATTGAAAACTCATATTTTTCGCTTAAAAAATTTAACTTTTTGTAGATAATTCGTCTTTTTTAATTTAAAATTAAACAATTTCTTTAAAAATTCATGTATTTTGTTTAAGATTTGTCTTTTTTTTGTAGATCATCAATTTTTTGGTCGAAAATTCATCTGATTGGTTGAAAATTTAGCAGCTTTATTTAAAATTAATTTTTTCTGTTAAAAATTATTTATCTTTATCTGAAAATGTAACTATTATATGAATGATTAAAAATTAATCGCATATATTGGTTAAGTTGGAAAATCGTTTTTTTTTTATAGAACATTAACCTTCTTGGTCAAAAATTCACCTTTTCCCTTGAAAATTTACAATTTTGTTGAAAATTCGTTTTTTTCTTGTTCAATTCAATTTTGTAGCACAGTTTTTATCTGGAAATTGTACTATTCCATTTTTGGTTGAAACTTTATCCTGTACATTGTATCAGTTAAAACACCAATTATTTGATAGAAAATTAATTTATTTTGTTGACAAGTAAGCTTTTGGGTTGAAAATTGATTTATTGTGTTAATTAGATTTTTTCCTAAAATTAAAAAAACTGCAAAATAAAAAAATTGCCTGGAAATCGTCCTGATTCCTTTTTTTATTTTTTTTTTATTTTAAAAATCGTTTCAAATACTCACTTAAAATTAATTTTTCAAACTAAAAAATCATTTTCAATCTTCTTATCAATCACAACAATTTTTGTTATTCTTTTTAAATATTTCACAATTCTTAAAAGCTTTTTTTTTAAATCTGCAAAAATCTACATCGTGTTTCAAATTATTTCAAATTATTTCAAGTTTAAATTAATTTTGAATATTATTCTAAATTAAAATTGTAGCGTTCAAACTTAAAATTTAGCTCATTACAATTTTAACAATTCAAGACTTTCTATTTCGAACCACTCTGTTCAAATTTGTATAGTTTTTAATAGTTGTTTATAATGGCTTGTCCCAGATCTGAATTATATTTTTTTTCAAAAAATCTCTGATCCAATTCAGAAAGACATACAATTGCTTTAAAAAATTTCCTGTTCTAATTGAAATTTCAGGATGAAATTAGAAAATTCAAAATTTTAAATCTGAAAATGATTTTTTTGAGGTGGAAATCTTTTGAATTTTAGACTTTTAAAACTGAAGCTTGACAAATTTTTAATTCAGAAATATTTCATTTAAACGCTCAATAATTCATACGTATAAAACACAAAATTTTTAAAATAAAAGTTACATTATTTTTATTTTAAGTTGTTCCAGATTAATATTTTTGTATTGTTATTTAGAGATAAAAATTTTAGTTTGCCAATTGAAAATGTTAGAAATTAACTTACTATCAAAATAATTGAATTTTCAACTAAAACAAAAAAGAGAATAAAAAATTTCCAACAAAATAATTACATTTTCAACTAAAATGATAAATCTTCAGCAAAAAAAGTTTGAATTTTTAATTAAAAACTGTTGAACTCATCCAAAAAGATATTAATTTTACACAAGAGTTGACTTTTCAGTCCTTAACTAAAATGATGAATTTTCAAAAAAAATCTAATTAACACAATAAATCAATTTTCAAACCAAAAGCTTACTTTTCAACCAAATAAATTAATTTTCTATCAAATAATTGGTGTTTTAACTAATACAATGTACAGGATAAAGTTTCAAACAAAAATGGAATAGTACAATTTCCAGATAAACACTGTGCTAAAAAATTGAATTGAACAAGAAGTAAAACAAATTTTCAACAAAATTTTTAAATTTTCAACCAATCAGATGAATTTTCGACAAAGAAAATTGATG
>NC_046662.1:51677230-51691661 GCF_010883055.1 Belonocnema kinseyi | reverse complement strand
AACCATAATTAAAAAACCTTGTTAAAAAAACGTATTTTTTTTACAAAGTAGTTCAACTGTTAGTGAAATAATCGACTTTTAAACCCAAGGAGATGTACAGTTCATATTTTAACCAAACAATTGCATTTTTGACCAAAAATGATACATTTTCAACCAAAAAGATTAAGTTTCTACTAAACAAGGTCAATTTCCAACAAAACACATGAACTTTCAACGAAATTATTTAATTTTAAAAACAAAAAGAGTATTTCCACCCAAACATTATGGTTTTAACTTTTAACAATATAGTTGCATTTACAACAGAACGACTTACAACCAAAAAATATTTATAGTTGATAATTCAACCGAAAAATGTAATTTTTAATCAAAAAGTATAAATTTTCCATAAAACAATTTAATTTCTACAAAGAAAAACGACCTTTTAACAAAACACATGATTTCTTAACCAAAAATGGTAATGATTAATTGTCAGTTTCAAAAATGTATTTTCAGCGAAAGAGATGAACCTTCAATTAAAAAAAAAATAAGAATTTTAAAAAAGTAGTTGAACTTTTGATAGAAAAGAGGACTTTTTTACAAAATAGTTACATTTTCAACAAAATAATTAATTTTTCGATCAAATAATTTGAGTTTTAATCCAAACGAGATGAATTCCAAAATCGCCAATTTCTTTAATTTCTTATAAATGCGGATCAAGATATAAATGAGACTATTATAATATAACATAATTATAATATTATCATTATTAATATACGTTTATATATATATATATATATAATAGTATTAATATTTATATAATTTATATTTTATACATGAAATAACATAACCTCAAAATATAAGCATATTAAGAGGCGCGCGATCTATTCAAATCATGAGAATCGTCAGCATCGAAATCTGGAAATATTAAAATCCCAATCTCCTGAATTTATTTCAAAGCAGTTAGCAGATAGATATATAAATAGAATCGCCGAAGTGCTCCGAACAGCAATCGTGCACCTTCGAGTTTTTAAATTCAGAAGAGGAGAAATGGGCTGCCCGCGCAACTCAGTCACTTACAGCGTCTCCTACTATATTCACACGGACATAGCCCTTTCATAGGATTGCACCACATCTCGTTTCAGATCTGGGATCACTGGGTTAGACAGCAGAGTGTCGGGCAGTTGCCTGTTATGTTAGTTTACGTGCCAGGTTATCGAAGTCATAACAATGGCATTGTCATAAAATGGACTATAGTGGATTTAAGGTTACGAAAAACATCTCTGTGTTGGCTCTCATAATAATCTTGTCGGTAAGTATACAAAACACAATATTAATCATATATAAATTTGTTACTTGAATGCAAAAGGTCCTTTTATGAAAAGTAAAAAGTGCAACACTTCTATTGTGTTCTACTGTGTGCCCTCAAGATATTTTAAAATTATTTTCTAACTGAAGAGTTAAAGGTTCCTTAGATTTTGCCATATATATTTTTCTGTTTCAAGACAGTCAATATATCAAATATGAATACAATCCTATGTTTGTTTTTTTACTTTTAAGGTTTGTCATCAATATCAGCAAACAGTCGAGTGCAAATGTGAACACAAAATCCACTTCTTCTGAATTTAATAAGTTTAATTTGGACGCATCAACTGGTAACGGTAATAATAATGATGACAGCTGTGAACATCAAATATTTATTGAAAACTTAGCGGAAGGTGGTACAGTAAATAATAATCACAATATTGAAGAGTTAAATTCGGACAGCAGTGGTAGCGATTCCGAAAAAAAGAAATCCAGTCAAAAGTCTTAGACAAGAAATGCAAAAAATTCGTCAAATAAAGCCTACAGACAAAAACTTAGTCTGGCATGGTTATCCGAATTTAGATTAGCAGCGCAATATAATGTCTCTACAGTGTGCACTGTCTGCAAAGACTCAAAAATAGTTATTGATACATTGCTAACCTTGAAAAGGTTTCAAATACTTTGAAAATTGATGCATCTATGCAACAGAAGACATGGAAAGATAAATTCACTGACGCTGAAGTCAAGCTGACTTGCTTTATCTGCGAGCATAATCTCTCCTTTTCTTTGGCTGATAGTTTATCACTCATCTGTAAAAAAACCTTCGAAGATTCAAAAATCACCAGCACTTGAAAATCAGCAGAACTAAATGCACGAATAAAGTTGTCACTAAACTCTCTCCCTATTTAAGAAAAAAGTTGGTGAGAAACTAAGAAAAAATAAATTTAGATTGATTATTGATGAAACGACAGACGTTTCAACAAAAAAAAGTTTAGTTGTTGTAAAACTGTGGGGAAACAAAGGTGTTCAAGTCAGGCTCCTACATTTGATTGAATTTAAGGACTGTACTGCTGAAAGCTTATATCGAGCTGTGAAAAATTTACTGGATACGAATAAAATTTGATACGTAAATTTAGTAAGATTTGGTGCCGATAATGCCTCAGTCATGATGGGTAACATCGCGGATTTACAAGCAAAATTAAATCTGTCCTAATTTAGTAGTATTAAGCTGTGGATGTCACTCAGCGCATTTATGTGCTTCTGCTGCATGTCTGAAACTACCAGATGTTATAGAACAGTTTGCTAGAGATATTATCATTTTTTATTATTTTTATAACACTTTATTTTCAAAGTGCTGTTCTCGAGAATAAATTACTTGGAGCAAAACCGATATTGCAATCACTACTTAATTCCACTTTCAAGTTGTACTTTGATTCCCTATCCTTCGCACTGATGTGGATGGTCAAACTCAATTTGGAACTGCAACGTGAAAAACCGCAAATAGCTACCATTCTCAAAAGTGTCACTAACTTGTAAAAAGGAATTCTGAAATGCTACATAACAGTTTGAAGAAGTGTACTTTGAAGACAAAGTTAACGCTATGATCAAAAGTGAAATACATATCGATCCTGCAGAATTGCACGGATTTAAATTAAAAGCACTAGATTTTTACATTGAATTATACAAGCAAGTAAAAGCAAGATTCGATTTAAAAAATCCTCATTTGAGATACAATTCTAATCTTCCAATTGAAAACGCTTTAAGTGGAGGAATAACTTTAATTTCTGAATATTTAAACTTATATCCTTCGATAAATGTGGATCCTGAATTAGTCAACTTTGAATGGCAAGCACTACCCGAGACATTTACTTTAGAATAATATTCAAAATTCGAAACTATTGATTTCTGGTGCGATGTAAACAGCAAGAAAAACAGAATTAACTCAGTTATCTCTTCTCAAAACAAAGTTAAGAAACAAATTCAAATTTTTAGCATGCGCTGAAAGTACCACATTTAAAAGACGGGATTAGAAATGATATTCTGGGTTATGAAATGATTTAAACGAAATAAATTTATGCCGAATTAAAAGAGGCTGAAGAAGATGACAACTTTGATGAGGAAATGGAGATCGATTATATCGATGATGTTTTCGAATCATTTTCGTAAAAGTGAGCGATCAAGATATTTCTATTATCATTAATGCTTATTGATAAACTTAGAATATTCATTATTGGGTTAAATTATAACAAAACAATGGTTTTTTGTGTTTGCAGGTTGTTTATCATCGTGGATCAAAAAGGCTCAGCAATGGTTACGTATTATGTATATTAAAAACTGTAAACTAACTTATGTGAAATATAAAAAAAATATAATGGATTGCATCTTTTAAATTAATTTTTTTTGCAGATCGTTTTATTGTGGAAAAAAGTGGCCCTAATGTGTTTTATCCTATGTTCTTTTTTCATTAAAACGATATTACTGAATTTTGAAGTGAGTATAAAACTCTCGACCAGTTTAAAAAAGCGGAATATCATTTATTCAAGTTTGATTTAGCATTGTTAAATTATACTAAAATATTTTAATTTTTTTCTGGTTCATCATTCTCGAAATACCAGTTTTGACTCATGGTTGCTGCAAATTATTCAAAAATTATCATGTTTTGTATTTTATTTAATTTTTTAAACAATTATTGGTTATTATTCAAGTATTATTGATAAAAAATACTTTCTAAAAATATTACCACAGTAAATTGTCAATGGATCCAAATTCTCTTGGATCAATTTCCCTGAGAGGGAAAAATTGACACATTTAAATTTGAGAACCAAAATTTATTAAGGGGCACAATCAAAAAAGGGCATGTCCTAGATCCAGTAGCCAGATCAACATAATAATAAGTATAAAAGAAATGATGCTACTTAATTTGATGTTTAAATAGAATAGAGAATAATGTTACGTAATGTTTTTGGTATCTTTGATTTAAAATCTGATGTTGCATTATTAAAATTCCAAATGGAGAATACTATATCGCAGTCATACATTATTCAAAATGTTTTTACCTTTACTCAAATTAGTGATACTTATGTTTTTGGGATCGCTGATTAAAAATTGCAAGCTGTATTTTAAAATTCAAAATTGCGGCTCCAATATGGTGGACATGAATTATTCAAAATTTTCAAATCTTTATAAAATTTCGAATGGTTCTGGTTTTGGGATCGATGATTTCAAATCTGAGATTGGATTCTTTAAATTCAAAATTGCGGGTCTTAATAAAATTTATGATACCTATGCTTTTGCGGTCGAGGGTTTCAAATCTAATGTCGAATTTTTTTAATTCAAAATAACGAATCCAATGTGACTGCCATAAATTATTTAAGCTTTTTGAACTTGGATCGCTGATTTCAAATCTGATATTCTTTTTTTTTTCAATGTAAAACAGCGGATCCAATATGGAGGCCATCAATTATTAAAATTTTTTGGAACTTGATCAAATTGTTAATATTTCAGTTTTTTCAGATCACCAATTTACAAGATGTTCAGATTCTTATAAAATGCGTGATATTTACGTTTTTGGGGACACTAAATTTAAATGTGAAGTTTGATTTTCAAAATTCAAAATGACTGGTCCTATATGTCGGACATAAATTATTGAAAACATTCGGATCTTCATGAAATACGTAATACGCTAATTTAAAATTGAAAGCAGTATCTTTAAAATTAAAAATAGCGGGTACTATCTTCGGATCTTGATCAAATTTATAACACTTAAGTTATTGGGGTCGCTGATATAAAATCTGATGTTGGATTTTCAAAACTCTATGTTTTTCAAATTCAAAATGGTAGATCCAATATGGCTGACACGAATTAATAAAACTGATGGTATCTTTAAAATTGGAGTCGCTTATTACAATTATGATTTTCGATTTTTTAAATTTAAAAAAAAAATTCAAAAATTGTGGACATGAGTTAATAAAAATGTTTGGACCTTCATAAATTTCGTGATAATCAGGTTTTTGTGGTCGCTGATTTTAAATTTAATGTTGAAATTCCGAAATTTAATATGCTGGATAAAGTATGGCGTAAATTAATTATTTAGAATGTTCGGACCTTGTTAAAATTGATAATACTGAGTTTTTCGGAGTCGTTGAGGAGTCACTATGGCGGACATCCATGATTAAAAATATTATAATAATTAATTTTATTATTATTTCTAATTAAATATTATATCATTAAAGTAATATAAATGGGTGGTACTTTTGCTTTTGTGTCCGCTAAATGGGAATCTGTTGTTGGATTTTCAAAATTCAAAATGGCGAATACAACATGTCAAAGATGAATTATTAAAAAATTTCAGTCCTCAATAGAATTGTTGATACTAATGTTTTTAGGCCTTTTTTATTTTACTTTGCATTTTTGCGGGGGTGCTTTAGATTTCAATTCAAAGAAATCAAAAAACTGAGTATCACCAATTTTGTAAATATCCATACATTTTTAATAATTCATATCCGCGATATCGGATCCGCCATTTTGAATTTTTTAATCTAACACTATATTGTGATTCAGCGACTCCAAAAACTAAATAATCACTAACTTCATCAACGTCCCAAGATTTTCATTATTCCATGTCCATACATATTGGATACGCCATTTTGAATTTTGAAATACATCATAAGATTTGGATTCAGCGACCTCAAAACCATTGATCCTGCAAATGCCACGTGAAAATCAGAATTTGCATACCCGAAGCATAACATTTTTTACACTACTGTCCAAGGTGTAAATCATGTTGTTAAAAGTTTCCAAATCAGAAGGCTTAAAAGTTGGCCGGACTAGAAGCGATAGATTACCAAAAAAATGTCGGATTATCTCATCGCTATAACCTGCATCTGATCTAAAAATAGTTAATTGGTTAATCAATATTGTAATATTATTTAATTATTATTATAATGAATATATTAATTTTAGGTTTTGGACGTTAATTATTAACATTTCTGACCGTCCAATGAAAGGCTATTCATATAATTAAGATTGCTTACAATGTACTTTCCACTGCCTCAGCCGCTGGTTTATAGATTTTATTAAAGTTACATACTGTAACAGCTGGAAAGTTTATCGTATTTAGTGGGACGTTTTGACTGGCTAGTTGGAAAAGTGTCACCCTTTCGCCGGAAATTTTAAATGAATATTGAATTAGAATCAGGGAAAACACCACAGCTGCGAAACAGATCTGTAAATAAAAGTTTAAAACAGTCATTTTTCAATTTATTATTTTGTATAATTGTCGAATTAATATTTATAAAACAAAAAATTGTTTAGAAAATCACATTTTAGTTTCGGCAATAAAATGTGATTTTCCTACATTCGGCTATAAATGTCTACGTCTATAGAAATTAATTTTTTTCTTTCTAAACTTTTGTGTACCTAGTTTCAATTCTCATTTCAAGAAGATGAACAACATCATAGGGCTGAAAGAACATTTTTCAGAAAAACTTGAATTTGAAACAAAATACTAGTTTAAATTAAAAAATCAATTTTAATAGCAGAGGTATTAAACTTGAAATAAGCATTTTCATTAAACATTTTCAACAAAAAAGATGATTTTTCAACCAAGAAGATTAATTTTATATAAAAAAGGGAAATCTACAACAGAACACATACATTTTCAGAGAAATACTTATATTTTTTACCTATTAAAATTAATTTGCAACAAAAAATGGAATAATTAAATTTTTAGTTACAAATATTTATTTTCAACTCACATGAAACTGCTAGAAAAAAATTAATTCTTAGCAAAGGAGTGAGTTTTAACCACTAAGTGGAATTTTTATTTTTTTTAAATTTTGCAGAAAAAATGTTATTAATAGCTAAAAAAACTGAAAAAGATGAAATTATTACCAAAAGGGAGGAATTTTGAAATTAAAAGAACGAATTTTCAAGAAGAGTGGAATTTTAAGCCAAAAAAGATTTTTCAGTTAATAAGTGGAAAAATGTCATCCAAAATGTTGATTTTTCAAGCCGAAATGACAAGCTTTTTACAAAACCGTTGAAGTTTTAAACAAATAATTACATTTTTTAAACAAAACAAAAATTTAACCAAGAAGATTAATTTTTGACCAGAAAAAATAAATTTCCAAATGAATGCAGGAATTTAACAAATGCAATTTTCAAGCAGAGAAACGAATTTTGAAATAAAAATATGAAAAAATGTTCGAAACTTAAAACAAAATGAATAAATTTTTAAACGAAAATAACGAATTTTTAAAATAAGTTTAAGTTTCTACCAAAAAAGGTTTTTCAGTGAATAAAAAAAAAATTAATCCGAAATACATACATTTTCATAACAAATAGTTGAGTTTTCAACTAAGAAGATAATTCTTGTTCCAAAAAAGATATATTTTTAAAAAGGAATACAAATAATTCATTTTTTTAGTCAACAAAATTAATTTTGCACGAAGGAGTTAAACGTTCAAATAAGTCTTTGAATTTTCAATCAAATAGTTGAATGCCTAACCAAAAAAAGAGCTGAATTTCAGAGAAAACAAGACGAATTTTCGACAATAATTTAAGTTTTTAACAACAAAGTACTTGAAGTTTTAAATAAAATGAATGATTCCCAAAAAAATATGATCGATTTTTAACCCGAGAGATGAATTTTTAACTGAAATTATAATTTCTTAACTTATATAGTTAAATTTTCAGTTAGAAAACTTACTTTTTACCAGAAAAACAAAACGAATACTTAACTCTGGAAATAAAAGTTTTTTTCTAAAAGAATCTTTATAGATTCACAATTTTCTCTATGAATTTGACATTCTTAAAAAACAAAATAAATAGGTTGGAAAATTTTCATTAAATTATTTAAAATTATTGTTCTCTTTGGAAATTAGTTTACAAATTTACATTAAATTATTCATAATAATGGTCAAATAAAAGGGCATAATTTTATGTGTATGAAAATTTAATAGATGCTTTTTCAAGACAATTAGAAAAGAAAAGAACAAAAAGTCAATAAAAATGACAGAATGATTAAAATTTTTTAATTTTTGTTTTGATTTTCATATGCTAGAATTGACATTCGATCGTTGCCACTTTTGAAAATTAATGACAGGCAATTCGAAATCCATACAAAAACGTTGCTAATGATTGGGACCCAATTTCAAGATAAATTTATTAATTGATTTAAATGCTTAACTTTTTTTAATATTAAAAAATTCTATTCTTTGGCTCTTTTAAATAAAGCTATAAATATATTTTCCAACACAAAATGTGTGTATAGTAATATGGGAATATTCTTACTGTACACCAAATAAATTTTTCAAATGGGTTCCTGCTCGCAATAATGTGGCGAAAGCCATGCATTGATGTGGTTTCACAATAATTATGGAACATATGCTTTAATTCAGACCATGAGTACTTCCAAGTTCTTCGAAGAGTCTCTGCAATTAAGAAATTAGGTAGATTCAAAAATTAAGTCAGATATTCTTTAATATTTTAAATTTTTTATTTGAGTTTATTCTTAGTACTTACCCATATGAACTTTTTTCGATCTGCTTCCAACTTTTGAAATAGTCTAGAATCTTTTAAATTCTTTAAAATCCTTTCAATTTATTGAAATCTATTGAAAATTTCCAAAAATATTTAAAAACCTTTAAAATTGTTTAAATTTGTGAAAATTTACTGATAAATACTTAGAATCTTTGAAAATATCACGAAATATTTAAAATCCTTTTAACATTTTTTTCATCAATGGAAACTAATTGAAAATTCCATAATATACTTTAAAATACCCTTAAATATTTCGGTACTTTTAGATATATTTCAGTTTATTGTAACCAATGGGAAATTTGTAATCATCTTTTATAAAATCTTAAAATATTTCAGATTCTTTAAAATATAGTGAAATGTATGAAAATTGTTAAAAAGATTTGAAAATTCTATAAATTTTGTAATAAATAAATCTGTCGAAATAACCTGAAATATTGAAAAACCTTCCAATTTCTTTAAATCTATTGAAAATGTCATAAAATATTTAAAAACCTTTAAAATTCTTTAAATTTGTTGAAACTTACTGAAAACTATTTGAAATCTTTTAAAATATCACGAAATAGTTTAAATTCTTTGAAATTTTTTTCATTGAAATCTATGGGAAATTTCTAATAATCTTTTGTAAAATCTTAGAATATTTTTAATTCTTTGAAATCTTGTGAAATCCATGAACATTTTTTAAAAGATTTGAAAATTCATTGAATCTTTTGAAATAACCTAAAATATTTAAAATACTTTCAATTTATTATTAAAGGTTCCCTAAAATATTTAAGAACCTTTAAAATTTTTTAATTTGTTGAAACTTACTGAAAATTACTTGGAATCTTTTAAAATATTACCAAATATTTTTAATCCTTTGACAATTTTTTCCATGAATTGAAGTTGGATAAAAATTATTTGGTATGTTATAAAATGACCTGAAATATTTCGAAACCTTTAGATTTTCTTCAGTTTAGTGAAGTCTATGGGAAATTTCTAAAAATCTTTTATAACACCTTAGAATATTTCAAATAGTTCTAAATTTTGTTAAAAACATAAAACCTTTTAAAATATATAAAAATTGATTGAATCCTTTGAAACACCCTAAAATATTTAAAATCCTTCAAAATTCTTTGAAATTTTTCAATTAATTGAAATCATCTGAAAATTTCTCGTAATCATCTGAAATACCCTAAAATACGACATCAAATATTCAAAACTGTAAAACATCCGACACAAGAAAATTTTCGATCCGAAAACTATAAAATGGTTAAATAATTACATAAGAAGCAAATAAAATGAGAAACTTCCCAGTGGGCAGAAAATTTGGCGACGTCTTTACGACATCGTTACGACATCTTTACGACAAATTTACGACATCCGATGTCCATGTCGTTACAGTGTCTTTACGATATCGCAAAGACATCGCCGGATCATACGACATATTTACGATATCGTAAAGACGACTTAACGACATGGACATAGGATGTCGTAAAGTTGTCGTAAATATGTCGTAACGATGTCATAAAGACGTCGCCAAATTTTGTTCCCACTGGGTTCTTCTTTATGACTTCATTTTTTAATTATTATTATTTTGATGACTTATTTAATATTAAAAAAGAGCAATTTTAAGAATCGGGAATCTTCTAATTCGAACATTTTTAATGGATGATATTTTAAAAATTTCAGGAACTTTCTATTGCGTATGTTTTATTCTTCAGGAATTTTACAGCTTCAGTCATATTTTTCAGCGTTTTTTAGTCGTCGTTTTTACGAAAATCAGAATTTGTTGTTTAAATCATAAAAGATAACCGTAAAGAAGCTTTTATAATTACTATAAAAACTATAAATTTGGATTCTCCTGTTTTTTTTATCAAAAAAGAAATTTCTTATTTCAGTTAATTTGATTAAAACCGAATAAAGCAATGTAATTGTCAGTGAATTGTCTCAAAAAGTTTCAAAAATAGAAAAAGTACAGTAAATTAAAAAAAATAATATCTTAGACCATCTCAATTTTCTCCGATGAATAAATAATCTTGGCAATTTAGAAAAATATATATTTTAAAAAAATTAGGGGACAAATTATTGCGTTTAATATTGAAATTTTATCTACTACTTTTGTTTCCATTAGATATTATTTAGTTATTTATTGAAATTTTTCTCTATTCACATATCACTGTTGCATGTTCACGAAGTACGCCCTTACTACAAGGAAATTAAAATTTGCTAGAAACTTTGTACAATTATTTTTTTATTATACTTATTATTCTCTGTTATAACAATTAAATTTTCCTCTAATTATCTTTTACTTTATTTTAGTTTATTAAAATACAAAAAACACCTAATATACTTGTGCACTTAGAAGAATAAATAGAATATTAATTTTTTTCAAAGACAATTGCAGTGAAATTTTACGATGTCCATAAAGCAATTATGGAAGTAAGATTCTATCTGTTTCATTACTTGTCCTTTCAACATTGCCGAATGCAACAAGAATTTTAAAATGATTATGTTGACCAATAAAATTCGATTTTCGATAAATAATTATAAATAAAATAATTATAAATTATAATAAATTTTTCAATTTTTTGAATATATTGTTAATTCTTTGGAATCTTAAAAAATACATTATAATATTTCAGATCCTTTAAAGTCCCTTCATTTCATTGAAATATCTGGAAAATTCCTGATAATATTTTATATTTAAAAACTTAGAATATTTTTAATCCTTAAAAATATTGTGAAATCCATCAAAATTTTTAAAATGTTTAAAAATTCATTAAAACTTTTGAAATACTCTACAATATTTTAAATTACTTAAACCCCTTTCAATTTATTTAAACATTTTGGAAATTTCTTAAGATATTTTAAATCCTTTAAAATTCTTTGAATTTATTTAAATTTACTGAAAACTACTTCAAACATTTTATAATATCTTAAAATATTTTTTATTCTTTTGAATTTTTTCAATTAATTGAAATTTATTGCAAACCACTTGGAATACTTTTTAAAAATTTAAAAATATTTTAAGTCCTATACAATGTTTTGAATTATTTGAAATCTTCTAAAAATGCATTAAAATATTAGAAAATACCTCAAAATCGATTCAAATGATTGAAATTCATTAAAACTTTCGAAATATCCTAAAATATTATAAATCCTTTCAATTTATTGAAATCTATAAAAAATACCAAAAAATATTTAAAAATCTTAAAAATTCTTTAACTTTATCTAAATTTACTCGAAAATACTTGAAATCTTAAAATATCACGAAGAATCTTTTATAAAATTTTAGAATATTTCAAATCCTTTTAAATGTTGTGAAATCCATCAAAATGTTTAAAATATTTGAAAATTCATTGGATCTTTTATAATACCCTAAAATATTTCAAATTCTTCAAAATCCTTTTAAAGTATTAAAATCTATTGGAAATTTCCTACAATATTTCCATATCTAAATTTAACAAGTAAAAGATAATTAATGGATATAATAAAAATATATCATAACAATCTTTTATTTTTCAGCTTTCACTTTATGATCATAAGCTCGTCGCAAAAGTGTAATTAAAAATTCAACAATTGGTTCCAAAATGCTAATTAGCGACCCTCCTAAACAGATTCCCAAGATGCCTCCAACGAAACCTATTTATAAAAGAATAATTATTATGAAAAAAGAATACAAAAAATGTATAATCTTGCAGAATAATTGTAGATTTACTAATTACCGATTCCCTGTTGCCATGATGTGCTTATTCTCCTTTTATATTTTATAAATGTGTAATCTCTAAAATAGACTTTAGCTTTGGAAATATTAAATCCTTTGTCGATATCTTTTGCACTAAAATAAAAACATTTTTCAAGTTATTGCGAAATTCTTATATGTGAAAACTGTTCCTCGAATTAATAAATTATTTTCTCAGAATCAATGTGCACTAGGGTGGCTCAAAAAGGCTTTTATTTTTTAGAGGGCAGTGACCCCCCCAATTTCTTTCAAAATCCGAAAAGAGAAATTCTCTAATTTTTTATTTTTTTATTTTTCGATTTTAATAGGTGCCGGTTTTGACTGGAAGTTTCCCATGTAAAATGCATGGGGAAAAATCACTTTTTTGAGTTTTCGGAATAATTTTTTAGGGTTTAAAAAAATGTGAAGGAAAAGTATGGGAGCCTGCGCAGAGAATTATCCAACGAAGAATTTCATGTATCATATATATGGGTTTGACACCCCTAATACGCCCCCACGAGTACCTGAAAACTACCCTTAAAACGAAAAAGGTTAGTCTAGTGGAATATTTAATAACATTGGTTTAGTAATTTTTAGTTGTTTAAACGAATGGAATTTGTTTCAATAACTTTTTGTAATTCGTTTTTTCTTTAAAAATGATCACTATTGGTCTAATGGAATATTTATTAACATTAGGTAATTTACTTTTGAATATTTAAGCAAAAGGAATTTGTTTAAATAATTTCGTTTCGATTTTTTAAAAATAAAAATTATTACTGTTGGTCTAGTAGAATATTTATCAGTAATAATTAATAAATAATTAAGCATTTATTTTAAATAATTAATTTATCTGCAATATTTAAGTAATCATTTTTTTTTAAATTTGTTGTAAAATAAAATTAATCAAACAATGTTGATAAATATTCCTCTGAAGTTATATGAATAATTTTTAATACAGAAATTATTTACAGAAATTCCATTCGTTTAAACAATTGAAGATTAATGAACTAATGTTAATAAATATTCCACTAGACCAATATTAATAATTTTCGAGGAAAAACACGAAATTAAAAAAAAATTTAATTAAATCTCATTTGTTTAAATACTAAAACATTAATTAACCAATGTTAATAAATATTCTACTAGAATAATAGTAATAATTTTTAGGGGGATAGACGAATTTTTGAGAGAAAAGATTATTTAAAGATATTCCATCTGTTCAAATAATTGAAAATTAATTAACCAATGCTAATAAATATATGCAATAGACCAATATTAATAATTTTAAGTACAAAAAATACGAGAATACAGTGTTCAAAATGTGGATTTCATGAAAAATTGACATTTTTGGTTTTAAGAGTAGTTTTCAGGTACTCGAGGGGGTTTTGAAACCCTAAAAAATTATTCTAAAAACTCAAAAAAGTCATTCGTCCTCATACATTTTACATGGAAAACTTCAAGTCAAAACCGGCACCTGTTAAAATCGAAAAATAAAAAAATAAAAAATTAGGGAAAAATTTTTTTCGGATTTGGAATAAATTAGAGGGAAACGTTGCCGTCTATAATGCAAAAATTTTTTGCCATGCAAAACCACATATTTTAAGTGAACAAAAAATTAAAGAAATGTACAACTTCAAGTCGGGTGGTCACTGACTGGGAAAACCGGGAACTATGGCCCAGATTTTTGAACACCAAGAAGTTCCTTAGAGTTGAGAGGAAAACCCGGAATTTTCCAGATTAATTTTTTACTTTTGTTGATTTTATCTACATTTTCCTAAAAAGTCATCTTTTTTTGGGTAGCAAAATCAACTACCAGGTGTATACATATGAAACCGGTATTGCCATTTAGCGGCCAGTAGGCACACTTGTAGGCACTGTCGGAACTTACCATTTGTGCTAATTGGCATA
>NC_046662.1:51676037-51677130 GCF_010883055.1 Belonocnema kinseyi | reverse complement strand
TAATTTGACCGGAAAAATATACATCTATAAAATATTTTCAAAATGTCAGCAGCTTACAATTAATAATTATTACAAGTTATTACAAAAATCCAAATAACTTTGAATTTGATGAATAGTCCAAAATGGAAAAAGGATAGCTTAAAATAAATTATGATTCTTAAGTATGAGAAAGCTTTCAATAATTTTACTTGATTAAATAGCAATAGAAAATGGAATAAGCTAAAAAATGTAGAAACTTTGGCCAAGAGCCGAAATTTAAATGAAGGCAATTTTGTACTTATAGGGTGTGAGACTGGTCGACTTTTATGAAGATTAATCGATGTATGTTGATAAGTGGCATTGCTGTGATAAACTGGCTCCATTTCTACAAACTAGGTTTTCGTAAGATATCTTGAATCGGATCTGATTTGGGAATCTACACAAGTTCATGTCTGAAAAGAAGAAAATTTAATGTTTTTTTGTACGTAAATGAATCCTAATTCTGTTTAGGGGCCGTGCATACATTAACTCATCCTTTTTGGTTGAAAATTCTATTGTTTTCTTGAAAATTCGTTTTTTGACTTAAAAATCCCTTTTTTTTATTAGAAATATCATCTTTTTTGTTTAAAACTGCCAATATCTGATTAAAACTTCATCTTTATGATTAAAAACTAATCTGTTTCGGTTTCAAATTAACTTTTATGTTGAAAATTCACAATTTCGGGTTCAAAAAATTTGTATTTTCGCCTCAAAAATGCAGTAATTTTTCAGTTAAGGATTCGTAATTTCAGTTAAAAATTCATTCTATTTTTTAAAAATTCAACTATTTTGTTGATAAATCTTTTTTTCTAGTTAATTTTTTTATCGTAAATTTAACTATTTAACTTTTGTTTATAAATTTATATTTTTTAATTAAAGTTTTAATTATTTGGTTGAAAATGCATATATTTTGTTCAAAATTTGATTTTTTGGTAGAAACTTAATCCTCTGGGCTGAAAACTTAACTTTTTACTTGAAAAATGCATGAGATTTATTGAGATGTATTTTTTGTTAGAAAATCGCGTTTTTTAAAATAAAAATGCAACTGTTTGGCGGAAAATTAGTCTTTTTTAGT
>NC_046662.1:51662864-51675937 GCF_010883055.1 Belonocnema kinseyi | reverse complement strand
ATGAATTATTAAACTATTTGTTAAAAATTAATTCATTTAGATTATAACTTCAACTTATTGGTTGAAAAGTAAACTATTTTCTTTAAAATTAATTGTTTTGGTCAAATTTTCATAATCATAGGTGAAAATTCACCTCTTTTGCTTAAAATAAAACTATTTTAGTTGAAAATACATCTTTTTGGTTGAACACGATACTTCTTTGTAGAAATATTTTTTTGGTTAAAATTAATTTTTTAAACTGGAAATTTAACTATTTAACAGAAAATTAAACTGTTAAGTTGAAAATTATTTTTTTTTTTTAGTTAAGGATTCTAGTATTTCGTTGAAAATTCGTATAATTCATATAAATTTAACTGTTTCTTCATCATTTATTTTTTATTAAAGGTTCATCAATCTTTGTTGAAAATTTATATTCTGGGTCAAAACTCAATTTTTTAACTGAAAATTTAACTATTTGGTTAAAAATCGAATTGTTTGGTTGAAAAATAATTTGTTTTAGTTGAGAATTTAAGTATTTTAATTGAAAATTCAACGTTTTAGGTAGAAAATTCAACTCTGTTGAAAGTTGGACTACTACGTTGAAAATTCGTATTTTTTGAATGAATTTAACTGTTTTTAATTTAAAACAAAATATTTTTTTGATTGTCATATCAAATATTAGATTTTTCGTTAAAAAATTATCTTCTTGGATTGTAAATTCAATTTTTTGGTTAAAGTTGAACTACTTTCTTCAAAATTCATTGTTTCGGTTGAAGATTCTTAATCTTAGTTGAAAATTCATCGTTTGTTAAAAATTGAACTATTTTATTAAAAAATCTTATTTTCGTTAAAAAATAATTTTTTACTAAATTATAATTTAAAATCTTCTTTGGCTGAAATATCAACTATTGCGTTTTTTGTAAAAAATTGATATTCTTTGATTGAAAATTCCACTCGTTGGTTGAAAGTTAAACTACTTTCTTCATAATTCATCTCTTTTGTTGAAAATTTATATTCTGGGTTAAAACTCAATTTTTTAAATGAAAATTTAACTATTTGGTTAAAAATTGAACTGTTTGATTGAAAACTAATATGTTTTAGTTGAGAATTCAAATATTTTGTTGAAAATTCAACTTGTTGGTTGAAAGTTGAACTAATTTCTTTAAAATTAATTTTATTTGTAAAAAATTCGTAATCTTACAATTAGTCCAAAATTAATTTCTTTTGTTGAAAAATCTTCTTTTTTTTCATTAATTTTTTTAACTGAATATTCAACTGTTTGTTTTTCAAATTACTTTTTCTTAGTTGAGAATTTAAGTATTTCGTTGAAAATCCGTATTTTTTTAATGAATTTAACTGTTTCTAATTTAAAACCTAAAAGATCTAAAAGATCGAACTAGCTGTTTGAAATAGACGAGTGTTCATCAATATAGTTGATTTTGCTACCCAAACAGATGACTTTTTAGGTAAAGTAGATAAAATCAAAAAAAGTAAAAAATTAATCTGGAAAATTCCGGGTTTTCCTCTAAACTCTAAGGAACTTCTTGGTGTTCAAAAATCTGGGCTATAGTTCCCGGTTTTCCCAGTAGTGACCACCCGACTTGAAGTTATACATTTCTTTAATATTTTTTTCACTTAAAATATGTGGTTGACTTTTTTTTAAGTGATATATTTAGGGGTTAATGTTGATAATCCAACGATTTTTCGATCGCACCTGGTGTGATAATTCTGAAAAAAAGAACCTGAAAACAATGATGAGGAGAGCGGAGCTGAAAGGTAAACATAGAAACATAACCTAGAATT
This sequence comes from Belonocnema kinseyi, assembly GCF_010883055.1. Lineage (NCBI taxonomy): Eukaryota > Metazoa > Arthropoda > Insecta > Hymenoptera > Cynipidae > Belonocnema > Belonocnema kinseyi. The sequence continues at coordinate 51,674,155 of NC_046662.1, read as the reverse complement.
TCTTGAGGCATTTGCAGATTTGCTTAATCTGGCATTAAATTGAACCAGCTCTGGACAATAATTATAGCACAAATATACAAAATGTACAAACGAATTTTAAGGTGAAACACTGGACCGTTAAAAACACACGAAATTGACTCATTTATCTGTCACAAAATTGCTAGCTTCGGGATCGAACAGTAAAATACCAACAATCTCAATTCTAAATCTGCCTGAGTTAAAGCCGATATCAGGTTGAGTGCGTGCGATGTACCTACGATGGCCACGCGACGCACACATGTTAAGGATTGAGGGCCACTTTCATTTACCTCATGTCGGTCATAGTCGGTGGTGCAGCTTCTTTGCACGGGTATACTGGCAGGGGGCGCCATGTTTCTATCAACTGATATTTCTAATGCATTGTGACTCTCTATTTCTCTCTGATGTACACTAGGGTGGTCCAAAAATGCATTGGAAAATTTTCAATATTAGTTGAATCGAGTTGAAACCGAACATTTCTTTTTACATTTAGCTATGGAATACGAATATTTTCAAGTACCTTAAAATATTTTAAAACCTTCGAAATCACTTAAATTTTTTGAAATATATTAAAAATTCCCAATAACATTTTAAATATTCACTGCAATTTCCAATAATATAAAATCGCTTGAATTAATTGAAATCTATAAAAACTCCTTTGAATCTATTTAAATACCCGACAATATTTTGAAAGAACTTAAAATATTTTTGATACCTAAGTTTCTCGTAACATTCTAAAATTTATTGAAAATACTCTGAAATATTTAAGACCCTTCAAAATTCTTTAAATTCATTGAAATCAATTAAAAATCACTTAAAATGCTTTGAAAATTCTTAAAATATTTAAGTCCTATAAAATGTTTTCAATTCTTTGAAATCTGCTAACAATTCCTTGGAATCTTATAAAATACCCTAAATTATTTATAATAATTTTAAATACTTTTAATTGCTTGATATCTTTTAAAAAATAGTTTGAATCTTTTAAATTAGCCCTGAATTATTTGAATTATTTTAAAAAATTTCAATTCTTTGAATATATTGTTATTTCTTTGGAATCTTAAAAAATACATAATAACATTTCAGATCCCTTAAAGTCCCTTCACTGCATTGAAATATCTGGAAAATTCCTGATAATATCTTATACTTAAAACCTTAAAATATTTTAAATCCTTAAAAATATTGTGAAATCCATCAAATTTTTAAAAACATTTAAAAATTCATTAAAACTTTTGAAATACTCTAGAATATTTTAAATTCCTTAAAATCCTTTCAATTTATTTAAACATTTTGGAAATTTCTTAATATATTTTAAATCCTTTAAAATGCTTTGAATTTATTGAAATTTATTGCAAACCACTTGGAATACTTTTTTAAAATTCTAAAATATTTTAAGTCCTATACAATGTTTTGAATTATTTGAAATCTTCTAAAAATGTATTAAAATATAAGAAAATATCTTAAAATCTATTCAAATTATTAAAATCTATTAAAAATTTCCTAAAATCTTTAAAATTCTTTAAATTTATTGAAATTTTCTAAAAACTACTTTGAATCTTTTAAAATATCACGAAATATTTTCAATCCTTAGAATTTTCTATCACCAATTGAAATTAATTGAAAATTAATTGATATTGTAAAATACCTTTAAATATTTCAGATTTAAAAGTTCATTAAAATTTACTAAATAACTTAAAATCTTTAAAAATAAACTGAAATATTTGAGATACTTTAGATTCCCCTCAATTTGTTTAAATCTATGGAAAATTATTAATAATATTTAATAAAATCTTAGAATATTTCCAATCCTTTGAAATCTTGTGAAATCTATCAATTTTTTTAAAATATTTGAAAATTCATTGAAGCTTTTAAAATATTCTAAAACATTTCAAATTCTTTAAAATCCTTTCCATTTATTTCAAGAAATATTTCTAATTCCCTGAAATTGTTTTATTTAATTAAAATCAATTGAAAATTCCTTGGATTCTTGTAAAATGCTCTAAAATATTTCGGATCCTTGAGATTCCTCAAGTTTCTTGAAATCTATGGAATATTTATAATAATCTTTTATAATACCTTACAATATTCCAGATCTTTTAAAATCTTGTGAAATCCATTAAATCTTTTGAAACATTTAGAAATCTTTTGAAATACACTAAAATATGTGAAATTCTTTGAAATCCTTTAAATCTGTCGAAAGTGATTGAAAACTACTTGAAAGCTTGTAAAACATTTTACAATTTTTGTATCTTGTAAAAATTTTTTAATCTATTGAAATCTATTAAAAATTTCCAAAAATATTCTAAAATACTCTAAAATATTAAAAATCCTTTAAAAGCCTTTTTATTAACTGAAATATATTGGAACATTTTTGAAGTTTTTTAAAAGACCTTGAGATATTTCAAAGCCTTTGAAATCCATTTAATTCACGAAAATATATTAAAAACTCCCAAATATCTTTTAAACGTCCCAAAATATTGTATTGAAATCTCTGCAAAAATGTAGAATTATTCAAAATTTACTCAAATCTTCACAAATACCCAGAAATTTTTTCGAATTTTTTTAAATTTCTGAAATGTATTTCCTATTAAAAATTTCTACAATGATCCGAAATGAACCTAAAAAGTTATATTTTGTAATTTTTAGAAGCTATTGATCATAATTGTTAAAATCCCTTAAAATATTTGTAGTTGTATGAAATCGTTGAAATTTTTGTCAAATAAATTTGCACAATATATCGAAAGTTTAAAATGCCTTGAAATTATAGAAATTTTCGGAAATTTTGTAAAGTCCCTTGGAATTCATTTGAAATTAATTGAAATATTGTAAAAGTTAGAAATTTTCTGAAATGGTTAAAACAATTTTTAAATATATTGTAATCTTATATATCATGTGTGAAATCTTACGAAATGTTACCAAATTAAAGGAATTTAAAAAGAAGATTCGAAATGAATAAAAAAAATCGAAATTACAAAAATAAGAATTTTTTCAATCCTATTTTGTTAACGCGCAATACCAAGGAGTTCAACTACCGAATCCAAATTAATTCCATCTTTTTAGGGTCCTAAATGCACATATAAATAGAGTTCTTAAATTCCCGAGCATTTAAGTTCAGGTTATATAACCGAGAATATGACAGAATTTAGGAGAATTTCAAAGAATTTAGGAGAATTTATGATTTTTCACAATATTTTCGTTGTTCAGGTTATATCAGCGGTTGAATATACATTATTTTCTAGCTCAGATATATTCAAGAATCAAAGTATTACATACACAAATTTAAAATTTTTAAATGTATTAATTTATTTCAAACAAAAAAAAGTTTTTTCTACTTTAAAAGATAACTCTTTCACAAAATACTGGAATTTTCAACAAAATAATTGAATTTTTAACATAATAGTTAAATATTCAACCTAAAAAGACACATTAACAAAGAAAAAGTGTCATAGTTCATATTTCAATAAAAAAAGAATCAAATTTATACAACAAAAAATAAGAATTTTAAAACCAAATAGACGAATTTCCAACTCATAAAGATTTTTTACTCAAAAAATAAATGAAAGCTTATCTAAATTATTGAACCTTCAAACCAGAAGACAAATTTTCTTTGTAAAAAATAATTGTTTCACAACAAGAAAAACGCGAATTTTTATCTCAAAAATATCAATCTTAAAAAATTTGATAAGTTTCATTTCCTGTTAAAAAATAAATTCAAACAAAAACAAAAAAGAAGTATTTTCCACTAAACAGTTACATTTTCAACCAGGCACAAGCCTTTAATAAAAAAGAATTTACAATGTAGTTTAACTTTGACCCAAGCAGTTGAATTTTCAATTTAAAAAAAATAATTTATAACAAGATAATTAAACTTTTAACCAACGAGATAACTTTTCAACCAAAAATATAAATCTTTAACAAAAAAGTGATTTCTTAACAAATCGATTCAACCAAATGTTTTAAACAAATTAGAAATAATTTTCTACCAAAAAATTGATTTTTCAATCCAAAAAGACAAATTTTTAACCAAAAAGGATGACTTTTTAACGAAATTCTTTAATTCTCTAGCAAATAGTTGCATTTTTATCCAAAAAAAGATCAATTTTGTACGAAAACAGATAAATTTGGAATAAAAAACAACTTTTTTTATAAGTGGAAGTTTCATCCAGAAAATATTTCAGATCATTTTTCAACACCCAAATATAAATTTTAAACAAAAAGTAAATTTTCTACGAAATAGTTAAGTTTTCAAGAAAATAGCATAACAGATTAATTTCTAACTAAACAGTTGCATTTTCATAAAAAAAGATTTAGTTTCTGCTAAAGCAGACAAACTTTAAAATGAAAAAGACAAAATTTCAAAAAAAGAGTTGAATTTTCAAACAAAAAGTTAATGAAAAAATGCAATTTTCTATTAATTAAAATAAATTCTGAGATTCCCATAAAATCCAGAAAATTTATTTCTCGGTTATATTCTCGGTAATATCCTCATTCTCGTTACCGTTCTCAAAGTAATATAACCGGCTCAGAACTCTACATATAAATAAAAATTCTTACGTTAGGTATGGATATCGATAACCTGGAGGAACAGTCGCACGTTCAGTACTTGCAGAGTATATTATTTTATTACACGTCGGCATACAATCGCATTCTTCCAAAACTTTTCCATTGTCTAATATGATCCTTGTCTGAAGATTTCTCATTAAACCTGAAATTAATTATATTTTCAGAGATTAAATCCAATATAATTTTTATTTATAGGTGAAAATCAAAAAGTGAGAATCATTTGATTTTAAACTGAATGGAAAAAAGTACTTCAGATCGACATAATACATCTTTCTTTATCAATATTAAAAGCGATAAGTGTAAAAATGATTATTTGTGAGATTAGGAAGTACACTTTTATTTTGCAAATATAATTTGATATTCAATAACAATTTAATGTAAGCCATTTATAATATTTTGTAATTAAAAAAAGAATTAGATCTAATTTTAGATTTTGAGGGGGTTTTGAGAATTAAGGGTTTCGTGTGATTAAAGTAGATCGCAGAAATTTTGACGTATTTGCGGGGATTTCAAAGGATTTCTCAAAATAAGATTTTAGACTATTTTTAATGATTTAAATGGTTTTTAAAAAAATTCAATATTTAGAAAGATATTATGGGGGATTTTAAGGATCCTAATAAAATTTCAGAGAATATCAAAGATTTTAATGATTTTTTAATGAATGTCATAGATTTTGAATTTTCTTCGTTGAAAAAATTCAGCATAAGATTCTCAAGAAATCTTTCGAGGCCAATTTTTTAATTTTTGTTTGTTTAAATTTTTATAGAGCTACAAATAGCGAAAAAATTATGATTTGAAATTTTTTTTTTAAATTTTCTGTGAAAATTTGTCTCAGTGGCATCAGGCCTCCAGTTTGATGCAAAAGGGTCGGTGGAAGAAAATAATTTGTTGATATGTAAATTTAATTGTTATAAATAAATATTTGCAACAAATAGCCAAAATGATGGATTATGGTTTTGTGAAGTATATTCATGCATCAAAATCGTTCGTTTAGAGCAATGAGGTGAAATGCGATCATGAAAATGTGATATCTGACATAATTTGTTAAATTTATTAGCAATTATATAAACAAACACATGATTTCCACAGTTTTAGGCCGAAAAGAACCGAATTTTCTTCCGATTGCTTTCGAATCTAATTTCCTGTGATGCAAATTGATCTATTTTTTTCGTCGGGCATAATTTGTTAAATTTCAAGTTATTAACAATTATTATAAACAAATGCATGATTTGAACAGTTTTATGGAAAAACGAACAGAATTTTCTTCCGATTGTCTTTGAATTTTATTGCCTGTAATGCACATTGATCTATTTTTGCCATAGTATATAATTTGTTGAATTTATTAACAATTATTATAAACAAATGCATGATTTGAACAGTTGTAGGCAGAAACGAACCAAATTTTTTCCGATTCTCTTCGAATCTCATTGCCAGTGATGCACGCTGATTCATTTTTGTTATCGGATATAATTTGTTAAATTAAACAAAAATTATTAGAAACAAATGTTTGATTTGAATAGTTTACCTGATATAATTCGTTAACTTTATCAAAGAGTAATATTATTAAAAATCAACATATCCATGCCCTGGATATTCTTAGAACTGTTTAAATCATGCATTTTCATAAGAATTGTTAATGAATTTAATTCATTATATCATATGACAAAAATAAATTAATATACATCACAGGAAATGAGATTTGAAGAGATGCGGAAACAAATTCGATTTGTTTCTGCCCAAAACTGTTCAAATTATGCAATTTGTTTATAATAATTGTTATTAAATTTAACAAATCATATTCATTCTGGCTATTTGTTGCAAATATTTGCTTGTAACAAATGAATTGACATATCAACCAATTTTCTTTTTCATTGACCCTTTTTCATCAAACCTGAAGCCTGATTCCACTGAAAAATTTTTTTACAGAGAATTAAAAAAAAATTTAATATTATTAATCGTTTTTTCATTCACAGTGGTAGGAAATTAACTTTTTTGTTCGAAAATGTAGAGGGCCTTCAATTTTGGTCCGATTTTTTTTTCAATTAACTGTAATTAAATTCTGAAGAGATTGACGCTTCGAATTTTTGTCTTGTATATTTCTTTAATAATAATTGTTCACAAAAAATATGAAACAAATTAAATTTTGTACATCACAATTTTCTATGCTTTAATAATTGATTAGGTAAATATTACATTGTTTTAATGAACGTCTAGGCATTCATAGAATTCGAATAATTTGTTCATTATTCCACTTATTTGTTACAAACAAATTTTATTGACAAATTAGCAAATAGTCTTTTTTGTTAAAAAAATGTTCTGTTTGTTGAAACTGTTTCATATGAATGTAGAAATGACATTTAATTACAAAAGTAATTAAAGAGTTTATGATAACTATTGTTATAAACAATTCTGGTAGCAAAATATTAAAATTGGAGATTTTTTTAAATTACAATTTCCTTAAATCACCAAAACGAATTAAAGTATTCCTTTAAATAATAAATATTTAATAATATTTAATCAAATATTTGAGAAGTTAACAATTAACATTGTTATAAATAATTCTCGTTACAAAATATTCAAATTTAAGGTTTTCTCAATTTTTAAAAATGTCTAAAATGGCTACGAATTTTCCAAAAGAAATTCAGCTCTGATGATATTGAGTAAAATTTAACAACTTAAATGTTTATAAACAATTTCGATAAACAAATCAGAAATGTTGGTAGTTTCATTAGGGAAAAGTAGAGTTTTCAATCGCAATATATTGAGAATGAATCATAATACTGCATGCAATTTTTTTATTTCTTATCTTATTTGTTTATAAATATTCTCATTGTTAAATGTTGAAAAAATAATATTGAAGATATATAATTTTCTTCTATATTATATCCTGGCCATAAAAGCAAATTTAAATTTTATATAATCCTGAGGTTCAATATTTTGTCATAAGAATTGTTTATAACAGTTCTTATTTTTAACTTTTCTTACATTTTTAGCAACTAGTAGTCATTCGCCCAATAGCTTAAAACATGTCCAGTTCATGAAAAAACTCTATGTAAAAGGGCCAAAATTTTGAATTCGTTTTAAAATTTTTAATTGTTATATTTGATCAAATATTAATAAATATTTATTTATTATTTTAATGAATACCTGAAGTCGTTCTAGAGATTAAAGGCAATTATAATTTTTTCAAATCTGAAATTTTAATACTTTGCCACAAGAATTGTTTATAACAATGGTTATTATAAACTTTTAATTAGTTTTGTAATTGAATGTCATCTCTACAATAATATGAAGCAATTAATGAAATAATAAACAAATTCTATTGTATTCTGTGAATCCCTAAACATAATTTAAGACAATATAAAGTTTTCCTGGTCAGTTATCAAAGCGTAAAAATGTTTATGTACAAAATTTCAGTTTCCCATAAAGTGAAAAGATTATTCATAAACAAGTAGAGGTGACAAAAGTTTGAAGCATCAAGCTGTTTAAAATTGAATTAACTTTCATTTAAAAAAAAAAAAAAAAATCGGACCAAAATTGTAGGCTCTGGATATTTTTGAACGAAAAAAGTGCATTTGTTCCCACTGTTCGATGGGCCGAAAGGATTAACCAATTCGAACCGACAATAGCGCGCGTCGAATAACGGATCGAATTGGGTTTCTTAATATTCAAAGGGCGTACAATGTCGATTCAAAAATTTGATCGAATTTTTTTGCACACGTCTAATTTCAATAATAATTTAAACAGTTTTCAAATAACCCAGTGGGCACAAAATTTGGCGACGTATTTACGACATTGTTACGACACCTTTACGACAACTTTACGACATCCTATGTCCATATCGTTTAGGTGTCTTTACGATATCGTAAATAAGTCGAATGATCTGACGATGTCTTTACGATATCGCAAAGACACCGAAACGACATGGACATAGGATGTCGTAAAGTTGTCGTAAAGGTGTCGTAACAATGTCGTAAATACGTCGCCAAATTTTGTGCCCACTGGGAATTTAAACTATTTCAAGGTATTTTTAGGAGCATCTGAACCAGTTTCTTTATGTCTTTCTTAGGTCAAGTAAAGTAAAAATAATAAGCGAATGATACTGCAGGGAAATTATATTCTCAACTTTTTCATTTTTACTCATTTACTGTCTATTTTACCTTCTATTCATTTTACATGGTTATATTCACATATAATATATCTTTTTGAATTTTACCTATATTTTTCTTGATGCATTTTACGTTGCTAAAGTCACAAGTTCTCGCAATGATTTTACAGGTAGCGGGATAATAGAAAGGGACACATCCACATACTTTTGAGAAACGAATCATTCTGCATTTTGCAATGCATGACAGGTAACTGTAGTCATATTGCAGCTAAAAATGATAAATATGAATTTATATTTCAATTTTCGTGATAACACCATTATCGTTTCACTTACTTCATTTCTGAAAGTGCATCCACGGATCTTCATAGATAACCGTCTAATTTCTTCCTCACTTTCAAATTTGATGCCTTTTAATATTATTGATTTTAGTTCACCAAGTTGAAGAGCTTGTTCGTAAATATCGTGTTCAGGAAAATCGTGAGCTTCATGAATTAGCACTGATGTTCCTTTAAAATCTTTTGTCATACCTAAATAGTTATTTGCTTCCACGTTCAGATGAAAACGCAGAGATTCATCTAGCCCCGCCCCTGGTACTTTCTAAATTAGATTCACACCTTACTGATAATGTATTCATTCATTTAAAAATTAAAATTACGTGACGAGAGCAACAACTCTTTAAGCGCTCGAAACCGCGTGGAAGTATTGTCCACTTGAAATTTGTATGATGTATTCTCAATATCCCGTGCAGAAATCTCGGTCTGGCTCCGATCAGGGCCAGACCAGTCCAGGTCAGGTCCCGATCAGGAATCCTGGTCGAGGCCAGGCCTCGCATGAAACCCACGCCCAGATCGGGGCCAGGTCGGGACACCTGATTGGAAAACCTGATCGGTGCCCGATCGGAACACAATGAGTCTCATTCTAATCAATTCATGAATTTCACAAATGGAGATTTAATATAAGTAAACTCGAAACTATCGAAAAGTCCTCTCCTTCCGAAGGCCACCTTAATATTTTAAGTTTCCAATTAAGGTATTTGAAGTTAATATTAACGTACTACAGGCACGAAAATAAAAGGTTTCAGAATACAAAATTTAATTATACTTTTGTAAAACGTAAAATTATTGTGGATGGTATCAGTTTCGAGGAAAAGGTTTGTTTTTTATGAAAAAATGGATGATAACCAGAAATATTTTAAGCAACAATTTTAATTTCTTGAAAAAATGTCTATAAAACTTTATAACAAATTAGAGAAAGTCTTTTCGCAAAAACATGTGCTACAACTTGACATTTTGAAATGCTTCCAAAGAAAATCATAGGGAAATAACCTATCATTTACGATTAATTAACATTTTACTGTAAATAAATTCAATTTTCTGTAAATTGCATTACTTCTTGAAAAATTCGAGAAGGTGGTTGTAGATAATTTTTTTGCCAAATAATTATGCTATCATTTATTAAATCTTTTCATTTTTTTAAATCGGTTAAGAAAAAATATAGACCAAACAACTTTAAAAAAAAATGAAAATGTTTGGATTAAATATTTCTGATTGTTTTAAATATTATTTACAGAATATGCATTTAATTAATTTTTATTATTATTAATTAATTTCAACCTAATGGACGTTTTTATAAGTTGAAATATCGTTGTTTATGATAAAAAAGAAAAAACTTTGTTTATCATTTTAAACTTCGCGCGAAACCAATTAGATGCCGCATACGACGCATGCGCAGTTGAATAACTAGCTCTTGCTGGAATGTTATGAAAATTTGTCCTGAATGTATTTCTTTAGTAAATTTATTATTAATACAGAATCAAAGTTTCAATATCATAATTGACTGTATCACATAATTTACACTTATCATTTAAAAACATTACAATTTTATGCATACTGCAATTCATTTCTTGTCAAAAGATTTGATAATTCTAACTCTACATCAAATCGAAAAACCTTGAGTTCTTTAATAATAATTGAAAACAAAGGAACTTAATTAATTTCATCACATAATAATATTTGACTCATCTGATGGTAAATATACTAATTTTACCTAAAACAATTAATTTAATTATTAGTTTATTTGAGGTTAGGTTTCAATGAGCCCGCAGAGAGTAATTACTTACTCTCATCTTCCTCGCACAGATTTCGAGGTCTACTGACTGGTGTTTAGTGTCTCCAAACACATGTCTTACTCGCTTTATGAATTTTTAATCATTGCTAGAAATAATAAACGAGTAGTATGTACACAAATGTCACTGCACGACCAGAAAAAATCAAGCAGCACTAGTTCTTTGAGCGCATGAATATGGCGTTTCAGTAGGAAATCGGTCTGGTCCGGTCGGGCCCAGCTATGGGCCACAGATAACTAACTGATCGTTAGAAATTTGTTCACTATACTTTGAGAAAGTTTTATTAAAAATTTGAAAAAAATGGCAGAAAAATTTTTGAAATAGCAGCAAGTTGAAATCAACGCACACTGTCATTGCAGTGCTCCGGTTATCGGTCTTTGTTAAGGTGGTTTTAGCGTGAAACGAAATCCATGCTAAAAAGCTGAAATTTTTATTATAACTTCTTTAACTATTTTTGAATACATCTGCGAAGTTTCAGAT
>NC_046662.1:51631721-51662764 GCF_010883055.1 Belonocnema kinseyi | reverse complement strand
TTAATTTTCGGATTTTCAAACACAAAAGATTCCATGTAAATCAAAAATACTTTTTTACACTCTCATATGACTCACTGAGTCACGCTAAAACCACCTTAAGGTGTTCGCACGAGAAAATATGTGTGCAGTATGCTGGAAACGGCTCACGCACGAGCCGTCCGTACATATCCACAGATAGTCCGGGAGCCACATAGAAGAGGTGGTATGACCTAAAAAGTCCCCGGAATTTTTTTAATGGATATTGTGCAGAATGATCTCCTGAATCCAACGGTATGAGGGGCTTTCGCGAACTGATGGTCGTTCTCGAGATATTGTTAATTGAACATTTTTTAATAACTTATGCTATATCTTCTTGTTTAGAATTAGTTTGATTGTAATAAGACACATGAAATTTCTTTAGCACATTTTTGCAACTGATTGATAGTTCATATAAAAAAACCGCAAACAGGATTTGCAACAAGGTTTCTTTGAACACGATTGTAGCCGACATTTATTAAAATTTTCACATTTTGTTTTCTCATTTTGCTAAAGAAACCATAGAGGGAAAAAGTTTGTTTAAGACTTTTTCCGTATCTCGAACAGTTTACTTAAAAATAAAAAAATTAAGTTAATTGAAATTATATAGTTAAATATCAACAGGGGGAATAAATATTAACCGATTTTTTTCTATCTTTTTTGATTTTCTCGAAATAATATAACGAGGATAATTCAACCTATTGAAATTAGATTAATTAATATTGTACACAATTTTGACTTACCCGTCTTCTCGCCCTTCCCATTGTTTAAAATTGGAGCCAGCGGAGGAAATCAAAATTTTGTACAATGTTAATTAATTTAATTTCAATAGGCTGAATTAGCCTCGCCATATTATTTCGAGAAAATAAAAAAAAAGATGAACCAAAATGATTTTTATATTTACTCCCCCTGTTGATATTTAACAATATGTTTTTCTTTAACTCTATTTTTTAATTTTTAAATAAACTATTCGAGATACGGAAAAAAGTCTTAGACAAAATTTTTCCCTCTATCAAACTAATTCTAAAGAAGAATCTTCAAAAGACCCATAAACAATGCATAAAAATCGATTATTATATTATACTTTTTTTTACGTTTGTTGCAAAAACTATGAGGCAGACCAAAAAATTTCACGAGACAAAAATTGTTTATTTCAATAAGACCTAACAGTTTCAAGAAAAAATTTCCTAATATGTCGATAATTTTCCAAGATATAGCATAAGTTATGTAAAAATGTTGAATTTACAATATCTCGAGAACGAACGTCAGTTCGCGAAAGACCTTATACCGTTGGATTCAGGAGACCATTCTGCACAATATCCATTCAAAAAATTCCGGGGACCTATTTCCGCAGACCAAACGGTTCTTGGCTTCCGGACTAAGAGCGGCAACCAATCGCGATCGATCTGTCGCGCTGCTGTGACGCGAGCTGACTACGTACCGTTCGCCTATCGGACCGCCACTCGAGAAGCAGCAGTTTGCGACGTTGCCAATATTAGTGTGTTAACGGAAAGACTGTAGTGTTTATCATTGTAAAAAAGCCGATATTGAAAACTATTTCAGAAAGAAATATTTTTTAAATATTTCGACAAGCTTCGTAGTTATTTAAGCGTATTTTGTGGATTACATAATTTAAATATATATAAATATATATATATATACATATAATTAAATAATTTAATAAGCGAAATTGGCAACGTCGCAAACTTCTGCTTCTCGAGCGGTGGTCCGATAGGTGAACGGTACGTAACCACCTCGCACGGCAGCAGCGCGACAGATTGCACGCGATTGGTGGACGCTTTGTGTGCGTGCATGGACGGCTCGTGCGTGAGCCATTCCCAGCATACTGCATACGGATTTTCTTGTGCGAAAGCCTTTACTAAGTCACAAAGCAGCAGCGGCAAACAGAAACTAAACACTCTAGCGGCAGCCTGCGCTGACTTCATCTCGCTGCTATTTCCACAATTTTTGACCGATTTTCTTCACATTTTTAGGAAAACTTTCTCAAAGTCTAGTGAACAACTTTCTCGCAAAAAGTTATTTTAAATAACATTTTCTTTATGGGTGACCCAATGGTCGAAGTTGGTTAAATGTGGTTTCCGTTTGGAATCAATTTGTAATCAAACAAAAACAAACGTATTTGTTTTTTAAACAAAGTGCGTTACTTACAGTTATCTTTCATACATATATTGAGAATACAAATACATTAACGAATAAAAAAGTTTCATAAAAAAAATTTTAGTCTGCATCAAGCTCAATACGAAGGTTTATTTTGTTTTGCGTTCTGGTTACCATGTTTTGTTATCGATAGATTGTGTCAAGTGGACCCTACTTCTATACGGTTTCGACCGCTTTAAGAGTTTTTGCTTCAGTCACCTTAATATTTGAAATTTACAATCACTGAATTTATTGAAAAAAATTTACCAAAATAGCTTTTCTTCCAGGACATTCAGCATCTACTTCGCATTTAATAGCATTATCTGGATTATTTTTTTCATAAAAGCTCTTACATTCTGTCTCATTTTCTCTGTTGAAAATTGTATTCATATTAGTGAAAATCTTTAAATTTAATCATGTTGTTATATATTTTGCATTTAAATTTATCAAAAGCACTTTAATAAAGATTCGATCAACGCGACATTTAATAAGTTTTCTATAATTTTTTTTTTAATCTCCCAAGTTAAATTTCTCACTAAGTGATCCACGAAAATGCAAAAGCATGTTTTTAGTATGATTTTTTTAGTGAACGGAAAATTCTGGCCGGCACCGTAACTTTCAAATGTGAAAAATTATAAGAATTTACAAAAGATAAATTAAGGCTGTCATTTTTAATTATCACAAAAAAATTTGAATTGAAAATATGTTAAATTGAATAAATCTCGATATAAAGAATTAAACTATTCCAAAAAATCTATAAAAATTGTATTATTTTCTATAATACTCATTAAATATGAAAGTCTTTAATGATAAATATTCCCAAAATCTTGAATTATAAATTGAATATTGTTAAAGTTGAAGAATTTTCAATTGTAAATCGTAAAATTTAACTAGTCCAAAAAAATGTTTAAGACCACAAACCTTTAAATAATATATGTTTCAGATTTAAAAATTTGCAATTGCAACTTTCTAAAATTGCGAAAATTTACATTTAAATTTTTCCAAATTGAATCATTTGTAATTAATTGTAACTCTTGACATTCTAGAATAATAAATTGTTAATTTTTTTAAATAAAGAGTTTTCAATTTTGAAAATTCAAATTAAAAATGATGTGAGTCTTATATTTTATAATAAAAAATTCTCTAACTTTAGTCCTTTAAATTCCAAATTTTATCAGTTTACAAAATTTTAAATTTTAAATTCTGACTTTAATTTTTTTAAGTTTAGAATTTTGAGAATTTATCTTTAGAATGAAAGACATTTTTATTTTAAAAAGTCGCAATATAAGTATTACAATTAAAAACACTATAATTTAAATGATTTACTTTCAAAATTTTTTCTACGTGGGAGATTTTTAGAGTTTTATTATTTAAAATGTAATTTTAATGATTTGTATTAGAATTTATTTAATTTAGAAGATTTGGAATTTAAAACATGAGTTTTGATATTCAAAATCATCCGAATCTAAACATTTTTATACACACGCCTAGAAAATTAAATCATTTTTAATTTGAAATCATCAAAACTTTGAATTATAAATCTGTAAAATTAAAGAATTTTTGATTATGGCAATCTAAATTAAAAACTAGACGAGTTCGCCGTTTTAAAATAAAAACTTGTATAATTTAATTCACTTATATCTGAAATTTCTTCAAATTGGAAGATTTCAAATTAAAAACTCGCAAAGATACATTTTTTAAGTTTTAGCTTTAAAAATAAAAACTTTTGTCATTTTGATGATTTACATTAGAAATTTCTTTAATTTTGAAGATTTAAAATTTGTAAGTTGACTTTTAGTCTTTAAAATCATCAAAATTTAAGAATTTTCAACTTTTTAAAAATGATGTTATCAATTTTCTTCTTTGCTTCTAATTCCTACTAGGATAATACATTACGATCAAATTAAAGTCACAGATTACTAGAAGCCAATTGAAATAAAAATCGATTTGAAACTTTTTCTAAGACAATGTAGCTATTTTTATATTTACTTTAATTTATAATTGCTAATTATATTTTATAGGACAAAATAAAGCATGTATTTTTAATTCATAATTTGGTAATTAAGACAATAAACATTTAATAAGCTTGCTTAGAGTGCTATTCTTTCTAGTATAAATATTAAATCACAGAAGAGTATAATTTTTTTACTTACTGATCCACAAAAGTCGGTGAAGCTTGATAATTGAAAGAACAGCAGAATCCTAAATAAGTTTCAGATACTTTAAATAAAGTACTGCAGTTATAATTGTTATTGGCCCATTTGCAAAGTGTTATAAGAATTTCGCAAGGCTGCATGAGCTGAAGAAAACATAAATACTCTGAATTAATCTTCAAACTTAATTAGCGACGTGCAGTCTGTGAGACCGCACTTCTAAAGACCGCACGTCCACGTACCGCACGTCCACAGACCGCACCTTCACAGGCTGCACGTTCACAGACCGCACGTCCACAAATCGCACGTCCATAGGCCGCACATCCACATGCCGCATTCCACAGACCGCACTTCCACGTTAGCGTCACAATTTTTTCAGTTTGTTTCATAGCATTGAAATATATCGTACAAAAACAAACTTGAGCTCATTTTTGCAAAATAGTGACAAATTAGTATGAACTTATGGACGTGCAGTTTTTCAGACCGCGCCATGCTTCTTATTATAATACTAATTAAAAAAATAAGTTAATTAAATTATAATACTAATAATTATTAGTTCAGCTTTTAACCCGAGTAAAATTTTTGCACAGAAACAATTTAAAACCAAAACGTTAAATTTTGAATAAACCAAATGAATTTCAAACTAAAATAATGAATCTTAAAAAAAAAGAACAATTTTTAACAAAGTAGTTTGATTTTTAACCAAGTGTTTGAACTTTTAATACATCCGAAGAATATGAGGTTTAAACAAAAAACTAATTTTCAACAAAAAAAAATAATATAAAAAAACTTGTTGATAATATCATGAGAAATTATTAAACTAATAGATGAAATTTCAAGTAAAATTATGAATCTTGAACCCCAGAAATAAGTTTTCATCAAAATAGATAAACTTTTAGCCAACAAGTTTTAAAAAGAATTTCAATTTTTAAGCAGAAATGGAAAACAGTTGTATTTTTGGCCAAAAATCATTAACTTTTTGCTAAAGGAAACGTATTTTCAACTTCTTCGAATTATTCCTAAAGTTTTGAAAATATTAAAAATCTACAAAAATGGTCTCAAAATCTTTTAGGTTTTTTCCTTATTTGTAGAAAAATTTTTTTAAGTTTAAAATTTTAAAAATGAAAAAAAAATTCTTTTCAAATATTCCAGATTCTTTTTTGAGAAATCCTTTTTAACCTTTGAAAATATTTCGAAATATTTATCGCAAACTAGTTTTAAAAAAATCGTAAAAAATTTTTGTGGGAATCTAAAGACATTTTTTTATTGTCCTTCATACTTTCATAAGCCTTAACTCTTACAACCATGACTGGGTGTAATATACCCGGACGATATTTTCGGCTCGCTATATAGTTGTTTCAGTTTTGTGAAAATATTATAGTTATATGTTGATTTCATCTGATTAATTATATAATATTCCTTTTTGTAAGACTTTCAGCTATAGTTTAACAAATAAAAAATCTTGATGCGTTAATCTGAACCACTGATATATATATTTTTTAATCTTTGAAATTTTTTAGATTTCTCCTAAGCCTATTCGATCACAAAAATTGTAATCTTTTCTCTTAAAATTCATTTTAAAAATAAAAAATGATTCCTCATTTTTCCAGCAATTTAAAAAAATGTTATTTGTTTCTCTAAAAACCTTTCAAATTTTCCTAAAAGGTCTTATTTTTTTAAATCCTTGAAAATATAAATTTAGTTATTGAATTTTCTAGAATGGTTACAAAACCTTTAAACATGTCTTAAACTTACTTGAACTTTTTCGAAAGTATTGTAATCTTGCGAAGTTGAAAAATTTGCTTAAAAATCGTCTAAATTATTTTTTTAATTTTCAGGAAATCAGTTGTAATGCTTTCAAATCTTTTAGAATTTTCTCTTAAAATTAATCTTTAAAAATAAAAAAACTTTTCCAATTACCAAGGAATCTTGGAAAACTTTATAGCATCTTGATGAAACCTTTCAAAATTCTCGAAATTCTTCTTTTCTGAAATTTCGAAAAATCTATATTTTGTAAAAATTATTAAAACTCTTCTCAGTATTTAAATTATTTAAAAATCTTCTCAAAAATGCATGTACTTGTAAATACCTTTTGAAGTAAATCAAAGTTTGCTTAATTTTATTTAGAAATGTAAAATTAAAAAATAGTGTATATGAAAAATCCATAAATTATAGTGCGGCAGCAAAATTATAAGAACTAAATGATTTTCCATCAATAAAAAATCGTTTACAATTCAAATTTTCTCTTTCATTAATAATGTCTAGAAAAATTCAAACATTTTTATCATGAAATAAAATTACTTATTTGAAAATTTTGGATTACTATAAGTAATTTATTTAATAATGTGAAAATTTTAGAACTCACTGAAAACCACCATTTTTTTTTAGAAAGAAAAATATTTTTTCATTGACTTAACTTCTTACCTGAAGCATAAGTTTTTTCACTGGAATATTCAAATGTTGCAGAATTTGACCACTAGTTTCCAGATCTACTTTTGAAAATTTAAATGGACGAATTAGAACTGGTAGATTTTTGAAAAAGTGCTCAACTTGATGTTTCGTAAATCCTGCCTCTGTTCTGGAAAAAATTACTTAAAAATTAAAAAATTAAAAATGCATAAATTAAATAACTTTTGTAGAGGTAACCTTCCTACAGTGGATAATCATTAATTAAAAGCACACATAAGACTCAAAAAATTAATATACGAAAAAAGATGATTTTGTAAATTTTATTCAAAATCTTCATTATTATCTCAATCGTTTTTAAACTTAATATTTCTCTTATTGAATTATCCATACAATACAAATTATAGATCAATTTTGAAATATCAGCACCATGAGTCTGTTTTATATGGTCCCAAAAAAACCCCATAAAAGAAAAAATGGATTTTGCGAGTTTCAGGCTCTTATTGTGACTTTTTTCGGTTTTTTTTAAAATGCAAAATGTTTCCGGCACACAAAGGACCATTTCGTACTAATAATAAGATTTTCAGAACTATTTTTTAAACAATTTTTTATTGCTTTCAGCAATTTTCTCATAGAATAGAGTTAGTAGGCCGCGGTTTATTTTAATTTTTCACTTGTTACCAATTTTCAATTAGAGGGAGCTGATCGTTCATTAATATTGAAAAGAGTGATTGTTTAAAAAATTTATTACTAAAAAAATAATATTTCCTTATGAAATATGATCCAAAATTGCAGATTAAAAAAAATCACCTTGAGATCAATTAACAATTAAAATAAGTTGAATAATTAACTAGATTCAAGAAAATTAATTCTTTGAACAATGTATTGTTGTTATTATTAGTATTAATATTCCATTTGATTAATGCTAGAAAGATGAGGTTTTTTCTGAAATTTCTGGCTTCTTGTCCAGTTTCTTATTGAAGTAAAGTAATAATTAATTCAAGTTAGCAAAAATAATACTTCAAACAATTTATTATAATTACTTATAATATTTTCTTTGCTTAATCCCATGAGGAAATCAGCCCAACTTAGCCCAACTAATAATTGGGCGCTAATTAAGCCCCAACTGGGCAGCCCAATTAACAAAAAGTGAAATTAATTCACAAATTATTTTATTTAAATAATTAAGTGGATGCAATCCGACCAAAATCCTGAAACTTTTCCAGTTATTCGGAATTTTTAAGCATCAAAACTCATTTTGACAAAGCCGACCAGCGTTTGATTTCTTGATTAGGCTTTCATTGGGTATGTCCATATAACGCCCATAGTGGGTGTTTTAAATTTATTATCACGTTATTTCAATAAGACGAGTAAGTGAATGCAATCTCGTCGAAATCCTGAAACTATTGCAATTATTCCGAAATTTGAATTGTCAAAATTTACGTAGATAAAGCGGATTTAGTGTTTGATTTCTTAATTGGGCTTACTTTAGGCATATCCATAGAAAGCTCATAGTAGGCATCATAAATTACTTGACAGATTATTTTAATCCTAAGAGTCAATGGATGCAATCCCAGCCAAATCCTGCAACTATTACAATAAATTATTCCGAAATTTTAATCGTCGAAACTTACGTAGATAAAGCCGATTAAATATTGTTCATACAATAACATTTTTCTTTTAACATTACGGTAAATGTATAATATATTTTACAAATTATATTTTTAATATGCTTAAAATAATGAAATTCTTTCCGAATTAGATATACGTTTTATATTAAAATCAATATTTCCTCAAAAAAAATCAAAGAGTTCAGCAGAGTATAGTACAATTTTCAAGTGAAACAACAATAACTGAACATTTTTGGAAAATAAGCATTTCATAATTTTGAAGAGCCCGCGTGTATTGGTTAACGTGTGCACTGTGCGGGTGCGCGAGCCGCAACGCCGCAGACGGACTCTGTCGTCTGCACTAAAGCACTTGCAAACGCCATTTTTTCTTGTATTCGAATCCGTTCAAGCTTCCATAAAATGGAGTTATTTTTTACAACGTTCTTTCGTTTTTACTTTGTAGAAATAAACAAAATAAGTGATCGCTTTGTGCTATTTCCCATACTCAGCTGAATATTTGTACTAAACCAAATATATTACAGAAAACAAAACTTCAGATGCTTTTAGGACTGAGCTGACTGTTGGGAGAGACTGGAATGGATTTCAGAAGGAATAAGAGGATGCTAAGAGTTTTTAAATCATAAAGACGCATCTAATTAAAAAAATATACTAATAAATATTTATTATTTATTACTTTTAACTTTAGCAATTCAATAATTGTACCCTTTTTTTATTAATTGGGCATAAAGTGGGCTGCCCAACCAAGGCTCAGTTTGTTATCTCTATCTGGGCATTCGTTGGGCTGACCGTTACAACCCAGACAGGAGCTCAGTTGAGCATTGATTCGGCTGCCCAATTGAGGGCCAACTATTATTTGGGCAATCTGGTTGCGTCCCAATCTGGCCCCAATCAACTTTTCCTTATAGGATTGGTCGAATTTTGCCGTTTTTCTTAAATTTTAAACCGTATGTCTATTTTCTTATAGGCATGACTCAATAATTAATTATATCTAGCAAAAATAATTGTTCAAACAAATTATTGTTGTTTATAACTATCTTTATCTTTATCAGTGTCAGATAATGCGATTTTTTGGCAATTTTTACCTTTCTGTCCTTTTTTAACTTATTGAGGTAATAATTAATTAAAGTTAACAAAGAAGTTGCTTAAAAATTTAATATTGTCTATAACTTTTATTCATGGACAAATAAGTCAAACTGGACAGCAATTATTTTTAAAATAATATTATTGTTTTAAGTGAATTATTTTCACTCTTTTTCGAATGCAAAAAAATAATTCGAAGAAAAAAAAATCTATTAAACCAATAATATTAATAAATTGTTTAAAAATATTTTTTTATTACTCCAGTTTATTATTTACTTTATTTTAATGGAAAATTTGATTAAAATTGAATTTTTTTGTTTGAAAAATGCAATTTTGTAGGATTATACTAAGAGAATATCATTGAACAATGACAATACATTGCTTAAACAATTACTATTATCAACATTAATGAACACTCACCTTCCTCTGATTAAAACTTGGACAAAAAGTGGAAATTTTTTGAAAAAACCTCGACTTTCCATCTCTAATTCTAAAAGAAAATTGCGAAAAACGATAATAAATCATATAAATAATTTATGTAAATATAAAATTATTTGGGGTATTTTTGGGAACCTATGAACAGAATTATGCTGTTTATATTTAAATAGTGATAAATTATTTGTATTCTACGGCTAATTGTAAAGAAAAACGTTTAGTTTTCAACTGGATTCAAAAACTATTGAAAAATGTATTATTTAATAATAAATTTATAATCTATATATAATAATAATTTATTATTATTAATTAAAAATTATTTTTGTCCGATCGCCTCCTGGAAAACGAACCATTGCATGCACATTAAGCAGGCGTAATGTGGCCACTTCCAGCCCAGTGGCCTTTGCACATGCGCACTTCGCTTCCGGGCCAACATGAAACTTTACGCCCCTGCATACAAAACTTTACGCCCGCTATTCATGCACTGCACCACATAAGTGAGACGCCCGGCAGAAGTGGTAATATCATTTGATGTAAATTGAAATGCTTTTTCTTTGAAACCTTTCATCATAATATATTTATGAAAGGGAAAAGGGAAAGTAAAAAAGGAAAGGGGATAACAAGAGAAAGAGAAAAAAAGTAAAGGAAACGGGGAAAGGTTGAAAAGGGAAAGGGGAAAGCTAAATAGTAAGCGAGAACGGAGGAACGGAAATGCAAAGGAAAAAATGAGAAACTGGAAAGAGTGGAAAGGGAAGGAGAAAGGAAAATGTGGAAATATGAAAAATAAAAGAGGAAAGAGGAGAATAGGAAAAAGAAAAAGGTTAAAGGAAAAGGGGAAATGAAGAAAGGGGAAAAGAGAAAATAGTGGAAATGGAAAGGGGAAACGGTGAGAAGGAGAAAGTAGAAAGGGAAAAGAAAAACGATAAACGGGATTGGGAACAGGGGAAAGGAAAATGCAAGAGGGAAACGATAAAGGGGCGAAGGAGAAGGGAAATGGGAAAGAGTGAAACGGGAAAGGGGAATAAGGAAAAGGGAATGGGAACAGGAGAAATGGGAACGGCTGAAAAGAGAAGGAGTAAAAAGGGAAAGAAGAAAAGAAAATGCGGAAATGGAAAAAAATTAAAGGGTAAAATTAACAAATAAAATTAGTGAAGGAAATGGGGAAATAAAGAAAAAGCGGAAAAAGAAATGATGCAAAGGGAAAGGGGAAACAGTAAATTGGAATGGGGAAAATGGAAGGGCAATCGGTGAAACGGAAAAAGTAAAAAGGGAAAAGAAAAGCGGTAAAGTGGATTGAGAAAGGGTCAATGGAAATGCAAGTGCGAAACGGGAAAGGGGCAAAGTGGAAGGGAAACAGTAAATGGGAAAGAGTGCAACGGGAAAGTGGAATGAGGTCAAGGGAAGGGTAACACGTGAAAGGGTAAGGGTTGAAAAGAGAAAAGCGGGATCAAAATGAAAATCGTAAAGGGGAATGGGAAAGGGGAAAGGAAAATGTGAAAGAGAAAATTATGAAAGGGAGAACTAAGAGAGATACAGAGAGATTTCTCAATCCAGACGCTGTCTGGTCATGCGCACCAAACTTCCTTTATCTGTTTTAAATGCTTTTTTGTTTGCTTGCTCTACTATTTTTTGCAAAATAAAAAAAATTGTTTTATTTTTGTGTGGATTCAAGACAAAAATTTTTTGCACCACCTTGTTATCCACTTTAGGAAGGTTTTCCCTATCCCTTCGCTTACAAGTTCCCTAAAAGTTTGTCTGCTTCCGGTTTGTAAATTTGATTGTGATTACAAACAGTCACGGCCGGAAAATTCATTTCATGAATACTGTTTTCGATACTGTCCAGTTGAATTAACGTCGACTGATTCATCGATTTATCCCAAGATGTTCTGATCAAATAGACACAAAGTACAAAAGCCAAAAGGCAAATCTGAAAAAGGTTTTATGAATACATTTCTTATGAATTTGCTTTCGAGAAAAATATTTTTCTGTTTTTCTTTTAATGTTAAATTCCTCACCATAGCCCAAACTCGATTTTCATTCAATGACAGCGTCTTGGCGGTTATCAAGCGAAAACCATTCATTGATGTAGTGAGACAAAACTCGTAAAAAAAAGATCTTACAGTATATAAAAAATGTCCAATTGTGCTTCGGGAAATATTTTCTAAAACAAAATTTATCAACATTTTGACAAAAATTGTAATCAATAGCCTTAGAATTTCTTTAAAAATGGCATCAGGCTATTTTAGAGACTTTTTATACCCCTTCTCTTTTTCGTCACATCATCCATACTCCTTTTTAGACCAAATTTTTTCTTCGATTTCATCTGCTTAACTCATAAAATTTAAAAAAAAAAAAGTATTTTAACGGACTTCGCAAGCAAACTTTTTGTGTGACAAAGGGTGATATTTTACGAAAATAGACTAATTGGAGAATAAAGTGAAAAAATGAGTAGGTACAATATTGTATTTGACAGAAATTTATTGTGTTTTTAACAAAGTGGTTAAATATTTGACCAAAAAAATATTTATTTTCTACTAAGAGAGATGTTTTATTAACAAAAATAGTTGAATCTTCAAGCGAAAAAATTTCCGAAATTAGTAAAATTTTCAATCAAGAACATCTTCACCGACAATATGAATTTTCTATAAAAAATAACAGAACTCTTTAAGAAAAAAGCGGAATTTGAAAAAGTTTGAATTTAACTTTTCCACAAAAAATTTAAATATTCATCTGGCAACCAGGACTTCATAACAAAAAAGTTTCGAATTTTTAAGAAAGTAATTAATTTTTCAACTAAAATGCCTAAATTTCAAACAAAAAATTAATTTTTTTAATGAAATGCAACTTTTAACCAAACAGTTAAATATTCAATCAAAAATATTCATGTTTAACAAAGAAATGTACAGATCATATTTGAACGCAATATTAATATTGTGAGAGTAAATAAAAAATAGATGAACAAAAATGATCTTTGTACCGAACATTCGAATTTTTAAACAAAATGGATCTGAAAAATATTTAAATTTTTAACAAAATAATTAAAAGTATAAGAAAACAGTTGAAATTTCAACTAAAATTATGTATCTTTAAACAAAAATTGGATTGTTAACATAGCTGTTCAAATTTCAACCAAGTAATTATCTTTAATAAAAAAACATTAATTTTCAACAAAAAAATAAATAAAACAGTGACATTTTCAGATACAATTTTTTACAAATAAGATAGTTAAATTTTAGCCAAATGGTTGAATATTCAACTGAAATATATCAATCTTTATCCACAAATAGAATTGTTAAATTTTTAGATTAAAAAATTAAATTTTAACAAAAATGACACCAAATTGTCAACGAAACAGTTAACTATTTAACCAGAGAGATGAATTTTTGTATAAAATGATAAATAAATAATTGATTATTTCATTTTTCAAATTATAATAGTTAATAATTGAACCAAGATCAGATTTTAATTCTAAATAAAAAAAAACAGACGAATTTAACCAAAAAGGTAAAAGTTGATATTTAAAACAAAAATGAAAAATTCTTTAAAAAATTAGACAAAAAGAGTTGAATTTTCAATTATAAAAGGTGAACTTTGAACGAAAGAGATCAATTTTCAACGAAAAAACATTTTTCATTTAATAAAGAAAACACAATTCATACAAAATGTAGAATTTTTAAGCCGAGAAGCCGAGTTTTCCCAGAAAAAGGTAATAAATTTTCAACTCGAAAGTATAAGTTTTCAGCTAAAGAGCTAATCTTCCACAAAATAGTCGCATTTTTTACAAAAATAATAAAATTTTCAACCCAGAACGATAAGGTTTCAATACAGCAGTTAAAAAAATTTATTTTTGCCAAAAATTAAAATATATTAATTTTCTAACAAAGAAGATCAATTTTCGACCAAATATTCAACTAATAAAATTAATTTAAAAAAATAGTTTAACTCTCAACCAAGCAGATATATTTTCAATCATGGTATTATTTTTTACAAGAAAGGCCAATTTGCAGCAAAATACATACATTTTCAATCAAACTGTGTAATTTTTAACTAGAAATAATCTTTTTTTTTTTATTAATAATACATTAATTACTTTTTGATTGGAAAGAAATTAAATAAATAAATTCAATTAATTGGTTAAACAAAACCAAAAATTTAGTTTATTCTTCTACAAAATAAAATTAACGTTTATTACACTAATTTAACTCTTAGCGACGGAGTTGATATTTTATACAAAAGAGATAAATTCTCAATGAAAAATTGAATAGTTAAACTTTAGGCTATAAAAGGCTCATTTCTAAACAAAAATAGAACAATTAAATTTTCAGTAGAAGTAATAAATTTCCAACTAAATAGTTTAATCTTTAGTTAAATAGGAGAATATTTGCTCAAAATAAATGAACTCCGACTCAAAAATATAATATGTGGTAGAACTTTAACAACAATTTTTCTAATTGGATTCTATTAATTCCGTTGGCATTCAAATGAAAAAGAGAAGAAAGACGAAAAAGAGAAGTTTCTCAAAAACGGAAGGTAAAATAATTAGATAAATAATTTGAAATATTTATAGAAATTTTTATTTACATTTATATTTTCTAGTGAAACTCAGTTTCTAAACAGACCCTTAAATGTTTTTAAGATTACTTACCAAAATGAAAACCATGTATTTTCTCCTTTAATGCTTTTTTAATTTTTTTCTCACGCAACCTCTCAAGGGCCTTCAACCCATGCGACTTGTGCATTTTATATTAATTCATATAAAACAGTTGACAAAAAATTGTATTTCATTTAATATTTATATTTTCAAATTATTATAAAATATTCTGGCTATTTGGTAAATATTACATTCAGAAAATGAGCTTTCTCAACTTTCTTCTACTTGAGACGAAAACTATTTTATGCTGACAGCCCTTGAGGAATAAATCGTTATCTGAAAATGACTTGTCGTTTGCACAAGTCCTCGCCAAGTTTTCCCTGGGAACCTCTAATTCTAGATCATAAGATAAAATGCAATTATCTAAACAATATATTATTTTAACTCATTATCGAGAAGGACGAAAAGAGCCTTATTGAATTTAAGCACACATAATTAGCAAATTAAAAATTACCTTGAATGAAGAAATATTTTTCTGAAAAAAGGATAAGCAAAGGACGGTATTGCAAAAAAAAATTTTTTTGAACTAGCAATAATAACGTTCTGCCTAGACATTTGGCCAGGGGAGAGGAAAACTACAGAAAACCATCTTCCGAGTTCAGACGATTATTTGACAGTCGATTTTGAAGGCAGACAGTCTGTATTCAGTTTGATTGACTAA
Organism: Belonocnema kinseyi; assembly: GCF_010883055.1. Taxonomy (NCBI): domain Eukaryota; kingdom Metazoa; phylum Arthropoda; class Insecta; order Hymenoptera; family Cynipidae; genus Belonocnema; species Belonocnema kinseyi. The sequence goes on along the minus strand of NC_046662.1, from coordinate 51,647,575 downwards.
TTATGAAATAAAAATATATGCATCAATTTTGAAGAACCATAAAAAATATAATTATTAATCATGTATTAAAACAAAGCCACTTTGTTTAGATTTCAATGTTTTTAGTTTCAAATCATAAAATTTGAAACCTACTTTTGAAATGGTTCTATCTTGAAGATTTTGAATTAAAGATCCTACTATTTTTAATTTGTATAATTAAAAATAAATTTCTTTTTTATGTTTTTTAATTATTTTAATTCTAAAGATTTACAATTTAAAACTTCTTATTTTTGAAAATGTGTAAATACGAATTCTGAAATTTTGATGATTTTGAAAATCAAAAGTCAAGATTTTCCAAGTTCTAAATCTTCGAAATTGATGAAATTTAAAAAGTAAACTATCAAGGTTATTTGGAAGGTCTTCAATTTTTAAGACTGATAATTCCAAGTTTTTCAATTAAAAATAAAAATCTACAATTAAAAATTCCCGAATTTTTAAATATAGAATTGCACATAATACTCGGAAATTCAAGCAATTTATCTTCAGAAATTTTTTAATGAAAAGACAGTCATCACAATTATAGAATTTTCAAAATTAAAGACAAAAAAACTAAAATGAAAATTTCAAGTCTAACAATATATATATTTTAATCGAAAAAGACGAATTTTCGAACCAAAGAGGAAGAATTTTTAATAAAATCTTTGAATTCTCTATTTTTATCCAAAAAAGATTACATTTTGTACTAAAACAGATGAATTTGTGATAAAAAACGATACATTTTTTTATAAGTGGAACTTTCATCCAGAACAGATTTCAGTTCATTTTTCAATACCAAAATACACATTTTAAACAAAAAGTCAATTTTCTATGAAATAGTTTAGTTTTCAAGAAAATAGTTTGATAGCTTAGTTTCTAAGGAAACAGTTGCATTTTTATCAAAAAATTATTTAATTTCTGCTACATCAGGTAAACTTTAAAACAAAAAAGACAAACTTTAAAAAAAAATTGAATTTTTGAACGAAGAGTTAATAAAAAAATGTAATTTCTGATTAATTAAAATAAATTCTGAGATTCTCATAAATTCTCAGAGAATATATTTCTCGGTTATATTCTCAATAATATTTTCTTTCTCGTTACCGTTCTCAAAGTTATATAACATTTTTAATTTGAATTAACGGAAATTTGTTATTTTGCAACAAACTTACTACTTTTTGTTGCTAAACTTTTCATGATACCATTTCTTCTAAGATTTTGAAATTAATTAAAGAAGGTCATAAATCAATGTGAAAACTAACTAAAAATAATTTATTAGTTGGTTAGAGTTACCAAAAAATTTTCATAATGTTGTCAACAAATTAATTAATAAAAGTCATTTTTTCGTGATTTGCAATTAATAGCTCATTTTGACCGATAGCTTTAGTATAAAGTATTTCAGATAATGATGAGCGCTTACAGTGAATTAAGAATAGCTAAACATTGCTAATTATTTAAATAATTTTCATTAACAAATGCACATTTTGACCATTTTTTTATGAAAAATTTCGATTTTTTCCGGAATCAACATTTTTTGGTCACTCTGAAAAATATTAAAGCAAGGAGTCTTAGGCAAAACATTTTAAGTTTATTCCGTGAAAAAATCAAGCCCTTTCACGAAAAAATGACTTGTTCATTAATTTGTTTATAACATTATAACATTTTTTTTACTCTAACCCACTAATAAATTATTTCTAGTTAATTTTAACATTGATTTATGAGCTTTTTAAATGAATTTCAAAGTCTTAGAAGAAATGGTAACATGGAAAAGTTCAGCAACAAAAAGTTGTAAGTTTGTTGTTAAATTGTTCTTTCATTTAAAAGGTTATATAAAATAGAAAAATACGTTTTCATCAGAATTTTTGATACTATCTTTTTATAGATTTCAACGGTATTTTATACAAAGAAAAATGGAAATTTTAAACATTGTTGGTCAGTTTTAGTAAACTTATTTAATCTTTTGAATAAAATTCACAAGTTTCATCATTCTAGATACAAATTTTTTAGGACAAACTATTTTGAGCAAACAAAGGCTTTTCGGCAGCAAACATTTTTAATCTTCAAAAAATGTACCTTTTCGTCTCACTCTTTAAGCCCAGAAAATGTACCAGTGAGCAAAAATACATATTTAATTTAAAAAAACCCAATTATTTTATTTTAATTTAATCTTTTTATTTATAATTTAAATAAAAATATTTTCTCTATTTTTGTTTAGAAAAAATTTGTGGGAAGGTTGGCTCTATGAAAAATAATTTTCCTAAGTTTATTATTACAAAAATTATTTTACCAACCAGAAATAATTTTTTTTTAGTCTCAAAATTTAGAATTTTAAAAATAAAACAGAAAATATATAATATAAAATTTTTTATTTGAAATATTTAGCACTTAAGTTTTCCCCAATTTGAAGAAGTTTTACATATAAATTTTGAATGCTTGATACTAATATTGAAATGACTATAATATATATTTTCAGTTTTAATGCTGTTCACAATGACGGTTTTATGGGTGAATTCGAAGTCTATTGAACGAATTACACTAGCAAGTGTAAATTTCGTCTGCCATCTTTTTTGCATTTATGACTTACATTGGATGGTCCCTTTAAATGGTTTAATTGTTCCACATATATGTAAGTAAACCTGTATTTAAAAAAAAATTGATAACACTAGAGACAATAGAAAATATGATTTCTGGGCAAATTTAATAAAAATTAAATTTTATTTTAAAAGATTAATTTTAAGTTTTGAACATTTCAAAAGTGTCAACAAAAAAATGTAAAACACCTTAACACTTTTTTTATTTTGCAGCGCTTAAAAAACTGTTTCAAAACTGAATTATCAGAAAATATATTTAGAAGTTTTTGAAAGATCAAAAAACAATTTTAGCTTTGAGAGGATTTCCAATTTTTTCCAAGAGGATGAAACAAAAACTTCTTCTATTAAAACTTTCGAATGATTTTAAAAATAAATTTTTAAAAAAATTTGAAAAGAATTACAAAAGATTGTAAATGATTCCCTAACATTAAAAAAGAATAATTTTGAAAAATATTTAGATTTTGAAGATATTTCAAAATAATTAAAAATTTGAACAGATTTCAAAGTTATTAAAAAATGTAAATTTTGAAAGATTTTTAAAAAGAGGCCTTTTAAGAAACTTGGAGGTTTAAAGAAAAAAAACAATTTTCTTTTGAAAAATTAAATTTTAGAGAGATTGTTTTAAAACATTCCCAAAATAAAAAAATTGAATATTTAAATGTTTTTTTTTATATTTGCAGCATTTGATTGTTTTAAGATACAACATTATTTTTCAAAAATATTTACAAGTTTTTGAAACGATTTAAAATTATTTTAATCTTAAGAAAATTACATCATTTTTAAATTTTCCAAAAACAAAAGCTTTTAAAGAATTTCGAAAGCCTTTAAGAGAATTTAAAAAATCTGAAGATTTATGAGAAGCTTTTCAAGAATTTTGAAAGGTTTCAAGAGAATAAGAAAATTTTCTTAGGATTTCGGACAAGAAATTCTTAATATCTTCCAAAATAATTCAGTTTTCCTGAAATTCGTTCTGTAAAATTAAAATAGCCTAAAAATCTGCCCGAAGCTTTTTTGAAAATTTTAGAATTATTTAAAAATATTCTTTAAAAATGATTTTAAGAAAATCAAAAATCATTTATAATATTCTCAGAAATCATGAGAAAATGTTCTTATTCTCTTCAAGCCTTTCAAAATTCTTGAAAAGCTTCTAAATTTTTATTTAAAATAAGGTAAATTTCTCAAGATTAAAATAATTTTTGAATCACTAAAAAACTTGTAAATATATCTTTAAAAAATGAAGTTTCTTAAAAAAACAATTTAAATGCTACAAAATTTAACAAACGCGTTTAAATATTCCAATTTTTTAAAAATCTTTTAAAACATTCTCTCAAAATTTAATTTTTCAAACAAAAATAAAAATTGGTTTTTTCCTTTTCTTGAAACCTCCAATATTCTTATAAGGCTTCTTTTTTCGAAATCTCTCCAAATTTTTAATTATTTTGAAATATCTTCAATACTTACATATATTTCAAAAATATAATTTTTTTAATCTTAGGGAAGCATTTAAAATCTTTTCAAATATTATTCTATTTTTTTCAAACATATTTTAAAAAAATCTTTTGACACCTTTCACTAAGTCTTAGGAATATTTGTTTCATCCTCTTGAAAAGTTTGAAGTTTTCTCAAAATTAAAATTCTTTTTTGATCTTTGAAAAACATCTAAATATCTTTTCTGATAATTCAGTCTTCAAACCAATTTTTAAAGCCATACAAATTAAAAAAAGTGTTAAGAAAATGAAAAATAGTGTCTTTTGCTTCCTGGGAAAATCATTGATGATTAAAACAATGAATTATGTGAAAAAATGGAAGAAAATTTAACAAAATTTAAAATTAATTCCTACAATTTCAAAAAAGTTTGTAGTAGATTTTAAATGCAAAATATTTTCATTGTGCGTCTGACATGTAAGAGATAACTCAATTTTTTCGATGTTTCAAATCTTTCGAAAGGAATAAAAATTAATCAAAACTTGGAAAGAGTTTTTCAAAATTATAACAAAACGTAGATTTTTTAAAGAGAAAAAAAGTTTTCAAGAATATTTAAAGGTTTAAAGAGATTCAAAATTTTTTATTAAGATTGTTGAAAAAATTGCAAGTGATTAGAAAGAATGCATTTTTTTAAAAGAAAACCAAGATTTCAAAAAATTTAAAACAAAGTAGACACATTTCAAAATAAATTTTTGGCTAATTTTTTCCGAAATTGGAAAAAAAGTCTAGGACAAATTTGAATAATTAAAAAAAATTATTAGAAATTTTCTCAAAAATCTTAAAACCATTATATAAATAGAATTATAAAAACAAACTGTCAATAACTATTTCCTTGCTCTCAGGTCTTTGAACTTAATTTAGCTTCTATTTTATATTCGAAATTATTTTTGTCCTCAAATGTAAAAACTGCACGTGTGCTTGTCACATGAATAACGATGCTAGTAATAGTAAAAAATTATTTCTACAGATAGTAGCTACAAGAAAGTATTTCATAGCTTATTAAAATGGAAAAAAATCTCTTAAACCTCCCCTTCCCGTAAATTCCCTAGTTAGGGTACCCTCACTTTTCTGAGTTCACATCACTTCCCTGAGTTTTCTGAGTGATGAATTGTGATTTGCGGGTTGTTGGTTCTCAGTTATGGATTGTGTGATGTGAGTTGTTCAATTTGTGTTATGAGTTGTGAGCTGTGAGATTTTGGGTTGTCATTTTTTAAATGAAGGTTGGGAGTTGCAAGTGGTGGGTTGTCCCTTGCGAATTTCGAAATGTTAGTTGTGAGTTGTATGTTGTGAGGCCTGAGTTGTGAGTTTCAAGTTGTGGGTTATCAATTATGGATTATGACTTTTGGATTGTGAAATGTGATTTGTGAGGTGTAGGTTGTCTTATATGGATTATCGGTAATCAGTTCTTAAATTCAGGTTGCGAATATTAAGTTGCATGTTGTCAGCTGGAAGTTGTGCGTTGGCACATGCGAATTGCTAAATGTTCGTTGTAGGTTGTGATCTTTGAGTTCTGAATTTTCATCAGTGGGTTGTCACTTGTGGATTATCACTTATGGATTTTTAGGTTTAGGTCTTGAGTTATAGGTTGACAGTTATGGATTATGGGTAGTCGGTTGTTAAATTTGGGTTGTGAGTTGTATCTTTTAATATTTAAATTCTAAGTTGCAAGTTGTGGGTTGTAACTTGCGAATTTCGAGATGTAGGTTGTAAGTTTTAAGTTGTTAGTGGGTCCTGAGCTGTGAGTTATGGATTGTGAACTTTAAGTTTTAAGTTTTAAGTTGTGATTTGCGAGTTGTGTTTAGTATGTAATGCATTATGAGTTGCACTTTTTGAGCTGTGAGTAGTGATTTGTGAGTTTTGAGCTAGAAGCTGCAAGATGTGAGTTGTGAGTTTTAGATTGTCACTTGTGACTCCTGGGTTTGTGGGTAATGATTTATGTATTTTGGATTGTGAGATGTTGGTCGAGAGTTATGAGCTGTGAGTTAGGAATTGTGAGTTAAGAGTTCAGGGTTGTGACTCGTGAGATGCAGCTTGTGACCTGTGAGTAGAAAGTTTTCAGTTGTGAGTTATGTATTGCAAGTCGTATATTAGGGCTTGTGTAATGTCAGATGTGGTTCATGGCTTGTGAGCTGTTAGTTTTGGGTTGTGAGCTTTTATCTATCAGATGCAAGTTATGGGTCGTCACTTGTGGCTTGTGAGATGTGGGTTTTGAGCTGTGAGCTCTGAATCACAAGTTGTGAATTGTGAGTTGTGGGTTGTCAGTTGTGGGTCGTGAGATGTGGCTTGTGCATTTGTAGGGTCGACCCTTTGAGTTGTGCGATTTGTGTTATGGGTAGTAAGTGGTGAGTTGTGAGTTGGCATTTGCGGGGTTGTGTGTTGTGAGATCCTGATCATCCGTGGTGAGCTGTTAGCTGAAGGCTTTAAGTCACGATTTGTGAGATGCGAGTTGTGATATTCGAGCTCTGAGTTGTGAGTTGCGAGTTAGGAGTTTCCCTCACTTCTCCCTCATGACAAAAAAATACTTGGATGGACGGAAATCCTTCCGAAACTATGAGGGTTTTTGCCTAGATCTAGTAAACTAGAATGAATACCCATGTTAAAAATCCATTTAAAACTAACTTATCAATGTATTAAAATTTATTATAATAAAATATCACAGTGGTATTTTATCGAGATTCGCTGGTTTTGGCGGCTTTTGCTTTGATCATCACAATCGTATTTCGAAAGTTACAAATTATTAATACAGCTGTACCGAATTGGATTTTGTCCATTGTGTCATTTGTAAATGATTACCGTCTGACAAGATTTCTTGTGACAAGCAATCAAGAGCAAAAACATTCCTGCGGTTCAGAAACTGAAATAGAAGATAACGTGGAATCCGTGCAATCAGTAACCGCTGAAACGAATAAAGAACAAACGTGCAGTCGTTTCACCACTTTTTTTGGATTGGATGTCCTTGTTCAGTATTTTTATTACCTATTTGATATTACTAGCAACTCTCATACCGAAATGAGACTACCCATTAAAAATATCAAACAAGCCACATACTATTTAAAAGCTTTATTATATTTAGAATTAAATTTTGTCTTCAAAAAAGCCTAAAAGCTTTATTATAACATAATATGAAGAAAAAACTAATTATTATTTACTGATAATAGTATTTAAATGATTTTCTGTCTTGATTTTCATTGTCTATTATTTTCTATCATATTATTTTATTTCCTGTAACTAATTCAAGTAATTTTAAGTTTCTGTAAAATTTAATTTTTTTGAATACGAAAATATTTGTTAAACTTGTAAAAGATTATTAGAATTTCCAAAAAATAAATAATCGCTAACATTTATATTGTTTATAATTGAACAATCGGCAATTGTACATCTATAAAATAGCAGAAATTTCAATTTTAAGTTTTCAGAATTGAACTATTCCAACAAAAAAATTGAAAATTGCATCATTTTCTGTTTTAAACGTAAAATAGTAAAGTCTTCAATTGCAAATAATTAAATTTAAATAATTTTTGATCATCAAAATTGATGAATTTTCAATTTTAACTATTCGGAACAGTTATTATTGAAAACTCTAGATTTTTTATCATTGAAATCATCAAAATTTAAGACGTTTATTTATGCATCTCTAATTTCTAAGAGTTTTAAACCACAATTCGTTGAAATTGTAGTATTTTTCATTTAAAATCTCTAAAATGGTTGAATTTAAAATTTAAATCTTTGAAATTGAAGATTATATAATTTTGAAAATTTTTAATTCAACTAATCTGTTAAAAAAATCTGGTTGAATCACTTTGTTAAGGAATCACTTTTTTTTCAAGATTTAGATTTTAATTTGAAAATTTATTTCGTAGTTTAAAAGTTTAATTTCCTCGTTATCAATTGATCTTTTTAAATTGAAAATTCAACTACTTGGGTCAAAATTAAACTACACTATGAATTTTTTTATTCTGGTTGAAAATTCAACTATTTCAGAGCTGTGCGTGGTGCGCGAGGTCTGGGATTGTCACTCAGGCGAGCACTCAGGCGTGAAAAAACAAAGACGGAGCGGGTTATAGTGAGTTAGTCCCCACCCACCGCCAGTCCAAAAATCGGCACTATAGAAGAGTTTCGCTTTATTTTTTCTTTAAATAATATATCTGCTGCGAAATTTCAAAAATACTTTTATCAATATTATTAATTTTTTAGAGTGGATTGTTTCGAGCTGCCCTCCACAACATGAGTAGTAAAAAATACTGAAAATATTACTTGTGTTTGGGAAATTAAGACTTCAGTTTTTTGCGCTTCGGATTATACTTATTGGCCACATGATAAGCAAACCTGTCCATTTATAAGTACATATAGTACTTACCAAAACCATGAAGTGGATTTTAATTTTATAGATTCCGGAGTAAGTTGAAGAGCTGTTTAAGCTGAGGTCTAAAAAGGAAAATTTTTGAAATTCCAAATTATATGGAGCGTAAAATTTCACCTCTGCTACATGTAATTTATTCTGAAAATTTAGTTCGGATGCAAAGATTATCGAGCTATTGCAAGAAAATTGATGTTTTGAACAACTAAGAACAAAAAATTTGTTTTATATTTCATATATTTCTCAATTTTGATGATTCTTGCCTATCAGAATTTGTTGTCTATATTATTACCAAAATATCCTGAATGATGAAAAAGAATAGTAAAAGTACTACATAATTTTACTAAAAGCAACTAAAAATTTACTAGTTTTTTTGTTTTAAACAACTATGAAATCCGTGAAAATAGTACTAAAAATACCATAAAAGGACACATTACAAAAAAAATATCAACTTTAAAATCAAACTAAAAAACACAGTAAGCTTTTTTCTTAACTTTGTAATGATCAAAAATATCTACACGTGTTTATAAAAAAAATGTAACAACTTTTTTATCTTTTTTACTTTCTGCTCAACTTTTTGATATGAAGGTGTGTACTATTCTTCCATTTCACTATTTAAATGATTTTAAATATATTAAAGTATAGTCCTTCTATGGCATAATATACAACTTCACGAAAGAAAGTTGTCACAGAAGAGACAGACAGAAAAAATAGAAAAAAAGCTTATCAAATTGAGGACAGCCTGTGGGTTAAGACTGTCTCAAAAATATTGAAATATATGTGAGAAGTAAAATATTTACAAAACGAAAATCAAAGTGATTTCAAAATTAAAATGTTAGGCTTAGTGCTAAAAACATTTACATTTGGAATTCATATAATCAGATACCTGCTTCTTAATAAGAAACATGATCCTAGGCAGACTTTCTTCAAAATACTCGTATGTTTATAATATGGTCGTTATTTGTTTAATAATACATTAGGTCCAAAAATTAGGACAGAAAATCCCATAAATTCAATTTTGCCTTAATCTTTAAAAGTAGGCTACATTCAACTAATATTTACAGTAAAGATCGCCTACGAAGATGTTGAGGCTAAATTATTGAAGTAGGATGTGATAGGGCGTCTTGAATATCATTTTAAAAGGCATACTTTTCTCTAGTATTTGCTTTGCTTCTTTTCTTATTTTCCGTGTTTGTTCTGATATGTACGGAAGTTAAATTTTTGTGTAGAACTGAGACTTTTCGTTTGGATGAAGAATTATTAATATTAGAATTGTGCGTATTGCTCTAAACTGGTGCGGTATAGAGGAGGATAAGTCTTATGATAGCTGTGTACAAAATGATTTTATTTTTGACACTAAGTTTACTTTTTCGGCAAAAAAGGCAGCAGAGATGCCTAGTATGTTTTGCGCTTTTCTAATACTTGCATTGATACGGATGATGTAATTCAGTTTGAAATGGATGTTGGCTCTTAGATACATTGCTGAGATTTTGGATTCAGTAGTCCTACCAAATATTTTCAAGTTAAAAATTGTTTTTTTCTTTGCAGAAGTGGTGTTTTTTATTTTTCCGGGTAAAGAGTACATGCTCAGTTTGATAAATGTATTCTCAGGTGCTAAGTAGAGTCTAAACTTATAGTCTTTAGTTTTATTATCATATTATTACATTATATGTCTTTACTCATATTATTAGTCTCATTGTCTAAACTATAAATGGTTTCTAATTCTCTAACACAAATTTTAGTTATAGGATGATTTATACAAAGACAAATATAGAAGTATCAAAGAGACAAATTGCTACACCTCGAAGAGATACCGTGTTTAAATTGATTTCAGTATAGTTTATTGTGGATTTTACAGGAATCAGAACCCCACCCTGCGGTTTATTATTAATTATATCCATACGTATCACATTATATCCTGCTACGTTAAAATTGCACTATTACTCCATTAGCATTCCAATGCCCTATTGTTACTGAGGAATCCTGCCTCCAATTTGCCGTGATTTTGTAACAGATCAGAAAAGATTTTCTACCTATCAATATAATTATTACCTATATTTCTGAGCTCGTTAATTTTTATGAGGTCGGATGCTGGTTCCAGGGAATCTTCAGCCTCGGCAGGAATTGTGCTTTGCTGCTCGTATAATTTTGTTGCTATTTGACGTTCTGTTTCTGCTTGATTTCTTCGAGCATCAGGACTAGGTTGCTGTATTTCTGGGTAAATTGTTCGTAAATTGTGTCTATTTTCTCCAATTGTTGGCTGTAAGTTACGCATTTGAGATCCCTTGACTCATGTTTGCCTTCGCATTAACACCTTAGTTATTTCTTGACTTATCCCAGTAGATCCTGACGTACTACAGGTATTTCCTTTTTTCACTGCTCCTAAGTCCTGTTCTGGTGCAATTTTGATAAGGTAGTTTGGATGCTCCGTGGTGTTCCTTTGCTTAATTTGTATAACTTTGAATGTGTGGAAACCTGGAAGGAGTAAGTTTTCCTTGATTTAGCTAAGAGGAAGGATTAATAATCCCTTAGCTACTAAATGCCTTGGCTTTTCATCCTTAAATGGGTGCGTAAATAATGCATAGTTGCTACTTTCTAATTTGTTTGTTATAGATCGATTGTTCGCCCGATCGAACGCTCGGATGAAGATCCCTTTCTCGGTGGAGCTGACTCGAGTCTTCTTGGATTCTGATATCCCATAGATTTCTTCCATGACCAACGAGGGGTTACTGACCATTTTATTTATCATTATTTGTGAATTTGCTTGCTGGCCAGGTTTCAGGTTGGTTTTAGCAGCTTCAGACGCGCTTTGATAATCCTCTTCATTTGAAACCCAATCAGAGAGTTCTTAAAAACGATTTTTGAAAAAAATCTATCGATTCAGTCGCTGTCTTCTTACTTGAGCGCGCCATGATAGTAGGTTACACAGACACTTAAGGTAATGAGCCAAACACCTTCTACCTTAGTGCTAATGACAATCTTAAGGACAGGCGCACGCTAAACTCCTCCGCCTGTAATAATAATTTCTTTTAGGACAAAATCACTCCGCCTCGGTGTCAGAAACACTTTGAAATCTAATACACGGGGGCGAACGGCTGGCCCGGCAAAGCCGCGCCAGTCGCGCACTCGCGATTAATGATCTCCCCGAAGAATGATTGGACTGGAAGAAGTTGTTGTGCGTTACCTGTTTAGGCATTTTTACACAATCTGAGAGAGATTTGACATGTCTGGAATTTAAAAGAGAAGACGAGCAGAAACGGGTAGACTGGTCGAAGAAAAAAAAATGCTGATATATCAGGGGTGGTGAGGCCAGCTCAAACTGGGTGACTTCTTCATGATAAAGTCTTCTTGCATCACGTGTTTGCGGAAAGGATCAAAATTGTATTTCCCTAGAAAGAAAATATGTACAAGAGGCGATAATGATGTAGATTCATAAAATTTAATGGCGATTTCTCTGATATACACTGAAAGGTATACACTAAACTCTACCTTTTAGTCAAGTGTCGGAGGCTGCCTTCAAAAGCCTTGAACTAGTTTCGGGGGTGTCGAAACGTAAACAGTGAGGGCCGCCTGAGAAACTGAAGGAGCCAGCAAGTCTAGGAAGGCCGAGAACAGAATGAGTGAACGCGAGAGTTTGGCGTAGTGAAATTGCGGACAGAGTTCCTAGTTTATCTAGAGGCTCTTGTGACACGTCTGATAAATGTATTTTAAAATATCTGAATGTGACTAATATTTTTTTGAGGCCACTCTCCGTATTGTACACCCATAAGTTATGATTGGTCGGAAAACATTTTGTAGATTAGGATATAATATTTAGGTTTCAGACTCAAGTGTCTATTAATAATAGGATTGAGGCGTGATATCACCCCAAGGGCTTTTCCCTTAGTTTTTTCATTCTACTTGTTCGTTAAATATTTTGGGTGGATCTATTTTAGCTGGTCTTCTGAATGAGAAAAGAAATCATTTTGACTTTGCTACGTTTACTTTTATTCTTCAGAGTTTAGTCGAAGCCTGAACAACTTCGAGAGCTTTGTTAAGTAGTTTAAAAATGTTTGAAACTTTTAATTTCAATCCAATTGAAACTTCGGGCATCTCAAGGATGTCGTTTGACGTAGACAATAAAGAATACAAGACCTAGAATGCTGTCTTGGGGCACACACGCTCAAATTGGTAGCTTTTTGGAATGGTCTGGCCTATTTTGACTAAGAATTTCCAGTTGGAAAGATAAGAGTACTACTTTGGTATCAGATAGTGCTGTGCTTACTACTGACGTTCTCGACGTTCTGCTGCTTCTTCTGATTGAGGTGATCGAGAAATGGCAACTGCAATCGCTGTCCGAACCGTTACCGGACGTTTTACGGAACTTTCGCTTTTTACTTTTTGATTTTGCGATGGAGAAGCCGTCCTTTATATCCATTATGGAGCTATTTCCTGCTGGGCAGGATATTGGGTTTGCGCTCTGTGATATTGTCTTCACGGAGCGCATTTTTGATTAATTAACTTAATGCGTCTGACAGACCACAATCTATCAATCGATCATGAGCATCAGTCAATCAATTAAATCCTATACTAATTAAGAAGCTAGCCACACTCAAAAAATTCGAATCTCGTACTAAGATACAGTAATTTGTGCTCACCGTTTGTGCTCACAAGAATCCGATTGCGGCCCGTACTTTTATAGAAATCGCTTCGACAGTGGCGCACCACTCGCAGCGCAACACAGGGGAGCGCGTATCGCAGTATTGGTTTGCGCTCACTTCACAAAATATTACAAGCGAAGACCTTTTTATCAAAGTCCTTGGGTGGGGATCACATTTGCAAGGTAAAAGTCTACCACCATGAAACGAGCATCAAAGCCACGTTTACGCCGCACGTGGGTAAAGTTCCTAAATTCCCTAGAATTTAAGTTCAGGTTATATAACCCGGAAAATGACAGAATTTTGGGGAATTTATAAGAATTAAAAAAATTTAAGAATTTATTATTTTTAGCAGTATTTATATTGTTTAGGTTATATCTACTGGTTGAATAAAAATTATTTTTTAGCTCAGACATATTCAGGAATTACAGTGTTTTATATACAAATTTAAAATCTTTAATTGTACCAATTTAATTCAATAAAAAAAAAGTTTTTTCTACTTTAAAAGATGACTCTTAAACAAGATACTACATTTTTCAACAAAATAATTTAATTTTTACCATAATAGTTCAATATTCAACCTAAAAAGACAAATTACCAACCCAAAAGTGTCATAGTTTATACGTTAATGAAAAAAAGAATAAAATTTATACAAAAAAGAATAGACGTGAAAACTCGACAAAAATCTTTTTCAACAGAAAATTCGACTATTTTTCTAAAAATTGATCTTTGTTGGTTAAAAGTTTAATTTCATCGTACTTGACACTTATGGCTATTTTTGGTTGAAAATTTTATTGGAAATATATGTACATACATTTAAACTAAAATTTTCTGCTAAAACAACGAATTATCTACTTAACGAGACACACTTGCCTAATTTTCGTTGAAAATTTTGGTTGAAATATGTGTGCATATATTTCAAGAAAATTTTCAAACAAAATAATAAATTATCCACATAACGAGACACATTTGTCTAATTTTAAATCAAGTTAATGAATAATTGACTTAACGAAACACATTTGGCTAATTTTGGTTGAAAATTTTGGTAGAAATATGTGTGCATATATTTCAAGAAAATTTTTAATCAAAATAATAAATTATATACTTAACGAGACACATTTGGCTAATATTGTTTGAAAATTTTTTTTGAAATATGTGTACAGATATGCCAAACAAAATTTTCATCTAAAACAATGAATTATCTACACAACGAGAGTTATTTGGCTAATTTTGGTAAAAAATTTTGGTTGAAATATAAGTACATATATTTCAAACAAAATTTTGAACCATAACAACGAGTTATCTACTTAACGAGACACATTTGGCTAATTTTCAACCAAAATAATGAATTATCTACTCAACAAGACACCTTTGGTTACCTTTGGTTGAAAATTTTGGTTGAAATATAAGTACATATATTTCAAACGAAATTTTCAACGAAAGTCATCAATTACATCGTTCATGAGACACATTTGGCTATTTTTGGTCGAAAACTTTGGTTGAAGTATATGTACATATATTTCAAACAAAATTTTCAATTAAAACAATGAGTTATGTGCTTAAGGAGACAAATTTGGCAAATTTTGGTTAAAAATTTTGGTTGAAATATATGTACATATATTTCAAACCAAATCTTCAACCAAAATAATGGATTATCTGATTCACGAAACACATTTGTCTATAATCCTATACAAATTTTCAACAAAAATAATTAAATATCTGCTTGACGCAACGCATTTGGCTAATCTTGGTCGAAATTTTTGGTTAAAATGTAAGTTCATACAGGGTGTCTAAAAATCCCGGGACAGTTGGATATTTCCTCAGGTAAAATATTTTTTCAAAAAAGTGAAGGTCACTTTTAAAGTAAATTTCTACAAGAAATTCAGTGGTGACCTTCATTTTGACCTTCAAGTTGACCTTCATGGCTTATTGAAGGTCAACTTTTTTTTCTTATAGAAACCCCCTCTTTTTACATCTGCAATCAATAAAACGGAAAATTCTACGTTCATGTACGTATCCAACTCATAGGTAAATTGTGACGTTCAAGGTCAGTTATAGGTTCATTGAAATTAACAAAGTTTTCCAAGAGGTCAGTGTAATTCCTGAAGTAAAGGACCCCACACTAAATGTATGGGAAAATGGCTTTCGGTGGATTTAGCTGAAACTTTGTAATTTTTAAGGTTATAAGTGCCGGATAAAATATCCGTAAAAAATATCCAAAAAATGGACAGCTTGAGCGTTTGCGGCGCTAAGCGCTCAAGATCAGTGAATAAAACGAATTACAACAGATTTCGTTGCAAAAGCGATGTCAACATAGAATTCACGGTTCAGATCGTGGTCTGTCATATTTTCGCCTACACCGTAAACTCATATAGAGCGCTTTTTAAAACGATCAAACGCTAAGCGCCCAAGATTTTAACTTAACTAATTAATCACTTCTTTAAAGGCAGAAATGGTATCCTAAGTAACATTAGTAACTAGTGCGCACATCGATAATAACAGTGTACTCTTCGCCAGAGGGACGAACGCTAAGCGCCCATAATCAGCGAATAGAACCAATCCTAGTAGCTTTAGCGACACAAGCGATGTCTGTATACGAAACACGCATCAAGAAAAGGCCTTTCACAAAAGAAATGACAGACAAACATACCGTCGTCGATGGAAATAATTAGTGAATGCTGCATGATGAACAACTGTCACTTTTTAAAGCAAAAAGCGAACGACTTCAGAATGAGCGACGAACTGAAAGTAGGCCTAATGACTTAAAAAAAG
>NC_046662.1:51624020-51631621 GCF_010883055.1 Belonocnema kinseyi | reverse complement strand
AAAATCTCTATCCCATCCACACACTACTCCTTTCCCCTGCCGAGTGAGTCACGCCTACCCCGAAAGGGAAATGGCTTAATGGTGTAATAATAATAATATATTAAATCCTTCATGAGAGTAGGTTATGTCTCAATTCCAATCAATCGATTCGCAATGTGATAGAGAAGGTCCAACGTGACCCAGGCTGTTTAAGACTGAATGTTCTTAGACAAACAGGCAGGCAAACGTGCATGTTTTGGAATGCTGATGTTAATAATCCAAGGCTTTCAATTGAATGTAGAGTTAACGCTTTTATTGTCATGGACATTTTCATTCCAGAAGAAACAAGAGCATGCTTAAATTATTTGGATGAACATGGTTTCATCTTAGGCCCCTTGCTACCTGGACTACAAGCAATTAATAGACCGTATAGGATTCCGGGACAGCAGTTACTTCTGTTTTTGCAGCAACTTCGTAACGAAGCAAATGTTCATGCGGCCGCGGCATTTAATAACGAGGATAGTTTCACTGATTAAGAGTTTGAAGCTATCACTCCTGTAACAGAGGGACTATTTAGAGAATTGTATACATTTTGTGATCCTATTCCGCAGTTATATGAACATGGTGCCAGATACGTGAAGAAAAAAGAATTTCTGACTTTCCTTTGCAAAAAGCGTCAAGGTTTTCTGATGAATTTCTGAAAGTTATTTTTCATTATTCGAGCCGAAAAGCTACAAGTATGGCCATTTCTACTGTAAGAGAGTCTTTAATGCAGCGATTTGTGCCTGGTAACATTGGATTTAATGCGATAAATAGAAAGGAATTCATTGAAAGACACGTGACATCATTCGCCAGTGAACTTTATAATCGACAACCAGAAATTCCCAGAGCTATTGCTATCATCGATGGAACTTATGCTTACATGCAGAAAAGCAATAACTTTTGCGTACTTCGACAGTCATTATGCAAACATAAAGGACGTCACTTGGTAAAACCTGCTCTCATTATTGCTCCAGACGTATACATACTTGAAATACAAGGATCATATTTTTCTGACTCGCGAAACAATGACGTACAAATGCTCATTAACGAATTTGAAAGAGATGTGGAAGGTATGAGAGAATTTTTCGACATTGGTGAAATTTTTTAGAGGACCGTGGATATGGAAATGCCCAACCACTTTTAGAACGCTTAGGAATTGTGTCCAAGATACCACCATTTCGCCACCAAGGACAGATTTAATTGTTAACGGAAGAAGCAAACGAAGCTCGGCTAATAGCGAAATCTAGATGGATAGTTGAATCCAGGAACAGCCACATATAGTAAAGTCCATTTTTAAGTTCTTCGAGAAAACTATTCCAATCGCTCATGTACACAATCTAAGGGAATTATTTCGTATTTCTGGTGCCATAATTAATCGATACCATCCTGTTATCGAGATGCAAGGCGCTACAGCAGAGCTTGCAAGAGAATATATAGCGAGAGCTCGTGAGCTAAATATTGAGCAAGCGCGCGTAGAAGTGGAAATATACGCTACGGAAATTCAAATTGGAATCACCTGCATGAACTTCAAGTACCACAATTTCCTTGCCTTACATTGGAAGAAATACGCGACATAACAATTAGCGTGTATCAAGTAGAACTCACCCCATCTTACGTTCAAGACAAGCTGCAACGAGAAGAAGATGAGAAGTTTCAACTAGATACGCGACTTAATGAACCTGGTTTGATCAGAGTACGAGTATTTTCTCGTTTCCGAAATGCGACAAGGTACCAGCTGTGGATAGCGTTCAATGAGATCGATGACATAGGACCAGACAATAACGAAACGCTTCTCGGTTATTACTGCACATATTGCAAACGTGTTATGGTTCCTGGGCTATGAACGTCACCAGCAACACGTAAAGTATCCTCAAACTTCCTTTGCTACAAAGGATTCTAAACTCTGTTAATAGAGGTGAACAAGCGAACCCGCATCAAGAGCCAGAAATAGTTTAATATTTCGCTGAAGCTACTAGGATTGGTTCTATTCGCTGATTATGGGCGCTTAGCGTTCGGCCCTCTGGCGAATAGTACACTGTTATTATCGATGTGCGCACTAGTTACTAATGTTACTTTGGATACCATTTCTGCCTTTAAAGAAGTGATTAATTAGTAAAGTTAAAAGCTTGGGCGCTTAGCGTTTGATCGTTTTGAGAAGCGAGCTATATGAGTCAACGGTGTAGACGAAAATATGACAGACCACGATCAGAACCGTGATTTCTATGTTGACATCGCTCTTGTAACAAAATCTGTTGTAATTCGTTTTATTCACTGATCTTGAGCGCTTAGCGCCGCATATCACTAAAACTGTCCATTTTTTGGATTTTTTTAACGGATATTTTATCCTGCACTTATAACCTTAAAAATTACAAAATTCCAGCTAAATCCACCGAAAGCCATTTCCCCATACATTTATTGCGGGGTCCTTTCACATCTACTTTTATTGAATTTTGTAAATTTTATTTTGAGTTTCATAAATTCAAGTCGGTATATTATTTTATACACTTCAAGACTTTTACTTTTATCTTTTAGTTTCGTTTTAGTGGTAATATTATTTTTCCCTTATATATTTGCTTCAATTACCAATATTGGTTTCTTACGCCTCGATTTATATTTAAACTCTATTGTATTTTATTCTCCTTATTTTTACCGCTTTACAAAATACTAATTTTACCCACATTTTCCTACGTTTAATCATACTTTTGTATTTGATCTAAGCATTTTTATTTTATCTGCGCTTCTATTTTTTCGAATTACCATTATTTTCATTTACGCAGATTTTTATTTCGCATTTTCCAAAAACTTCGTACCGCATACGAAATTGTACAGCGCGTTTCAAAGTTGAGCTACGCGCTTAACTTTGAAGAGATAGTACGGATGGACGGGACGAAAATAAAAGCGGTTGCGTACAAGCAAAAGTACGCACTCTTATTCGGGCTTTCAGTTGGGTAACCTCAGTCCCCTGGTCGCTTTCGGTACTTGTACCATTTTTTGAGAATAAAGAGTGCTATCGAGTTTCAAAAATAATTACAACCATTCTCTCTCTCTCTCTCTCTAACCTTATTCTCGGAATTCTTTCACCCCCCTCTCTCTTTCTCTCTCTCTCACTCTTCATTGCATCAGGAACGGTAAGCTCTTTGCAGTCTCGCCCGAATTCTTTACTTCTCTTTACAGAGGTCGGTAAGGTCTCTACAGCTCTGCCTCGTCCACTTTCCTATCAGTCTTGCGGCTCCGATTGCCACTGCTGATTTCTTCTCACCTTATCCTCCATCCAGACGTATGCCTGGGCAAGCCCGATCCTCTCGTCCCGGCAAGCACACCCGAGTTCGCCGCCGCTTAGTTGCTCTCCGCGAAGCTCTTCAAGTTGGAATTCCAGAAGACTATCGTCCCTCTACTTCCTCTTCCTCCTCCTCATCCTCTCCAAAGGCAGTAGTCCGCTCCATAACCCAGCTTCCTCGATCCTACCGTGTTTACCTAATCCGGCCCTCGAATTCTTCCCCCGCTATCTCAGGCCGCCTAGAAGGGCGTAACGAGACCCTAGATGCCCCTCAACCAGGGGCCCCTTCTCCCGGCAAGCGTTTTCGTATCAAAGAGAGCGATGACGATATCATCATACAAGACGAGGGCGAGCTTCTGCGCTCGCCCATAACTCCTCCTGCGAAACAGTCTTGCGGAGAGTACTTCTACACGTACCGGGGCCATCCACTAAGACAACTATCAAGCTGCGCGTGTCGACGACATGCATGGATGGTCTCCAGGCTTGGAGGTACCTCGCGACGGTGAGATCGATGGGCCGACTGGACGAGTTCCTGCGGATGAACAACCGGGACCTGTCCATCCGAGCACCGCTTCCAGATCCGACAAGCAGCTGCCAGAAGTCGTGGTGCAGTAGCCTCTTCCCAGGAGGGTACGACCGGTTCGCCACGCCCGAGAAGACCTCCAGTATCCCTGCACTAGACAAGTCAAACACATGGTCGATAAGAAGACGATTACCCGCCTCTCCTCCACCTACTGTAAATCAAGTCGGGTCACAAACAAACACCCCGGCTTGTATCACTTTTTTGGTGAAGGGAATTTTTCATTTGATTAGAGAAATAGAAATATTCATAAGGAATAAAAAATTATTTTAATGGAAAAATTAAATTTCTTTGTCTTAACTTTGTTCAAACAATGACAAGAAACTGTTCGTAAATTGAAGACGATACATCAGGTTTACAATTTCATAATATGCCCTTCTTATTATTTCAAAAGTGTTGGTAATGCTACAAGATTGGGTTATTTCATTAAATATATATTTTTTCAGGTTTTTTATAACCTTTTTTAATTATAATATACAGTTCTTGGTAAACTTATTTATTTGTAACAATCAGTAATTTTCTTTCCACTATTGAATTAGAAAATATCTCGAATAATCGAATTATTAATTTTCTACTAATCTTTGGTGGCTCACTTTTCGGTAATGGAATCTGTAAAATTTACCTCGCGATTATGCTAATTTGGCCAATTTTGATTAAAAGCTACCTCAAAGCGTCTTTTGAATAAGGGAAAAAGCTATACATTATTTTTTACAAAGTTTGCAAAAAGCTTCTGTTTTCTAGGGAAATAAGATAAAAAAGCTCATGAATTTTTTAATTGGAGACAGACTAGTTTACGTGCGTCACGTGCATCACATCGTTTTATTAAATTTTTCTATTTTTCATGGTTTCCGTATTCATCATTTTTTTGAATGATCATATAAGTCATCAATTATTTTATTTTTTTTCTTGAAAAAATAGGTGTATCACGAAAATCTCAAAAGCATCGTTGTCACTTTTTCTCGATGCCGCTTGTGTAATTAAAAAAATTCAAAGCAAAGATTGTTGCCAAATTCACAATCATAATTAGGAATGTCATATTTGTTTGCATACCTAATAGAACTGACAAAAATGCCAGATTTAGAATTGTAAAATTGGATTATTACATTTTAAATCGAAATAAATAATTTTTTAACAAAAAATGGAATTTTTAACAGAATAGTTAGATTTTTAACCAAACTCATGAATCTTCGTTAAAAAATGGAATCTCGACAAAAAGTATAATAGTTGTTAGTTCCATTCAAAAATATTTTAATTTAAAAAAGTTTATTGCCAACAAGAAGATTAATTTTTAAAAAAGTCTAACATTTAACTAAAGAAATGAAGTGCATAGGGATTTTAAATTGAAGGTTAAAGCACTGGCAACTTTAATTTATCACGTGTATATTATATTTATTTCTGTACCTCGGAATGGGGCTGCTTATTCAGATATTGCAAAACAAAGTACAGAATTTAATTATCAATGATTACTTTTATCTTTTTGTTTTCTATTTTGCATTAAATTTTATTCTTAGATACCTTGAAAAATGTACATCGTTTCAATACATTTATATTATTAGTTTATTACAAATCCTCATATGCATTAGTATTGAAACAAAAGTATTTTCATTACTTTATTTTTATGATTAAAGAAAGTGCACATCCTTTAAAAAACATTGTTATTGTCACTTTTTCATCAATTTAATTTGTTTATTTTCAATTTTATTTTTCATAATTGAAACTAAAAAATACGCGTCATAGGGTAATGTGGATCTAAACAAATCTTTTGATATAATTTAGACGAAAAATGTTGTTAAATAATATGTTATTGTGGCTTGTGCCCTTTTTCCAAAAAATTAATTTTTCATTTTTAATATATTTTTGTAACCAGAGCTTCTACCAAATTAGTAGATGGTTGTTGATTGAAAATCTTTTGCTTACAATGTCGTTAATCTCTTATTTTTATGATTCGAATAAAATCTACTTTTCCTATCTAAAAATGATTAATTCTTTCACTTGTTGTTCTTAACTTTTGTCGATTTTCAAAAAAATTAGTTTTTTTATTTTGAAAATTATTTTTGACGATGAAAACCAAAAACTACGTGTCCTATCAAAAAAAGCATACACGACAAATTTGGATGAGTTTTATAACCCCTCACTGATGAAATTACTCACTCAGGGCTAACCTCTTCTACCCTATCTTTATCACCCAGTAATCCGAAAAGGAGTATTCCTCGTTATGTTTCTATGGCCCTGAAAAGGGCCGGTTGGTGTTAATGAATGCACTCTCTTACGGTTCTCCTGATGACTGGGGGTTTCCTCGGTACTCAAATGGATGTATCCCTGACGACGTTATAGCCAGATATCTAGGTCCCTCATGCCTTTTGAGACCTCTCGTTGGCTATGTGGAGATGGGAGGAACGTCCTCTTGCCCTTGCTCTGAATGAATAACTGCCAGGCGTTCTGCTGTTCATTCATCCCTCTTCCACGTGAACCTCCAATTGTGCGTGAATGCTTCGAGGTGAAAA
The DNA here is from genome assembly GCF_010883055.1 of Belonocnema kinseyi. Classification (NCBI taxonomy): domain Eukaryota; kingdom Metazoa; phylum Arthropoda; class Insecta; order Hymenoptera; family Cynipidae; genus Belonocnema; species Belonocnema kinseyi. Next base: position 51,625,239 of record NC_046662.1, on the reverse strand, counting down.
ATTCTTGGGTGGTAGCGGTGATCCACCTCGCGTAGTACGTTCGGGTAAATTACTTCTTTTGGTGTAATATTGGCCTGGTTGTAGAAATTTTCATCTGGGTGACTTTCTTCTGCTGCTAATAGTTTAGTTCCAGAAGCTACCATCCGAACCCAGTGTCGAAAGTGATCTCGCTGATGCCGATAACGTTGTTGTCAGTCGTGTTCCCTAATTATTTCTAGTTCTTCTAGACTCCTGCGAGTTGCCGGATTAGCTCTATCCGGAACCGGCCCCACGGGCTCGAATAATAGAACGCACCCGGGATCCAACGTCCGCACGAGAGATCGGTCGTGTGCTGGATTAAAGTCCGCCTGCCTCGTCCGTGTTTGGAACGTAGCCTCCGTGGAGTGGTCTCGCTACGTTGGCTGTTGCGTGACGGTGTCGTGGGTCGAGGAAGCTCCTGCTCGCCTCTCGAGTTAGAACTGGTCAACTCCGGTTGATCAGCTGGATTGAAGACTGCCAACTCCTGTTGACAGTCGGGTCTGGAACTCCTCGTCGGCTCCTGCCGACGATTTGATTCTGGTCGTCCCCAGAACTTCCGTTCGCACTGCCTCTTGCAGAAATTAAGTCCCATTCAAAGAGGTCCACAGGCACTGCTCGCTAAAACGACCTGCAAGCTCTCTTTGAAAGGCACCGAATGTTCCGTCCAAACCTGGTAATCACCCAACAGGCACTGTGTGTTGGACGACCAGCAAGGTGGTTACCAGTCCGCTGAAGGTGAATGTTATGTTTGCTAATAAAGGCAAAGCCTTCCTTGTTAGAAATTTGTTCATAAAAGAACAGATGTATTTCTACTGCAGAGGGTATGCCAAGAAACAATTAATTCTTATGATAGTTGCTTCTTTATTGAAAATGCGCCCTAGACCGGTCGCAGCAGACTGAGAGCTGCTGCTTCGAGGTAGTCGAGAGGGAGGCTGGTGGCACGGTGATGAAAGCGTGTCATGATATGCGATTACGCGCAAGTCCTCCCACTTTACTGACCATACTGTCTCCCCCACCCTGCGCGGAATTTGAAGAGCGTGGCGCCGTCGTTCAGCCTCCCACTCCTCGATAACGGTTTAATCGGAGGACCGTTTGTCGGAGATTGGCGCGCTGTCTCACGAATTGCGTGGGTTGGTTGAAAATTTTGCAAGCGCGCGACCAGTTTCTTGAGTTGCGCGGATTGGTCGTAATTTCGCATGCG
>NC_046662.1:51617582-51623920 GCF_010883055.1 Belonocnema kinseyi | reverse complement strand
GTAATATATATCTAATCAAATATACATACCCATATCCGCACCCACTTACATCCATGCGTACGCATACACTCACACATGCATACACATATCCGACAAACCAACTAATAAAAATAACCACGTTAAAAAAACATATAAGATGTATTATTAGCCAATTGGTCATGTAACCTCTAGTATATTATATGCATATTCGCTGTACTCTTTATACACCCCAATTATACAAGTATATAAACTTACACACATATATCCGTAATAATAACTAAACTATAGTACGTACTAGGTACGTGTGAAGTGGCTATATTGCTATATAAAAGTAATATGAAAGTCGCAGAAGAAAAAACAAAGCTTGTCGAGGTGAGTGTTTGGAATTCCGATTTGTTAAAATTATGGTATCGCAAAAGTTTTGAATTCCGAGCTCTCCCGTTTTATACATCGGTGGTGTATATCAAGTTTTATACCAAGTTTTTGGTAGAGCATTTTTTGTCTACTCTTTTTTTTCATAGCACAGTCTTTGTATATTCACATTTTTTGGTATCTTGCACATTTTCGTTTTCTTTTTTGTATTTTGAAAATGCAATAATTATGATCATTTTCTTTTTCTCGAAAAAATTCAGAAGAATAAATTGTTGGAGTTTCCAAGTACTATGAATGTCCATGCATAGAATTTTCAAATCTTTAAAAAAATTATCTCAAAAATCTTGAAAATGCTCTTACTTTTTGAATTTTCATCCAAAAAAAGCTGTTTTCTTTTTAGGATTTAAAAAAGTGCGCCAAAGAAATAAAATTTTCATGTAAGGGATTAATTTTCCTTAAAAAGAAGAATAATTATTAATAAATTGCATTAATTTTCTACCGAATATTTCAATTTTTAATGGACATTTTGCCTAATAATTGGATTTTTAAATAAAAGGGTAATTTACTTCTAAGAAAATGACAAATTTTTTATAAAATAGATAGATTATCAACTGCAAAAGATGAGTTTTATGCAAAAAATAGAATATTTTCTGGCAGAGAAACAAGTGCTTAACAGACAAAAAAATGTCAACGAAGTAGTTAAATTTTAATCCAAAACAATGCATTTTCCACCAAAAATATTAAATGTTTATAAAAACTGTACAGAAATGTAGTTAAGTTTTTAATTAACAAAATTAATTTAAAAGAAAACTAATTTTCAATCAAGAAGATTAATTTTGAAAGTACAATTTTTAACAAAATACATTAATTTTCGACAATGGTTTGAATTTCTATTAAAAAATTTCAAGATTAAAAAATTTAATTAAATAAAAAAATTTAATTTTTTACTGGACTTTTGAACCTAATAATTAAATTTTTTACCAAAATCGTCGTTTTTCCAAAAACTGAGTTTTTTATTTTCAATTTTATTTCTAATAATTCAAAGCAAAAATAAGCATCTTATCTAAACATGATTAATTACAAATTTATAAAATTTTGGGTGAACAACTATTGTTTATAATTTTTTTCGTACGTCGTTTTTATGAAACTTTTTTTTGTTAATATAATCTTTTAAGATAAAAAAAATCTCTGCGTCCTATAAAAAAGTTATTGATTAAAAAATGTGTTGCTCTTTTTCAGTTTAGCAGCTTCCTCTATTCATTCCACAAAGCTTGTGTCGTTTGTCCCAAAATTAAAAATTTTAATTTTTGTTTCAATTTTTACGATTGAAAAAAGTACGCTTTTCGTCGAAAAATGATTATAGACAAATTTACAGATTTTTCAATGTACGACAGACTGCAGACAGACGGATAGACAAACTTTGTAAAAACGAATTTTCTAATTCAAGGGGTCTCAAAACGAGGAGATGCGATGAAAACTGACGAAGTCAGATTTTAAATAAAACCAATATCTTATGTTTTTAATAAAAAAAAATTTTAACTCCCGTTGTTTTGGTCATTAGGTAATGTCTATTTCCTTACATGAATCTCTAAGGAATGTTAAAATAACCCTTAAAATAGTTTCAAACGCTTTTCCCGCTCGAATATTTTTTTCACGTTTATATTGAATTTGTTTCCGACCCTAATATTATAATTAAGAAATCTTCCGTGATTTTTGTTTTTAAGAAATGTCAGTTTGCTTGCTTGAATCGTTAAAGGATGTGGAAATAACCCTTAAAATAAATTTGAGCACGTTCGCTGATAAGATATGTTTCCCACTCGTCATTGCGAAATAATTTTCGACCTCATTAGTATAATAAAAAAATTTCACATGATTTTTCGATTATATTATTTGGGTCGGAAATCGATTCAACATAAAAGTGTAAAATATATTCTACCGGGAAAAGACTTGGAAATTAGTTCAAGGGTTGTTTTATCATCCCTTATCGAGCCAAACAAGGAAATCGACATTTCCCAAAAACAAAAAATCACGGAAGCTTTTTCGATTATACTATTAATGGCGGAAATCACTTTACCATAAATTTGTAATATATATCCTAACAGAAATTTCTGCGCCTGCATGACAAGTAGAAAATAGATGATTTGAAATGTGTATAGAGTAATGTGAAATTGATCAAGGGTCTGAATAATTTTGTTGTTGTCATTTTGGAACAGTAACTTATAAATAAATCTTATTTGATTATGAATAAATTATTCTGATTTTTAAAAAATCATAGTAAATAAATTATTTCTTAAACTTTAACTGAAATGTTCTGTGTCTATATCAAAGATTGCTATTAATTTCAAGGCTCATAAAAGTAAATTTTTTAATTCAGAGAGAAAGATTTTGAAAATCGCAAAAAAATTAATTCAAATTCCCAACATAAACATTTTTGCATTAAAAAACAAAAAATAACTTTGTTCCGATAATTTAAAAATAATATCGTGGATAGTCCAGCTTTTCAGGATGAATTTAAAATCTATACATTGAATATAACCGATCAGTATAAAAAATTTTCATTTTTGTCAACTAATAATTTATATAGTAGGTGGAATATAAAATTGCTTGTCTTCTTTCATGTTCGAGAAGAGTGAAGAAAAATAGAGATTTTAGTTGAAAAGAGTTTTATTGATGTGTATTTAATGTTTAAAGAATATTTTTAGTATAATAACATATTTTATACCATTTATTTGTTCTGCTAAATAAGATTTTTCTTCAGATAACTTTCTAAAAAAATTTTTTTTTAAGAATCATCATTTCAAGTTAAAAATTCTAATATTTCTCTAAAAATTCATTTTGATTTTGTTGAAAAGTAACTTTCTTAAAAAGTCATATTTCAAATTAAAAACTGATCTTTTCTGATTGAAAATTAATGCATTTTGTTTAAATTTCGTCCTTTTTGGTATTAAATTATTCTTCTTGGTTGAAAATTCATCCAGTTAGTTCTTGTTTCAACATTTTTTCCTAATAATTTAAAAAGTCCTTTGTACAAAATTGTCATGAAATAAAGAATAGCATCTCTAAGGAAAAATTAAACTTTATTGCTCGTTTGCATTTTTTGTTTGATAAGTCGCTTGAAAGTTAGAGCGTTACAAAAAAATTGACATATTTTCACTGTTTTATACCAGAATATATTGCTGAGAAAATTTAAAAACATGTTAATTATCTATATCGAAGTTGCAATTTTGGAGAGCAAAAAGACCAGCGTTAATTTCTTTTAAATTTGGTTATTATTACTTAATACAAGATAAAACTTTTTTATAAATCCACACTCCCTTGAATAATTTTAATTTTCTGTGGAAAACTAGGAAAATGTAAAACCATAAACAATCTTAAGTTCGAAAACATAATTCTTCCTTATTATTTCGATACAGTTAATAATATTAAATATTCGCGTCAATTTATTGAATTTTTCTATTTTAAATTAATTTCATTTTATAACCTTTCTTTATTCAATACATAATCCTAGAGATACTCTATACAGTTGAGAAGCGTGGGAATCGTTTCTGATTGGCCTTTTTTCTTTGAAAATAAATATTTATAAAGAAATGTTTGCATTAATTATTTCAAAGTATCAAAAATTCAATTTACGACATTCTGCCACATTTTTGTTTAAATAAAGAAGAGGTTAATGTGATTCAGAAATTTTTATATGCTAAACATGTTGGATTTACACCCTTGTTCACTTCTATTTTTACAACGCTTTATGTAAGACGAACCCATTTTTCTGACAGGGAAATATTCCAAAATAATTTAGGAACCATACCTAAATTATGTAATAGCTCAAGGAAAGGGGAGGGGTCAAAACGAGTGGAAAACAAAGATACCTGAAAATAATTTTTTTTAATTTAGTGAGTTCTATTGGTCAGGGAAAATTCAGAGATTTATCAAAACAAATTTTTTATGAAAATTAGGGAATTTCCATAGCTTTAAATAACTTCCAACAAGAATAAACTTAAACTTTTTAAAATTTTAAATTGAAATTGTTTTATTCCGTTCATAGAAGATTCTAGGTTAAAAATTTCACAAGTTTATTATCATGGTATTTGGACATGAGTTTTCAGGAAAAATGAAAAATTAAGCAGAGAAAAATTTCGGAATTTTTAAAGTCAAGTTTTACAGTAACCCTAATATAAGAATCTTGTTAATAAATTATTTGCATTTTATTTATTTTTATTCGACAAAGAGAGAATCTATTTGGCAGAAAATTATTCATTGAAGAATTTCATGTATCAGACATATGGGTTTGACACCTCTAACACACCCCCACGAGTACCTGAAAACTACCCTTAAAACAAAAAATGTCAATGCTTCATGAAATCGACCTTTTGAGCATTGTATTTCCGGTCTTTGTCACTTAAAATCATTATTATTTGTCTAATGGAATATTTATTACCAATTGTTAATTAGTTTTCAATTCTGTAAGCAAATAAGATTTGTTTAAATGATTTCTTTCTGAATTTTTTTAGAATAAAAATGATTATTATGGGTCTAGTGAAATATTTTCTAAATGTATAAACAATAATTTATTTTTTTCAATTACTTTTAATTTTTTAAACAAAAATTTTTCCACGAAATTCTTACATTTTTCTGAATTGCTCCAATAATTCACTCCTAATTCCTAAGAGGAACATATAATCTTTTAATACGTTTTGAAACGTATTCGAAAATAATATAGATTAAGATTGTAAAAGAAAGAAGCAAACAAATGAGGATTTATTAAATAATTAAGGTAAGACGTGAATATAAAATCAATTAAGAAACAACCATAGCAATAATTTTCATTAAAAATTTTTTTTTAAATAAAATTATTCACACAATTTTGATAAATATTCCACTAAAAAAATATTAATAATTTCTAATGCAAAAAATTATTGAAACTATTTCCATTTGTTCAAACAATTGAAAATTAATGAACGAATGTTCATAAACATTCCACTAGACCAATGGTAAAAGAATTTTAAAAAAAAAAAAGATTCAAGGAAATCCCATTTGTTTAAATGATTAAAAATTGATTAACTATTGCTAATAAATATTTCACTAGAACAATATTGATAATTTTAAGTAAAAAATGGACGAAAATACATTGTTCAAAAGGTCAATGTCATAAAGAATTGAATTTTTGTGGTTTTAAGGGTAGTTTTCAGGTACATGTGGGGGTGTGTCAAGGGTGTGAAACCCATATGTCTGATACATGAAATTCTTCGTTGAATAATTCTCTACGGACTGGCACCTGTTAAAATAAAATAAAAGTAATGAAAAAATTAGGGAATTTCTTTTTTTTCGGATTTGGAATAAAATGGAGGGGATTATTGACCTTTGACCTGCGAAAAAATGTTACAATGCATTTTTGGACCACCCTAATGAAATTGCAACTATTTTTTCTTAATTTGTATTTTTACTGAAAAATTTATATATTTATGATAAATGGCATCTTTCTTGGATAAGAGTGCAACAATTTGGTTGAAAAGTTGAAAAGTTTTCGGATTTTCTTCTCAGGGCTTTCAAGCCCAATCGCGAACCCGAAACCCGACTAAAATACCAACCCACTCATCGGGTTTGGGGTTTTAAAAATACTTGTTTCTCATAAACCCTTCTGAAATTACTTATACAAATTTATATGAATTGATTTTTTGAAAGAAAAAATTAATTAACCATAATTCTACAAAAGCCTCAATCTGAATTTACTCGAACGTTTAGATAAAACACTTTCTTTTTGGTTTTGTGTTGGACAACAAAAACTAAAGGGGAACTTATATAATCGAGAAAACATGTGATGATTAGATTGAACGTAATTATAATAGCAGAACTAATTCTTATATTTTTAAGAACGTATCTTTTTAACAATGATATTTGCAAGTATTTTCAAAAATCAAAATTGATTGATATAAGTGGTTTAAAAAAGGTAAAACTGTATGGGTAACACACGCTGCTACACAAATTTATTC
>NC_046662.1:51564044-51617482 GCF_010883055.1 Belonocnema kinseyi | reverse complement strand
TTTGTCTTAAGAAAAATCGCAGGATTTCTCCGGGCGCAGGTGCTAATCTGAAAAACTGCAGAGATGCTTTTCAGGCTATTAACCAGTGAAAGCTTGGCATTATGTCAGCTGGTGCGAAAAATTCGATAACGAACATGGTTCGCTTCTTGAAGTCAAGAAGAACTATGACAAGCCTCGAGCACTTCTCATTTTCGACAATTGACTATGTTTCCCTAGGAGAATTCAGAAGAGCAATATTATGGTTAATGCCGTAAAGAACTGTCATCGAAAATGTATTGGCTCAAAATGTGGCGACGGTATGTTAAGGTGGAAATGACACTGTCTTGACATGCGAAAGTGAAACCTTTCCTACCAGACTTCAATCCGGTTCATTTAAAGAAAGAAAAAGTTAGCGCACACGACATTGACTGATCCTCCACATTTCTGTGGAAGATGCCCTGCATCATCATATCGAGGAGCTGTTCACGAAATTTTTTCTCCTGTGCTTCCTTAATCCGAGCTTTCAGGATTGAGCAATCGAGATAGATAAGATTTGATGCATTTTTCTCCCCCTAATACTGAAGTTAAGTTCGAGTGTTACAGCAGCCTGCTCCGCTGGCGCTGCTTTGTACAGAAACGCTCCTTTGTCCACTTCTTCGTGCTTTCTGTTCATTTTAAGAAGGTTTGGTTAAACTTTTTTTGATATGTATTATTTGTCTTTGATAAGTGACAATTTTACAAGTATCTTTTGATTAATTTTCAATTGTTCAAACAATTGTTGTTACATGTAAATGGTAAAAAGTTATTATTTTTGTGACAAATGCTACATTGAATGAATTTCAAGGACAATAGTTCTTGTTTCATAAATTTTATAATTATCTGTACAATTTTTATCCTGTGAATCGTAAAAGGTTATTATTTTGCTAGGATTAATGATACAATTACCAGGTGTTAAAATTAATTTTTCTTTGCTTAAGATATTTACCTATTCGTTAAACAATTTTCTTTTGTGTCATCAATTTTTTATCCTATAAATTGTGAAGAGTTATTATCTTCTGAAACTAATGTCGGCGATAAAAAATATCAAGAGTGATATTTTTTGCTACAGACAATTTGCGGTTATTTAAATAATTGATAATATTTGCTTCTTTTCACGGGAAAGATAGAGAAAATGCTACTTTTTTTAAATTTCTCTTTCACTACATATTTCGCCTATGAAAGAGTGTTTTGTTTAATCAATGAAATCGATCTAAAAAGAAATAATTATGAACAACGTGACTGAAAAAAATTGTTTAAAAAGGATTATTTACTGGTTATAAGTTCTAAGATTAGATAGGACTAAAGAATAAAATACGTAATACATGAAATACAAAGAAATGATAATTTTGTCCACATTTCTTATTAAAAGGCGCCAATTAATGATGAATAATTGTAAAAATAATTGCAAACTGTTTTTCACACAAAATATAACTCTTACCATTCATTAAAGGCGTTATCGATTTAACACAGTAATGACTGATAAAAATTTACAGAAGAAAAAGCTTTAACAAATGAAAATTGTTTAAATAATGGCCAAATATCTTTAAAAAATATATTACTTTCAACATTTGTTAATCGTATAATCAGTCACGGGAAATAATAAACTTTTATAAATAAAAAGAACATAATTGGTTAAACAAATTAAATTCATTTAAATAATTACCATCCGTGCCTAAATCACCAAGTTTCTTCCCTTGCTTGAATTTTGCAATGGCTAGAGCTTGGGCCCGGCTAGTGTGAAAGTTCCTAAAGTGGAAGACAGATGGAGTAAGTACTATTCTCTGTTTTACTTATTACTTTCAAGTTTCAAGTGTCAAATTTGACAAAGTGGCTATCATCAAAATTAAATTTATAAAAATACATAAAATAAAAAGCACTCTAAAATTTCGGAGGTATCGAACATTCGGCAGTATCCTATACTTACGCAATGAAGTTGCAAGTAAGATCATTTATTAATTATAAATATTTTTTTCGCATTAATATTGCACGTGACTTCTCCCCTCAAATTGTGAAATTTTTTAACTCTAATTAAAATGAAGAATGGAAAGAAATTGGTCATAAAGTAGAGCTAGTCCTGGGCTAAGCCTGGGCCTAGTTAGCCGATCAAGCCTGGCCATTCGAACTCGACTCAGGCTAAATCACCAGGCCAAGGTTTAGTTTCGCCTAGCCTGGGTCCTGCTTGGGCCCTGCTTGGGCCATTCCAACATTTCTGCAGGGCAAATTTGTTCAACAAGAAATATTTTTTATTCTTTAAATTTATCAAATGTATCATTTATCCTGAAAAATAATAACTTTTCACGTCATACACGCAAAAAAATTAGTTTTGAAAGATATTAATTTTTTAAACAATTCAAAATTAGTCAGAAAATAATTTGAAGCTTGTCGTTCATCAAATATAAATAAAAAATGTGTAGAAAATATTTTATTTACTGTTTTAAATATGTTTTGTAGAATATATTGGACATCATATTTTTGTGTAAAATATTTTTATAATATCTTTATAATTATATATGGATATTTAATTTTTTATATAGAATAAATTTGTGTAGAACAAGGGTTTTCCCAAACTGTATGATTATGTGCTTCAAAGAGTTTTGCCTGCTCTTACGAAATTTTCAGTAATCCTTACCCCTTTCTAGCTCATCAAGGGCTAGTTTTACGAAAATTTTCCACGACTATTCGTAACGACTATTCCGCCCTTTAAAATTCAAAATTTAACTATTTTAATTTGGAATGATAATTTGAAACTTTCCGTCACCAATTCTCCTTCTTAATACAAAATTTATATATTTTGTTAAAAATTATTATTTTTTTTCGGTAGCGAATTATTATTCTAAGTTAAAAATTGAATCATTTGATTGAAAAGTATACATTTTTTTGAGGATTAAAATTTATTTTTAAGTCATTTTTTGGTTAAAAGCACAAATTAAACTTTTAATTCTGTTTTTGGACGTTATAAAAACATCCTTTAAATCTTACATTATAAGATTTAGTAAAATTTTTATTGATTGTGGTATAATCTTTAAACAAAAATATTGCCGAATGCTTTCGTGATTTGGGTTATTAATCTACGACGGGGGAAATTCAACCAGTTTAGTAGACATTTTTCAACTATTTTTTCTAGCTTAAAATTTGTCTTTATTAGTTCAAAATTTATATATTCTGTTGAGATATTGTCTTTTTTATGAGAAAATTAAATGCCTTGCTTGGAAATTCATCTTTTTAGTTGCAAATGAAACTATTTTCGTAAAAAATTTAACTATTTTGTTGATTTTTATCAAAATAATTTTTTTAATTGAAAATGTAACTATTTTAATTTGGATTTAAATTTTGAAGTTCTCCATTACAAATTCTTCTTCGTAGTTTGAAATTCATGTATGTTGCTGAAAATTAGTATTTTTCGATAGAATATAAATCTGCTTAGTGAAAAATTTAATCATTTTGTTAAAAGTTACACTTCTTTACTGAGCATTAAACATTTTTTTGAAGTCATTTTTTGATTCAAGATTCTTTATTTAAGTTAAAAATTCATTGTTTTAGTTGAAAATTAAACTATTTTCTTTAAAAATTTAATTATTTTGTCGAGTTTTAAAAAATGTTTTTGTTTTATAATTCAAGATGTAACTATTACAATTTTGATTTAAAATCTAAAACTTTCAGTTACAAATTCAACTATTTAATTGAAAACTCATGTATTTTGTTAATAATCAGTTTTTTCGGTAGCGAATTAATCTTCTTGGTTAAAATTAAATCATTTGGTTGAAAAGTATACTTTTTTCTGAGGATCACAATTTTTTGACGTCCATTTTTGGTTAAAGATTATTTCTTTCAGTTAAAAATTTATCTTTTTAGTTGAAAATTGAACTATTTTGTTCATTTTGTTGAAAATGATTTTAAAAATTAAAGATGTAACTATTACAATTTTGATTTAAAATTTCAAACTTTAAGTTACAAATTCCACTACTCAGTTGAAAATTTATGTCTTCTTAAAAAATCAGTTTTTTTTCGGTTGAAAATAATCTTCTAGGTTGAAAATTAAATCATTTTGTTAATAAGTATACTGTTTGCTTGAGGGTTACAATTTTTAAAAAAATTTCAGTTGAAAATTTTTTATTTTAGTAGAAAATTCATCTTTTTAGTTCAAAATTTCACTATTTTTGCGCAAAATTTAACTATTTTGTTGGAAATTTTTTTGGTAGAAAAACAAATTTTTTAAACAAAAATTAAACTATTCAATTCTTGATTGTAAACCTATCTTTGTTTATATGGATAATTCCACTTTTTTGTTCAAAATTCGTCTTTTTTGGTAGAAAATCAATATTTTTCCTGAAAATTCAGATTTTTGGTTAAAACTGTTTTTTAACGTGCAAATTTAACACTTCTGCTTTTTAAATAATTTTATCTTTATTAATTCAAAATTTTACTATTTGTTTGGGAAGGGATATCTTAGGTAGAAAATTTATTTTCTTGATTGAAAAATCAACTGATTGGTTGAAAGTTGAAATAATTTGTTAAAAATTAATTTTGTTTGTTGAAATGTTTTTTTTTCAGTGACAATTTAACTATTTCAGTTGAAAAATAATCACTTTAGTTACCCTTCTCTCTGGTTAAAAATTAAACCATTTAATAAAAAATTTCTTTTATTTTTTATTGAAAATTCTTTTTTTTCTAGAAGATTAATTTTCATGGTTGAAAAATAATTTTCTAAACTGAAAATTTTACTATTCTATTTTTTGTTAAAAAATCATCTTTTGTAGTTAAAAACTTTTGTTGTTGAAAAATTATTTTCTCAACTAAAAATGTAAATATTGCAGTTTTGGGTATGAAAATTGTATTTTGTTAGGAACATGCATTTTTTTGTAGAAAATTAATGTTATTGGTTGAAAATTCAACTATTTTGTTCAAAAATTATATTATTAGTGGAAGATTCTTTTTTTTTCATTTAATTTTTATTGTTGACAATTTAGCTATTTGGTTAGTCATTCATATTTTAGCATTGCAAATTAAACTGTTTTGTAGAAAATTCGTTTTTGTTTTTAAATTAAAAGTTACACTTTTTTTGAAAATTTTATGTGATTCACAGAAAATTTATCTTTTTTAATATAAAACTTATCTTCTTGTTTGTAAATTCAAGTATTTGGTTAAAAAGTTTATGTATGTGGTTGAGCATTCATCTTTTTGGTTGAAAATTGATTCATTTGTTTCAAAATACAACCGTTTTGTAGAAAGCTCATCTTTTTCGTTAAAAATGCATCCAATTTGAAAATAAATATTTTTTGTTTAAGGATTCCATTTATTTGTTTCAAAAATATACTAAATAATATTAATTATGTGTTATCAAATATTATTAAATATTTATTATTTCAAGCAATACCTGAAGTCGTTCTGACGATTGAAGGAAATTATAATCTGAAGAAATCTCAAGTTTTTATATTTTGCCACAACAATGCTTTGTCAAAAAGGTTATCATAAACTTTTAAATTAGCTTTGTAATAAAATTTCATTCCTACATTAATATTAAGCACTTTTAGCAAAAAAATGTTTACCGATAATAAGACTGTTTGTCAATTAGTTCATAAAATTTTTTTATAACAAATAAATAAAATAATAAACAAATTATTTCTACTCTTTGAGTCCGTAAACAGTCATTTAAGGCAATATAAAAATTTTTTCTGTGCAGTTATTGAAGCGTAAAAAGTTGTTATGTAGAAAATTTCAGTTTTTCCATACTTTGAGTGAAAAAATTAATAATAAACAAATAAAGGAGTCGAAAATGCGGAGCGTCAAGCTCTTCAGAACTTAATGAACTCTAATTTTGTTTTAAATTAAACATCAAACCAAAAATAAAGACTGGACATTTTTGAACAATAAAATTTCATTACCGCTTCGTGTGAAAATAAGTTATGAAATAAAAACATTGTCGTTAAAGTAGGAATCTGGTAATGTAACTCACTCGTCACATGGCCTTAAAATGATTATATATTTTTTAAATAAAATATCAACTTTTACATTTTTTATCATTTATTTTTGGATGACAACTAATTTTAAAAAATGTTGTTGAAAATTCGTTTTCTGATCGAAAATTGAACTTCTTGATAACATTTTTTTTATATTTAACTAATTGGTTAAAAATTTATGTATTTTAGTAAATTTAGTCTTTTTCGATACTTTTTCGATTTAAAAACTTTGTTTAAAAGTAATACTTTTTGGTCGGAAATTCATGTGATTCTAGTTTAGGCGGAGTAAGTCACCAGAATTTTATACAATTCAGGGTTATCCTACACAATCTGGAATAGTCTCAGGTAATATAGAGTAATTCTGTATAAATAATGAACATGACATAGAATTATCAATTTGTGTCAAGTGTATGTGCTTATCTTTTATCAAACTTCCTGGTGTTTTTATGTGAGAACTAATTTTTAACCTGAATACTTATAGGGCTTACGAAATTAACATGGAGGTTTAAATAGAATTTTTAAGAAAAATTTTCTTTAAGAAATTTTCAATTATTTCAACAAGTATTATCAGTGGCGGACTGGGTACCTTGGGGCGCCCGCAGGAAGTCGATATATAGGAGTGCCTTCATGAAAAGCAAAAAAAAAACTACCATTTTTTTGTGTGTCTCTTTTATAATAATTTTTTGATCTTTATTAAAAAACATATGCAATACAAAATAACTTGCAATAATTACTATTATTATGCAAAAAACTGTTAATCTCGCTATTAATATCTTGAAAACTTACAAAATTTCTATTAAAACTTGACTCGAGTGGTATTTCAAATTTATAAAAAAAAAACAATTAAATAGTGATGTCCTTTCTTTAAATCAAGTTTGATTATTAATTAAATCGAAGAATCATAAAAACATTATATTTAAGAATAATTTTCCAAAGTAAATTATATTTGCATCAAGATATTTTGTTGAAAATGAATTTCTTAAATAACTCTGTAAAAATAACAAAATCGTTATTTTAATAAATCTTAGTTCTCGCAAGTACTGAGTCAGTACTAATATTTTAAAACAGAAATTGTTAAATTTCATAATGAGTTAACAAACAAAATTATTTTTAACCTAATATATTCATGCAAATGTTTTTTACTATGAATAATTATTTCTAAATTTCAGTTTTGTGCAATTATCCGTTTTAAATATTAATAAAACTGGCTTTTGAAAATGAAAATTACACCATAAACGTATAATTTAAATGGTTTATTTATAAATATGAGATGCCACACGAATAGCACCGTAAAAAACCGCCAAAGCACCAACTTTTCGAAATTGGTTTCCCTCGACATAAAATTATCTCATGAATGAGAAGTTCAAACTTTTTGTCCTTTCGTCCTTCAATTTCAACAAATTCTGTTAAATGCTAGATCATACAATTATTTTGTGCAAAATTACGAATCCTGAAGCGACAAACTAAATAATTCTCACAAAACTTTTATTTGCTTTGGATGCTGAATTTACACTCCTTTTTTAATATTAATTATTATAATAATGCGTAATTATTTATTAGGCAGCATATTTAAAAACTCTATTCACAAGAATAATAAAATTACGATAATATTAAAAACAATTTCTGTATTTAAGAATCGGTTTTAATGAAGATATTTCTATCTTTTGAGATAGAAATTTAATGAAATTTTAGAGATATTTAAAGAGATTTCAAGATATTTAAGGCTCGAAGTTAGGATGTTTAAAAAGCTGCAAGAAATTTCTAAGCGAATTAATAAATCTCAAGAAATTTCTAATGATTTTTATAATTTTGAGATATTATTTTTAAAAATTGCATACAGTTCTTAAGAATTTCGGAAGATTTAGAAGGATTTTGTGGGATCTGTAAGGTTTCGTGATATTGTAAAGGATCATAAGGAATTTTCAGTATACGAGGGCTGTTTGATAAGTGAGTGACTTTTTGAATAAGAGATTTTTTTGGCAAATAAGCATTTTATTTCGCCAGCGCCATCTATGAATAGACTCTGTTAAATCTTGAGCAAGCTGGGTCATTAAGTTTGTGTTTGGCAGCCATTGAAAGCACATAACCTCGTGAATTTTAACGAAAATGAAAAAAAGTGAATTTCGTGTCCTGATTAAGCATTATTTTTTACGTAAAAAAACCAATTCTGAAAGCACAAGTGACGCCGAACGTTCAGGTCGCCCAAAAGAGGTCATCACGCCAGAAATCGTCGATAAAATCCATGGAATGATATTGGACAATAGGAGAGAGAAAGTGCGTGAGGTGGCTGAGACTGTAGGCATCTCAACCAAGTGGGTACGTCACATTTTACATGAATATTTGGACATGAAAAAACTATCCGCGAGATGGGTGCCGCAATTGCTCACACTCGACCATAAGCGCAACCGTGTGACCACTTTAAAGGAGTATTTGACGATGTTCAACCGCAATCTAAACGAGTTTTTGCGCCGTTTTGTAACCATGGACGAAACGTGGATCCATCACAACACACCAGAGACCAAGGAACAATCGAAACAGTGAGTTTCTTCTGGTGAACATGCACCAAAGAAGGCCAAGGTGGGTCTTTTGGCCAACAAGGTCATGGCCACAGCTTTTTGGAACGCACGCGGTATCATTCACATCGATTATCTCCTGAAGGGTAAAGAAATCAACGGTCAATATTATTCAGAGCTTTTATACAGATTCGATACTGATTTGAAGAAAAAACGACCGCATTTATCGAAGAAAAAAGTGCTGTTCCATCAGGACAATGCACGGGTGCACACGTGTGTAGTTGCGATGGCAAAAATCTATAAATTGGGCTACGAACAGCTACCTCATCCAGCATATTTTCCAGGTTTAGCCCCCTGCGGCTATTACCTGTTTCTAAACC
Source organism: Belonocnema kinseyi (assembly GCF_010883055.1). Lineage (NCBI taxonomy): Eukaryota > Metazoa > Arthropoda > Insecta > Hymenoptera > Cynipidae > Belonocnema > Belonocnema kinseyi. The sequence continues at coordinate 51,608,614 of NC_046662.1, read as the reverse complement.
TGAAGAAATGGCTGGCCGGTGAGAGATTTGGGTCGACTGAAGAGGACATCACCGAAACAAACGCCTTTTATGCGGGCCTTGAGAAAACCTATTATTTGAGAGGAATAAAAAAATTTGAAACACGCTGGACCAAGTGTATCGAACAAAAAGGAGATTATGTTGACAAATAAAACGCTTTTTGCCAAAAAAATCTGCTATTCAAAAAGTCACTGACTTATAAAACAGCCCTCGAAGTTCCAGAATTTAAAAATATTTGAAGAAATTTTACTCGAAATTTAAAATATTTTAGGATATTTTAACATATTTGAAAGAAATTTTTATTTAAAAAATAACTTTCTTTTTGCAAAAATAAGCCTAAAAGTGACTCATTCATATGTACGTGAATTTCTGAACGTTCAAATGAACATTTCTTACTGATGCCTTTGTAAACCAGAAAAAGTCCTCAAATTTGTGTACTTCTATATTTAAAATAATTTACTTTTGAAGCAGAATATTTTTTTATTCAAAATACATTTTTTGAACAGGAATTCTTTGAATAAAACTTTTTTTGGGTACTTATGTGGTGTATTGGCATTTGTACCAACTATTTTTTTAAATTGATAACCTTAACGTCAATGACGTTTCCGCTGTTAGCTCGGGTGAGGAACAAGATGAGATGAGATGAGACGATGCAAAATTAAAAAGAGAGAATGATATTCTCAGTTTTTGATAGTACTTCTCGAAAGACTGAAATAAGCAAGAGAACCGAGCATCTCGTATCGTTATGCAACATATGTGTTGATGATTCAATACCTTATTGTGTACAATATGTTACGGAGTACCATTTGAAGTACATTCCTTCTGCTTTCTTTTGTTATATATTAAAAACATTTACATTATTTTAAAAAAAATGATCTTAGAGCACGCCTAAATGCTATAGGGGGGAGCCTGATAGTGTGGGCCGGATATTCCTGATAACCCTGATAGGGTGGGCGGGTTTCTTATTTTCGGAGTTGCAATATGGCGCCTGTGTGAGCAACACGTGTCTCTCGTGATTCATATGAATTTCTTGATTTGACTGAGAGTCTCAAGTGCTAAATTTTTTCTTTGGCTATTATCGCGCTCGTTTTGTGCTGTGACACCTTTTGGGATGAGTTTCTGTGATTTTCTGTTAGAATTCTGAACATTTTTGTATCTTTCTGAGGAACCTGTGGTCTTCAACAGACATCTTTTGCGGTGCGTTAACGATCGCTTTTATCTCCAACTCTGAAAGTAGCTACTATTTACAAAAATGAGTGGCGATTTAAATGTGCTGAAACTTTTAAACCTTATCAAAGCCGACATAGAGGAAACCAAAAAGGACGTCAAACTTATTAAAACTGACACAGCTCAAATGAAGTCCGATTTTTTTACTCTAAAGATCAAATTTGGCACATCAAAAGCACAATATAGAAAGCTGAAAGAAATTCGTCAAGAATTAGAGGAAAAGTGTGGTTCGCTCAAGCGACATATTGACTTTCTTTAGCGAAAAGCCCGCTCATGCGATTTTTTGATTCACAACCTATCGGACAATGAGGAATCTAACAGGGACCTCTACTCATTTGTTCTTAATATTCTCACTCGCGCTGGTCTCTCACTGAATGAGTCGAATATTGACACCATTTATCGTCTGGGGAAAACGCTAGGCAGTAGGCCCGCCCTGGTGCATTTCAGTTCTAGCAAATGGAAGTAGGAGGTTCTCAACAAACGCGCAGCTTTCATAGAGTTAAACCTTTCTGTCACACTTCACAGATCCACAGAGGAAAGGCAAGAGCGAAAAGCCCTATACCATACTACCACAAAGCTAAAAATTCGAGTATCAGCGTGTTTGTTAAGGGTAGCAGTATTATGCCGGAGGACCGTCAGCTCTTTTCCCCGGAGGTCGGATACCTCCTAAATGAAAATGTAAATGAACAAATTTCGATCGACGCACACTCCTCGTCAAGAAGCAAATCCAAAGCACGACAACAGCGCACCACGGATGGATCGAATAGCTCCGTGGACTACTTTATAGGTATAACTGCTCTAAAGCCGGAAAAGTCTCAGTCTAAATGTCAAAAACCTACTAGGCCTGGTAAAGTTTAGCAAGTTGAAGCAGAGAAAGAAGTCGCTTTTCAGGATGTCATATCTCAATCTTCTAAGGGAAGCAATCTTCGCATCTTTTTCCGGATTACTCACGGCCTTTCCAATTTTTCTGATATCGCAAATTATGCACTCAGCTCGGACACCATCTGCCTGTGCGAGATATGGGTAACTGTAAAGAATTTAGAATCCCATATTTGGACCCCTGATAACACTGCTATTGTAAGGAATGCACAACGTTCTGCTAGAGTCGGCCGCCCTAGTAAGGGTTTAGCAATTTTTATAAACAAAGATGTATTCAACTTCGAAATTTTATTAATTTCTCCTATATGTATGTTTGTCGAATATTGGCGGAGGGCATTTCAATTTATTGTGGGTAATGTTTTTTTTAAACCGTCTATGGATGCTAAGCTGTTCGAGTAGACTTTTGAAGAGGACCTTTCCGGGGTTATATCGGGTTATTTAAATTTATTAGTGTTTTAAGGAGGCGATTTTAATGCTCGTATCGACAACCCAAATAGCATGGAAGGGTTATTCGTCCCCCAAAATTATGGAACATTGTATAAGCAAAGATCATTGGTATCTGAACACAACGCAAGGGGAGAGGTTCTTGTTAGAATTCTTGAGAGTGGTGAGCTAATGTTATTAAATGGGATATTTCCTAAAGATTTTTCAGAAAATTATAATTTTCTTGGATTTCAAGGTATAAGTGTTAACGATCTTGTTGCGTGTAATATTGGCGCAATAGACCTGATTTCTGATTTTGAAGTACTTTAATTGCCTACGTCATCCGACCATCTTCCGGTTCGCGTTGATATTTCGTATTTCATTCAGATGGACACAAGTGTAAATGGAGACTCATTTTTATTGTACAATAAAATAATTTGGAGCGAAAATCGCAAATGTGACTATATGCATGAAATGTCTATTTCTGAGAACTCTGCATACTCCAATGGCGAAATAAATACTCTAAACAATCTGATATGGAGGGGGAAAAATATCTAAAAATCAAAAGATTTTTTCTGGAGTTATGTAGGTCTAAGAAGAGGCAATACGAATATGCACTGCTGAATTCTCTAGCGGCTTGAATTGTAAACAAACACCCTTTATTGGACTTCTTTATCTTGATTGATGAAACTAAAGCCTCTTTATGGAAATGTAAATGCAATAAAGCACCTTGCGAGGATGAGATTCCCAATGAATTTTTCAAAAACCTTCCACGAAATTGGGTTAAATACTTAGGTTGCCTCTTCAACGGGATCTGGGCTGAGGAAAGAGTCCCAGCTAGCTAGGCCAAAATACATGCATTCATGTTGCATAAAAAGGGTGATAAATCTGACCCTCATAATTAAAGGGGAATGGTCCTTATAAATACTATTACTAAGATCTTTTCTCAGAACCTGTTGACGAGATTGACTGCGTGTGTCAACGAGGTAGACATTCTTCCAGAAAATTAGGCCGGCTTCAGGCCTGGAAGAAGTTGTATTGATCATATTTATACCCTAACTTCTTTAATTCAAATCCATTTGTTTATCCCTAAGCGACAAATCTTTGTTTTATATAGATTTCAAAAAGGCTTTTGACTCAGTAAACCACTGTTTCCTATGGAGCAAATTTCTAAGCATTGGCATGTACACTAAACTTATGCGAATTATAAAAAATCTCTATGATAATGCTAACATGTCTGTTCGCACTTGTGAGGGTCTGACTTCGTCCGTAAAGATAACTTGTGCGGTGCTTTAAGGTCAACGAAGCAAAATCAAAAGTTATGGTATATCACAAAGGTCGGCGATGTGAATACAAATTGTTCTACGTACAGACACAACTGGAGGTGGTAAGCGAATTTGTCTATCTCGGTGACAACACATCAGACTCGGGTCATTTTTATAAAGAGTCCATAAAAAGAATGTCTGCTGCGAATATTGCTATGGGTGCCGTTTCAAGAATTTTATTTGCATCTAAATCTAATGCCAGGAAAACTAAGACTACCCTTTTCCGTAGCCTCACAATTAGTGTTCTTTTTTACGCAATAGAAGTCTGGGGATTAAGGTACTTTGATTCAGTCGAGAAATTACAGTCCTCTTTCTTCAAAAAAATACTAGGCTTCCCAACATACATGCCGAATTTTTCCCTCCGCTTAGAGACAGGTAGATTACAGTTAGCTTATGATATATTTAAGTCAGCGCTGAGATGATTGTCGAGATTGTTGGGCATGCCTGATAATAAGTATCCTAAAACATGTTTTCTTAAATTAAAGGCAATGTCCTTAAAATATGATTGCAACCCGAAATATAACGTCGCTCATTAAAAATATGAATGTTTTTCTAAATAACTTTTCTGATTACCTCTGGCGTTCCTTCTATGAAAGATTTTTCCATTCAAGTAGACTCCAAGTCTTCCCACATATTAAACTCTATCCGGACTTTGAATCACATCTGCATCTTAGATTACCTTCTTATATAACTTCTATTATTGTTCAACTTAGACTTCTGGGCTCTATCAGGGGCTTTATAAGTTTTGGAGAATATAAATTTACTTATGGCCCTGCTAGACTCTGGCCTATATGCAACCTGTCAGTATCAGAGGGCCTTTATCATTTACTGGCTGTTTGTCAACCACGACAGCAACCTCGACAGTCAACAGCCAGTATTGGCTGAGTCTTTTTAAACTCTAAGTGTCCACACGAGCTGCGCAAAGTTGCATTGTATGTCCGGCAGATTCTACCAATACGAGCATTCATTCTGAAGGCGTGACTGTCCTGGCAACCTTAAACAATTTTTTCGCTTGAACAATGTTTGTAAGTTACTTCTTTTTATTCTGCTGCTTAATCTGGCTGCACATTGTGTCACACAATACAAAAATTCAGACCAGCCAAAATAGCATTACGTCCTTGATACACACTATACTTTTTGTCCTACCCTCCTTCAAAACAAGCATCTGAAGCAGATAAAGGAAGTTTGGTGCGCACGACCAGACAGGGTGAGGATCGAGAAGGCCCTTTGTATCTCTCTTAGTTCCCTTTTTCCGATTTTTCTTTCCCTTTTTTCATTCCCCTTTACCATTTCCCTTTTCACCCTTCACCATTTCTCTTCCACATTACCCCTTTTAAATTATTCCCTAGCCTTTTGCTTCCCCTTTACTAATCCACTGTACCGTTTCCCTTTCCCCTTTTCACTTTCCCTGTCGACCATTAACCCTTTCCTTTTCCTTTTTCATTTCCCTATTACAGTTTCTCCTTTCCCTTTTTACTATTTCCCCTTTCCTCCTTTCTGCATTTTCCCTTTCCCTTTGCCCGTTTTCTTTTTACTATTCTTTTATTTCCCCTTTTCTTATTTTCGCCTTTTCGTTTTCCATTTCCCTTTTCAACCTTTCCGGATTTCTACTTTTTTCTTCCATTTTTCTTTCTCCTATTCCTTTTGACTGCTTCGCTTCTCCCTTTCCCTTGCTACCTTTTCCTTTTCATTCTTTTCTTGTTCCCTTCAACTTTATTCTCTTTTTCCAAATTTCCCGTTCACCTGTTTATTTTCCCCTTTTCATTTTCACCCCTTCACCTTTTTCATATTCGCCTTCCCTTTTCCTTTTCTTATTCCCTATTCCGCTTTACCGTTTCCCCTGTTCACCCTTTCTCATTTCCCGGTGCCTTATCCCCTTGTTATTTTTCCTATTCTTCCCTTTCCCCTTTTATTTTTCTTTTATTTTCTTCCCATTTCCATCTTTTCCTATCCCCTTTTCCCTTTACTACTTTCTCCTTTTCCCTTTTGTAAATATTTTATCATGAAACGGTTCAAAGAAAAAGCATTTTAATTTAAATCGTATAATATTAATACATCTTCCGAGCGTTCTACTGGCGTGGTGCAGTGCATGTATAGCGGGCGTAAAATTTTTATGTAGCGGGCGTAAAATATCACGTTGGCCCGGCAGAGAAATGCGCATGTGCGAAGGCCACTGGTCTGTAAGTGATCATATTACACCCGCTTCACTTGCATGAAATTGCGCGTTTTCCAGGGGGGGGGGAGGTCGGACAAAAAATAAATTTCTCGGAAATCCATATAATGCATTTGCAGGTCAAGTTTGTTGTTTTCTTCGCATTTCTTGATATTTCTATACAGCTACCACCTGAAATTAAAACAATTGTAAATTATTATTAATGCTACACAAATTCTATTTAATATTAACACCTAAACACATTTTAAGTGGTAAAAGGCGTTTAATTGTCTAAAGTAAATCTTAACTGACACTGATCCCGATCAGACTGTCGCCCTTTTATTTCGCTGCTCCCATGATACACCGGTGCTCTTCCGATTATTCCTTCAGACACCCATTCGTAATATCTCTATAATTGCTATACTTATAATGGGTAGTGACGATACGATATCCCTGATATATGGAAAATGCGAAAATATTCATTTCCGCTGATTTAGGGATCTTTCTAAATACCTTCTTTCGTTCCTAGTAACGAGTTGGTTGGGACGCATAGATTGGCATTAGGAAAAATGCACATTTCAATGCGTTTAAATGCGTACCAATTGCATTTTTGTCCGAAAAATAATTACATCACATTGACCAGCATTAATTCTATTCAATGTTTTGTCGAAAACATTAAATGACATTTACATGATTCGGTACTTGTTTCGTGTAAGGCATTGCATCCCAGTGGGCACAAAATTTTGCGACGCCTTCACGACAGCGTTACAACATCTTCACGACAACTTTACATCATATGTCCATGTCGTTGAGGTGTCTTTACGATATCGTAAATAAGTCGTATGATCTGACGATGTTTTTACGATATCGTAAAGACACCGAAACGATATGGACATAGGATGTCGTAAAGTTGTCATAAAGATGTCGTAACGATATCATAAGGACGTCTTTAAATGTTGTGCCGACTGGGATGGTATACAGGGTGCGGCGCTTAAATCCAGACAAATTAAATTTTTTATTTAAAAACAAATTTATTGAGACAAAACATAAACGAAATTGTAAATTCATATACAGAAATATAGTTGTACGTGCCGAGAGTAAAATTACTCTATATAACCTCATTCAGCCCTAATGACCGCCTCCATCCTTCTCCTAAAACGTTCGCATGCTCTCTTTAAAAGAGCGCTGTCCATATTGGTGAATGCTGTTTCGATAGCGGAGCGTAGAGATGCGACATTAGGGTGCATGGACTTGTTAGTAAGCCTTTCGACTATGCTCCAAATATAAAGTCCATGGGGTTCAAATATGGGTCTTCGGGGGCCAGAATTAGCGCCTGAGCCTTTTCCACCACTTTCGGAGTTCGTGACCTGCGTTCCGTCGAATGAATGCTCCTCGCTGGGTTAGATGAACCTTCTCTCGACTCCTTAGAAGCATTTTACTTGGATACACTATCGTATACGGTTGATCTCGGGTACCCGAAGAAGCGAATTATTTCTGTCGGCGAACTCCCAGCGCGAAGACTTTCGATAATCGCGGTTCTCCGGTTGTACTCCGCACTTGTACGTAACATCCCGGCGATTTTTAGGTTACGACTATTTACTTGATGCCCATAGTTTTCAAGAACGCCAATAGCAACCTCTGGCGGAATTAATATGGGGCGGGAAATTCAAATTGAAATTTGTCCGGATTTAGCCGCCGCACCCTGTACAATTTGGCGTTTTGCCGAGTATCATTAAATGGCATTAAATGGCATAAACTCACAGGAATCACAAGCAAACCACTGCAATGCCTTAAAGTTGATGGGCATTGAAAATGATTAAACGGAAACGAAAATCAACTGAGAATCAACTGAGAGGTGAAATTAAAAGGCTAGTTCAAAACAATGAACCAAGCACATCACACTATCGAAACCAGCCTTGCCTCAAATCGAGTGAGGACATTTTAAAATCCTAAATTTTGTACAAAAAACATTTTGCGTATGAAAATACTAATTGCTTATTGTTTTTATAGGCGTGACTCAAAAAAATATTCGTCAAGCATTATTAAGCAAACTAAAAAATATAGGTGGCTTACCTATCCTTGAAGGAGCCTCGTGAAAAGAAACAAAATTTTATTGGGTACAAACAAGTGTTGTCATGGTGACAGCAGGATTGATAGTGAATAGCTTCTTCGCGTTCGATATAGTCACAGATTTTAAAGATAGTACGAAAAATGTTTTAGATGTGCATAGTTACTACCAGAGCAAGAAATACCTATTGAAATTCAATTTTAATATTTTAGTTACAAAAAAATACCTTTTTTAGATCGACCAACCAATAATGCGTGTTGATCGCGAAGCTTTAATAAGAGGTTTCAAAGACAAGACCGTGAGTGACTACTACAATACTATGGTTAACTCGGCTGTAAAATATGGAGCAAATAAAGCTACAGCTCAAAAAGAATTAAGGGATGTTCTCGATTTTGATATTTTCGATGTTCGAGCTTTCTTCGCGGAAATAACTTTATTCGGTTCCGAAGGTTAAATGAAAAATACGATCTGAGTGGTTTGATAAAATACAAAGTTTTACCAAAGTTATTGTTAATAACATTTTTCTGTATAAATTTAGTCATTATTTATTTGCTATTGATTCGTTCGATGCATTTTACTAATTTTTTAAATGATAATTGTAAACTGAACACTCTTTCTATATCGATTTTTTATTTTTACAGTAACCGTAATTTGCTAAAAATATAAACAATTTCATTCAACAAATAGAAATAAATAGAAATTCTCTATCTATTTTTTCATTTTGTATTAATGAAGATCAATCATTATATCATAAGCCATTACATGAAAAAAAAAACATGATAACTCTCATCGTATCGCAAGTTATTGCATTCTTCGCTCGGCACTCAGCGTGCGTGGCCCCTGTCGCGCCCATGTCCATAGCCCATTAGTTATACGCATTTAATTGATTCTGTTAAAAAAACTAAATTTATCTACTAAAACAGGGCCAAATTATGCGATTCTTTATTAAATGTTTTAACAACAAATATTAATTGTTTGGTATTAATAAAAAATAAATCTAGAGAACTACTAGCAAGACATGAGGAGTTTATTTTTTTTAAGAAACGAAATCCATTAGTTGAAAAATAGCAAAACAATCCATTTTTTTATTTAATTTTTTTAAAATAGAAGCTATTTTTTAAAAATCAAGTATCATATCAAGAGGTATTTTTAACGTATCTGAAGTTGATTAAAAGAACTAATTTCTTTAAATAAAAAATGACAATATGATGCATTTGTTTATTAATTTTCAAAAAACAAATAACACTAATTTTCTGCAATCAAATCTATTTGAAAATGACGAATTTACACATTTGTTTAAATAATTAACAAATTGTCTCTATTTATTTATAGGTTATATCGAAAAAAATGTTCTTAAGATTTCCACTTACCATAAAACACACGTCTGAAGTTGATATACATCATTTTTACTAAAAGTCTAACTATTGTTGATTAATTTGTTTATGAAAATTATAAACTATTTTTTAAATATCTGATACTGCTGGAAATCATTCAAAACAAGTTTCGCCTCTTGTCGTATGTACTTTTGCATAAATTGGATAAATTTACACAAAATGAAATCTTCGTAATTTTTTTAATTAAATGAATTTTCATTGTTAACAAAAAAACATAAAAAACTTTTTTTAAATATGTTTTGGCAACTTTGTTAGAAATTTCATAAGCTTTAATTTAAAAAAAAATAAAAATCGGTCTTATAGTTTGGGCATGCGCGACACGGGCGACGCGCGCTGAGTGCCGGGCGAAAAAAAGCAATAACTGGCGACTCGATGAAAGTTTTCATGTTTTTCTTTTTTCATATAATAGGTTAAGAAATAAAGATTAATATTCGGCGATTAAAAAAAATAGGTAGGGAAGTCATATTTATTTCCATTTGTTTAAATACATTGTTTATATTTTAAGAAAATTACGGTTATTATAAAAATACTGTATCGAAAGAGTGTCCAATTTACAATTACCATTTAAGAAAATTAGAAAAATGCATCCAACGATTCGATAGCAAATAAATAATGGCCAAATTCATGCAGAAAAATATTATTAACAATAACTTTTGTAAAACTTAAAATTCCACCAAACAGCTCAAATTGTATTTTTTATTTATCCTTGGGAACCGAATGAAGTAATTTTTGCGAAAAAAGCTCGACCATCGAAAAATAGGTGGCTTACTTGGCAGATTTTGACTCTATACAAATGCTAATTTTTATTACCCCGTTTCATTAATTTTATTTATATATTATTCCAAGATATATTAAAAACCTTATACCAAAGAAGATATAGTAATTATCGGCCAAAGCCCTTTTGAAATTTTTTTTATATTTTTATAAATTACAAGATAAAAGAATTTTGATCAAATCCTTCGAGACCATTTTAGATATGAATGGCGTAGGGTTTGTTTTAAAAAATAATTAATTTTGGCAAGTAAATAGTTTTTAAAAAAAAATATTTCTCGAGTGGTCGCTAGAAATATAGATTTTCAAGTTTCGGATTCATTTTTCACACTAAAAATTCTATCGGAAAACGTCTTCAAACTTTGTCGCCACCAGTATCATGCTTCCCCGCTTGCTAAAATAGAAAATTAAAATTCGGAAATATGTATGGGACTAAACAATTTTTTAATTAAATTTATCAAGCCATAATACATTACAAAACTCAGCGAGATTCTATTGAATCATCAATCTCTCATAGGCAACAATTTATTATCAAAAACATTTTGCTTATGAATAAAAATTTCTTTCACAAAAATATTAAACAGTTTAGGTGCAAAAAAATTATTTTCCACGCCAAAGTATTTGAACAAATATTATCAAATGTATATTAGTTTTAGAAATATCAACGTCAATTAAGATGATAAATTGAAAGATGTAATAGAAAAACCACAAATTCGAAAATGTTGCAAATAAATGTTTATAAAAATTATTATTGCTCTTGGTTCATTCAAATTGTGATCTGCATCTCATAACAATAAAAGGGTATAATGATGAGCGTAGCGATTTGCGTTAGATCTCGATCTAGCTGCTCCTCTTACCCTCTCCACTCGACTTCCCCTCACGCCGCTGACTGAGCGAGAGCGCTGTGTCGAGCCTTGCCAGCGGGGCACCTTTGTCCCAATAAGGAATAAAATACTAAACATAAAAATGTTCTAGATTTGCAATCAGCAATTCAAAAATATTATATTCGTCAGTCTCCGTTTTTTGCGATTCCAACGATATGTTACTTGCAATCACAACATTAAAATTAGAATAAGTTATCCCAGATTAAATTTTACGTTTTGACCCTAGCAAGCTAACATTATGGAATTTTCCATAGTATAGTTGAAAAAGCCAGAGTTTATTTTGTAGAAAATTCACCTGTTAGCAATTCAACTGCTGAATATTTTTGACAACTTAACTTGACAAAATTAAATTCTAATTCTATTGATTTACATAAAAAAGAATCTGAATTAGTGGTTACAATTTTTATTATTCATTAAAAGTTTAATAATGATTGATATTATCATAATTTTTCGTGAAACTTTTCGTGAATATTGATACCATAATTCAATAATATTAACTTGAAAAAGATTCTTTACTATTAAAAGAAAAAAAAAGAAAATTTAAAATTCTTTAGGATCAATTTTTTAAACTATTATAAATGCAAGTCTATTGCAATGTTTTAATTCTAAACATGAGTGATCAAGCTTCTGAACTTTTTATTTTCTTGCATAATTAGATATTATTATATATTATTTAATGTAATATCAGTAATCATTGACCATTTAATTAACTATAAATATAAAATCAAATTTTTAATCTTCCGTACAAATATTTATTAAATTAATATTATGAATTTATCGTATTGTTACTCTGGAAAACTTCCAAGCAAAATAATAATAATATCAATTATCATTGAACTTTTAATATTAAATAAAAAGTGTAACTACTAATTTAGATTCTCTTTCAGCTAAATCAAAAGCAGTAGAACTTAATTCTGCAACGATTCGAATTAAAAAAAAAAATTTATATATATATGATGAAATGTATGTAAAATATGAATAATATTGATATTGAATAGCTCCTAAAATAGAATATATTGAAATTTAAGATCATTCTCTAATTATTATTATAAAAACTCCTAATCTTTAAAAACATAATAAATTTAAATTTAAATTACATACATTTAAATATTTAGGTTTAATGATTCATATTATTAATTAGAAATCATTTAATATTTATTCTATTATAAAAACTGGAAATAATAAAGAAAAATTGTTTACTATAACAACATTTTATATTTTTTAAATTCCTTACAACCAAAATTAATTTTAAGCTGTGATGAGAAATTAAACCATTTGAAAAGAATGCTTAAAATCGTATACCTTTAAAGAATAGGCAACTGAAAATTAATAAATTTTACAACTTAATAGTTTAACTGCTCTGTTAATAATTGTTGTCTTCATTTAAGATTTATCATTTTAGTATAAAATTCATCTCTTTAGTTAAAAAATCGTCTTTTTAATTTTAAATTAATTTTTTAATGAAAAATAATTCTAGTTTGATTGACTCTTTATCATTTAATTGTGGAAATTCTATTTCTGGTTAAAAAAGAAATTATTTTGTTAAAAACTAATTTTTTAATCTGAGAATTAATTCATTCCATCTTTGATTGAAAATTTATCTTTTCAAGTATAAGATTCTTCTCAGTAATTGGGGAATAATTAATATATTTTGTTGAAATTCTAAATTCAAATTTATCGGAGACAAATTTGCTGCAAAGTAACATCTTAATTAACAACAAACGAATTTATAAAAATTTGAAAATAAATTAATGTTTAATAGTTAAGTTTCCATCCAAATTCGGCAGCTGAATTTGTTGAAAGACGAATTTTCGGTAGATCGCGACCAAATGAATACTTCCCAACGAGAGTGCTGCGAGAATCCACACACAGTTAATAATGAGAGTCACTGCAATTTTTCTGTAGTATTATCTCCTTTTTTGATTATTAAACATAGTAGAAACATTTTTTCCAAAAACCGACACTGGTCAGCAAATAGAATTATAATCTGAAAAAACTGGAAAGAAAAATATTTTAAATACATAGTGGTCGTGAAATGAAATCCCGTTTTCCAACTTTAATAAATCCCCTAAAGGCGCTTCAAACAAGTCGGTTTTGCTAGGCTGCCTGTTTCGGCCGCAATAAAACATTTTCAATTCTAAGAAAACAAGAACATTTTCCGTAAACAGCTCTCTGTTTAAAACGGTATTCAGATTATGTGGTGAAATTTCATTACGTTCAACAATTCATACTTTTCGACGCATAGTGGATCAAGCGAAACCGACTCGCTTGACGCGCCTTAAGGGAGCAAAATTACAAGAAGTTTCTAATTTCGTCATAATATATTAAAATACTGTACTATTTAGTCCAGCAAAGTTTTCTGGGAGTCAATACTCGAACTTATTAAAATATTTTAAAACCCTAGATCACTATAAGTGAGGCACAAAGAAGCAATCCAGCAGCTCTCAAAAACCTAATGACACTAAAGGTCTTCAAAAAAACATATCCGTATGTTCCCTGGAAGAAATACTTCAACACAATTCTCAAATCGGCATTTGTAATTGGTGATGGTGAAATAATAAAAATAAGCGTGCATACCTTTTTCTAAAAATTAGGACCATTGTGAAAAAAACTTCAAAAACGGTGCTTGCTAATTACCTCATCTGACAAGTACTTGAAGGTCAAATGCAAGGTACTTTCTCCAAGCAGGAATGCTTCGATATGACAACTGGATTTCCAGGTTTGAGTGCTGGTCTCAGTATGCCAGTAAATACTTCTCACCAAAATCAAAGAAAAGTGCAGAAGAACTAGCAGTCAATATTGAACATACGTTCTCAAACATGCTAAAAAACGGACATAAAATAATAAAATTGTTGCGATTAGAGTACAGAATAGAAGATGATAAAAATAAAAAAAGAATTGATCTAGTGAGAAAGGCAAACAGGCTTTTAGGACTGTTGAAACACTTCGAAACGACAAAATTTCGCGTTTTCGTCTATGATACATAAAAATGGTTTTATTCTTGCCTACAAAGTAGGGTAGCATCGTAAAAAAATGTGCCTAGTGGGCACAAAATTTGGCGACGTCTTGACGACATCGTTACGACATATTTACGACATTTTTACGACATCCTATGTCTGTGTTGATTCGGTGTCTTTACGATATCGTAAAGACATCGTCAGATCATACGACGTGTTTATGATATCGTAAAGACACCTTAACGACATGGACGTAGGATATCGTAAAGTTGTCGTTAAGATGTCGTAACGATGTCATAAAGGCGTCGCCAAAATTTGTGACCACTAGGGTGTTTTGCTGGAGTAAAAGGTTTCCGCTTATATTGTGAGGTTCCTGGAAATAAGATTCATTCTTTTTTTTCCTTTAAATTCGTCAAAATTAAGACGTGATAACGCTTACATTTTTTTACAGAATCTTGAAAATTTAGTATTTTCTAGAATTAATGTAACCTCAGTGGGCACAAAGTTTGGCGACGTCTTTACGACATCTTTACGACATCATTACGACATGTTTACGGCAGCTTTACGACATCCTATGTCCATGTCGTTAAGGTCTCTTTACGATATCGTAAACACGCCGTATGATCTGACGATGTATTTACGATATCGTAAAGACATTGTCGAGACCACGTGACTAAGTTTATTCATAAAATTGTTGTGTGGAGAACGAAATGATTTTGAGATTTTTAGAATGAATGAATTTTCATTATTTTCAGTCCTCACTACGTCCAAACGGATTGAGATATCGTGTTCAGGATTTAGGAAGTACCGAAAGCACTAAGGTACGTTTGTCTATATCAAAATGTTCATAATTACGAAGAAAGTTGTCGAGTAAAATACTACAGGAATTAGGAAATAAACTTTTAACGTCGATAAAGTACATGCCTCGATTTAAAGAAATCGAGGAACACCTTAGAATGCCATACTCGCAAATTCGTCCAAGTCCCATCTTGAGAAATGTGCATCTTCAGAAAATAATTAAAATTTTCTAATGGTTATATGTTCTTGTAGATTTTTTGTACTTGTATGAAACAATTCCAAAAATAAAAATAAAATTTCGCCCGCGGGCGAAAGACAAGGCGAATCCGACGCTGAGTCCCGCTGGTTGGTTCACTGTCAACAATAGTTATCAGCTGATCGATTCAACGTCAAGAATTATGGAAATTGGTTGGAGAACTCCGACGAGTAAATTTTAGCACATTGCTGGTGTTGCTATGTTTCCAATTTGAAATTTATCTTTTATTTTTAGGACCAAAGAAATGAATATCATTTTACACCGAAATTTCATGTACGAACTTAGTCACTTGATCTCGACTTTATCGACGTTCAAAGTTTCTTTTTTTCTCCGCTAGAAATCGCTAAAAATGCCCAAAAAATAATGATAGGTTACGTGTGTGCATAACTCGAATGGTAATATTCTATTCCATCAATTTATAAATAAACTTAATTTAAAATTACCAATATATTGATGTATACAAACGTATACATGCCCTTAAGACAAAAAATAAAGTTAATTGATTTTCCCGTAAAACTAAACAAAATAAGATTTTATCTCATTTAGTTTTGCGCAATTTTACCCCGAAGACTGTATCTCTTAAACTACATAAGATAAAATCTTTTTTTTTTTAAGTTTTACAGGGAATTTCAGTGACTTTAATTTTTGTATTCACAAATTCAGGATAGCATTTGCCAAACTATAGAGTTTAAACAACCGAAGCACCACTTTGAAGATATTTTTATAAAAATACAAACAATCCTCTAAAAATAAAAATAAGAAATTTAGCTTATTCAACAATCCCTCCAATAATCCAATAATCAAATGGATTCACTGTAATAATAATTTATACGTATAAAATGTAAATTAGTAAAACTTTCCCATCAAATAAGTTTAAATGAAATGCAGATTACCTGCAAATTCAGGATTTTTAACATTCATAGAGTTCAAAGATTCAGATTCAATTCCGCAAATATGAATCCACGTTATCATTTTCAATTCTCTAAATTTTGAAATTCTTCAAATTAAAAATGCCAGATTAAAAATAAAAATCTAAGACAGAAAAGTTGGACAGATTTTTCCGGATTTTTCTTCTAAATATTTGTAAATTTCCTGGTAAAAAAATAAATTCTGCAAAATAGACTGTTTTGAGGCACCTGAGTTTACTTACACAACGCTTAACCTAAACAGTGAGTGACTGAAAGCGAACTGAAGCGAATGTCCTGCGACATTTTTGCCACTGACTGAATATGACTGCAGCAGACGACACGATTAACCGCCGAAGATACAGCCCCTTTTTCATACACTCCTGCGTTGTTGTGAAGTTGCTCCGCGGACCTAGCAGCGTCACTATCTCGTCCCCTTGAACAACCTTGTTCTCTATAACGGGAACTTTTCTTGAGGGACTGCAGTGTATTTTGAACTTATCATAAGTTCTGAAATTATCTCAAACTGATGATCTATTTTATGAATGGCCTCTAAAAGTTATAGAACTTCTAGAAAGTATGTTTCAGAATATTAAATTTGCCTGAAAACAGATCACCTTCCTCATCCGAAAATTTAACCATTTGCTATCATTTTTTCGAGATACAATTTTGAATACTTTTCAATTTGAACTTCCAGCTAATAACCCTAGTTATGATATATATTACCCAGGTAACAAAAGTCCATTCACTTTCATTTGAATGGATTTTGAGGTCTTCTGAATAGCGTATCTGTCACTGGAATTCCAGATACCCGCCCATTGGGGGACCCGTTCATTTTTCGGAACGGTAAAAATTAAGGAAGGTAAAATTTCAGAATGGGTTATAACACATAATGGTAAAACTTGGGAATAGTAAAAAGTAGGAAAGAGCAATGAGTCGGAAATCCAAAGCTCTGAAAAGTGTTTCTTCGGAAACCAAAGAAGCGGAATGGGTGGAAATTCAGAAGCATTAAAATTAGGAGGGTGAAAAATTAGGAATATGTAAATATACGGTGAGGAAAAATTCAGAAAGTAGAAAAATTCAGAATTTTAATAAATATACCTATTAGCAGGTGTATAATTGTTTATTTATGGTAGGAAACAAATATTTATCGCAGTAAATTAAAATATCATATAATAATACATTTTTGTTGTACGTTGAAAATTGTTTTTAAATTGTTCACCCTCCTAATTTTAACGTTTCCGAATTTTTTCTCATACCGCTTCTTTGGTTTTCGAATAAATACTACTCAGAATTTTGGATTTCTGATTTATTCCTTTTTCTGAATTTTTGATATTCCTAAGTTTTACCATTACCCATTCTGAAATTTTACCTTTCTTAAATTTTATCTGTTTCGAAAAATGAACGGGTCCCCCCATTGGTTAGAATGAGTTTCGAACGAGAAACCGGCTTTTTTTATCGTCCACGTAATTTTTATCTCGTACCCATTCGGTAGCGATTATGAATGAGCATTAATCAATAGAGGAACAATAGTTCCGATAAAAAAATTATTAATAAGAATTGTTTAATTTGAATAGTTTAAATTATTGATTAAAAACTAGTTAAATGGGTTAAATTACCTTCAACGAAAATGCGGGTATTGAATTTCTAAACATTTGGATATTTGTGATGCAAATGGATATGAGAGAATTGCAGAGTTGGTTTCTAACACGTGGACTCCCTGCAGCTATTAGCATGCGCACTGAATAAATTAAATATCACTGAGGCTTAATTCAATATAAATCTTATAATTCTTGCACAAAATAATCGATTGAAACCATTGTAAAAAGAGAGTTACAATTAAATAATCAAAAAATTTAGAAATAACCTGTCGCATCAACTATAATATATAAAAATATTATTTAACCTGAATTTATTTAATTTTTGTTTAATCAGAATTGTCCTAATCAAATAATTTTTATCTGCATATTCTACTAACTTAAACATAACCTGAGATAACATACAATTGACAGATTCACGCTTATTGAAAATTTCTGTGTTTGCATCGTATTTTTACTGTTCGTTGTTATCTTTTAAGAACTCCATTTCATATTGAATTTTAACCCATTCTTCTGCACATTAATGAATCGTAGGATGCCCATATGAATTATTTCAGGTTAGTCAGTCTCATCCAACTCTATTCACTAAGCATTTTGACGAATGTGGAATGGCAAATTTAAAGCCCCACGCTCAGGTGACCGATTGAAAATATGGCCAACCGATTGCATTTTCATTCTTTCAAACTGCAAATGACATATACGCAATTCAAACCGACTTGATTTTTATCGGTTCTTTTTTCCTGTGTACAAATTGCATTATTCCTCTTTATCAGAAAATTACGAATCAAATTACTACAAGAAGAAATATTTGTCTTTTTACAGCCGAGTGGTCCCAAAGTTCCAAGGAAAAATATTGCAGACAATGGAGGCGTAAAAGTGCCCTACCTGGCCTATCAAGATTGAGTAAAACGTAACGGTCCCGAACCAACATTACCTGGATGAAACTATTCCCAATCACAGCTCTTTTAAATTGAAGCAGCCATGACACAATGTGCGAAATACACCCCAGAGTATGCGAAAGACTTCAATACTAAATACAGTCTGTTCACGGATGAATTCACAACTCCATCAGAATTCAGAGCCACAGATGTATTTGCTAATATGCCCGAATTTGCAATAGACTTTAGTTGTAAAGTGGGTACAAAAATGAATCCAGCTCAGAAATGTCCTGTATGGTAAAATAAAAACAAATGTGAAATGTTAAAACCGTATTGCAGAGAATAAGTCCGCTGTACAATAGACGGGTTTTACTGCGATTTTACTTGTGTATTGCCGCTAGGATGTAGAATTAATAGTCATTTCTTGGATCATTCCGTGAATCTAATTTAATATAATTCATTGTAAATTCTTTCCCGAAATAAATGTTTCACTTTGAACTAAATTCACCAATGTATTCTTTCACATAAGTTGCATATTGTGTGCAAATTTAAATAAAAATAAAAATAAATTTTATTCTGTAATCTCTGAAATTTCTTTAATTTTTTTAGAAGATAGAAGAAATATACCTAATAAGTATTCAGATCCTGTGTGACTATGGCGGACGCTGCTCCAGCCGCACGACGTGGTTTTCGCGGAGGTTTCGGCGGCCGAGCACAGAAAAACGCTGGTGTTAAATTTGTTGCAGCTCTAACTTCGTTGGTCTCCCAATCAGCATTTAACACAATTTTCAAGTCTCAAATGTATTTCTCTGAACATAGGTGCACATTTGGGCATCTAGGGGAAAGTATCATTTGGAGACTGAAATTTATCTCAATGCCGAGAGTTGTGGAGTGCTGAAACGCGCTATCAGCCACCTGAACACCTGTCAAAGCAACTATTCGCAGTGCGATATTAGACTAAATAATTGTTAATAAGGAAACTAATTGAAATAATATTTGCCTAATTTTTAACTTTCTTTAATATAACAGTGTGTACTATTCAGTTAGAATAAAATGATAACTTCTAAATGGTACTTTCTAATATTAGGCTAGTCATGGCCGTCAATATTTAAACTAAAGCCGGGATGCGTAGAAAAAGTCATAAGCGTCTATATATACAATTAGGTATTTCCACTTCAACCACAAGCTAACTTCACTTTTCTATATACAGAAAATATAGAGGAAATTTCTTCGAACGAACAGGCATCCATTAAGATGCAGACATATCACGCCAAGTATAATTTTTTTTTTCCAAGACACTTTTGTCACTGGTAAATGGAAAGAAATTGAAAGTTAGGTAATTTTTATTATAAGTTACCTGCTTATCAACATCTAATTCACCCAAATAACGCCCTACAAAATCATCTTGACAGGTGACTAACAGTTTTGTGGACGTGGAAAGGAAGACGCCAAGAAATGGGTTCCAGTTACCAAATTGGGTCGCCTCATAAGAGGCGGCAAAAGTCGTTCCCCAAGTGGGGGACCTTACATAACGACTTTGTAAGGATCTTCACTTGGGGTGATTGCTAGAGAGATTGATCAGCAACCTTGGTTGGAGCATTGTTGCGGAACGAACATGTTATTTACATAAATAACACGAGAATTCTGGATCAATCTGAAAATTCTCTATCCCTTCTACACATTAATCCTTTCCCCCACCGAGTGAGACACACCTACCCCGAAAGGGAAATCGCTTAATGGTGTGTGTATATATATGTAATAAGAGCCAATAGGTGGCTCCAGCAGTAAGTGCTGGTCGATTTTTACATTCAAAACGTCATGAACCAAGCTTAGACATACGGTAAAAAGAAGCCGTGTTGACACATTAGTGATTTTATTTTGGCGTCATATACTTTTGGTTGTGTGAAAATGTTTCATTTTTTACCAAATAATCGTTATTTGCGGGAAGTGCTGATTTTCTTCTTTCATTCGAAGAAAACGGCGGCTGAAGCGGAGATGCTGCTCTGAGTGAAACAACGTGCCGTGACTGGTTCCGTCGCTTCAAAGACGATGATTTCAATGTTGACGACCGTCCGCATAAAGAAATACCATTGTATGCGTTGGGAATGATTGAAAAACAAGTAACTAGAGTTCCATATGATTTGTTCCATTTTGTACCATTTGAACGTCGTTTTTTCGCCTGTGAAAAACTGCTTCAGCGGCAAAAAAAGAAAGGGTTTTCTTCATCCCACCGTGACGGGTGATGAAAAATGGATTTATTGCATCAACCCAAAGAGAAGAAAGTCATGGGGACTGCCCGGTCATGCTTCTACGTCGTCGGCTTCGCCGAATATTCACACAACAACACTTTCCGAAAATGACGATTATTTGGCACAAAATAAGACATTTTAACACAAACAAAAGTATATGACGCTAAAATAAAACCACTAATGTGTCAACACGGTTTTTTTTACCATATATCTAAGCTTGGTTCATGACATTTTGAATGCCAAAATCGACCAACACAAACTGCTGAAGCCATCTATTGGCAAACAGCGGGGACTTAGTTGCGCACCTAATAATTTGGTTTAACAAAACGTTTTGTTCTGAAAATCAAAATTTGATGGAAAAATGAAAAAAATTACGGCACATATACCAAAGAAATTATTTTGTTACACGAATAAAACATGTTGCTCAGTACATTATACCCATTTCCGCTGTTCAGGTTTTTATACATTTGAAAAATACCTGGGCTTTTTCATTCTCTCATGTTGATCAATCAAAGCGTAGCATGAAACAAGAGGCCAGCGCCCTCCGTCGTTCGTTTTGGATACATGTATGGGAAATTGCTTAGTCACTTCATGATAGGGTTCCCATAACCCTAGAATTCACTCCACCCACTTCATTCTAGTAAAACGCAGGATATGGATTCACATTCTATAGAACACCTTTTACTAGTAGTAGCAAGTTACATAGCTAGAGCTACACACGCCGAGCAAGTCAGATTACTAGAGGTGCCCACGCCGCGTCGTATCTGGCTGAACAGAACATACATGTCCGCATTTCCGAATCCCCTAGTCTCTCTACAGAGAATGCTGACCCTGTCCACAAAGGAATAATAAGGAGAGCTAACTCCGTTTTGCCACTTGGAAATAGAAACATTACCGTGAGTGGTAGGTATATTACAGGAAGATCTTAAATTTTCGTGCGCAGGTGCACAGTTGTCCTCTGCCTATACATGGAAAAGTGTGCGAATGAGAAAGTTTGTCACATTGACGTAAGTTACAGAGGTTGTGTTCATTTGTTTTGATGCAGGTGACAAATTTTTTCAATTGCAAGTTTTAATTATTTAAATTATTGAAGAGTCTATTGATCTGGTTAAAAGAAGGACTTTAGCGTTAGGACTTGTAAAGTTAAAAGAGTGCATTATAAAAGTGGTAAGTGTGTAGACTATAATAAAATTGATTGATCATGAAATCTTGAAATTTTAGTACATTATGATTTTTGAAATCGTACGCTGGAATGAAGAATACTATTTTTTTCTAACACTTTCAAACATTTTTTATCGTAAAAACACCTGTATAATTGAAAATATAATCGATCTAATTGCCTAAGATTGCGTCAATTTGACAAACTTTCTCACTCGCACACTTTTCTATGTATAGGAAGAGGACAACTGCGCACCTGCGCACGAAAATTTAAGATCTTCTTGTAATGTGCCTACCACTTACGGTAATGTTTCTATTGCCAGTTTTGAAAGGGCTTCCTACTGGCAGTTGGGTCTCCTTACTATTCCTTCCTGACCCTGCCTCAGTTACCGCGAACGGGTCGGAAGCAGTACTCGCGCCGGCGTATCGAATACTTTGGTGGCCAGGAGCATAACCGCGAAATGGTAACTCTCCACACACTCCCCTCCTAGCATTCACGTAGTTTTTATCGATAAAATTAGACCTATAATGCCTGCGTGACTCCTCTTAATTTATTTGCGCATTCTATTGTTTTATTTTTTTTTTATTTTTCGACGACATGTGATATAAGGAAAAAATTTTTGAAGGCGTAAAAACTTTGCATAATTGTGGCTATTGTTTTTGCATCTACCTGCAAAACTTTACGTTGTCGCTTACAATCTTAATTCTATATAAGGTGAATTCTATAGTTGAGGTGCATATTATTGCTGAGATTACATTGACTTTGTTATCAAAAATATTTTATTTGTGTATAATCTATCTAGGTCGCGCCTGCCGTAAGACCATGTTTTGCTTTAGATTAAGTGAATTTATTGGTTTTCAGTTGTCACATGGTTTTGCGTCCATCTTACTTCTCAATAGTTTCCAATTAAAGATGTTGATTTTAGTGATTTTTCAGTCTTATAACTTGAATGTTACCCGTTTCTTAGCTGAATTTTTAAAGATTATAGTAATGTAAAGGGCACGGGGAGACTAAAGGAGCAGGTGCTCCGTCGACTACCTCGCGGATCTCATCGAGGTCCGTTGTCGCTTGATTAGCTGATAGACTCTTGGACGGGTGATTCTTTGCTTCACTATCTTTTGTTGCATGAGTCGTAATTATAATTAGTTTTGGTACAGAGGTCGATGGTTCCGCTTCCGGCGTTTTCAACGCAGAGTTATCGAAAAGACCGAGCGCTGGTTTTGCATTTTCTAATGAGACCCGCTTTGCAGACCCATTAATGTCAATTTAAATTACGCGGTCACAGATTCGCCTGATGGCCCGATGAGGTCCGGAATATGGTGGTTCAAGGGACTTTCTTGCTTCTCCCATGCGCAGGAACACGTGTGAACAAGTTGTAAATAAGTGTGTCATGTGTGCGCGAAATTCGTTTAAATAAGCCCGTGGATCGGGGGTGCGGTCGTCGGGTAAGACAAATTCACCGGTATTCGGAGGGTCGTTCCATACAGGTATCCCGCTAGGGATGACCCACAAGATAGAACACTGGGTCTGAGCCCGAGCATAACGATTGATAATACGTCCATTCGCGGCGAGTGTGGCACATTATTCCCGCTTTGAGCGCGCGGTGAAACTGTTCTATAATTCCGTTTGAGGCGGAGTAGTACGGAGTAGTTCTGATTTGGTGACAGCCGATTAATTTCATTAAAGACTCTAATAGTCTGGCAGGCTGTGCATCATTTTGCCCATCTCGAAATGTCCTTGTGCATGAATGACCCTACGTATTTCTGTTACATTACGCGATTTGTTACATTTACGCTTGGGTGAGACGACTGATGAAACGTATTGAAGACAGTTTTCTGGAAAATCGTCGGAATTACAGGACGTAGAGTATCGCCAGACAGGTCACAATACACGGCGATTTTATTTGCGCCCCGGATGCGACACGCAAAACTTAATTAGTTCTGGCTGAGCTCGTTGAGCTTTCGCAAGTTCCTATAGTCGGATTTCCGCGGGGAGGATCATATACCCCCCTGACTGTGTGATGGTGTATACACGAGACAATGCTTCAGCCGCTACGTTATCAACGCCCGGAAGATGTTCAATCGAAGTTGTGAATTGCGATTTATACGACAGTTGTCTTTGTTGTTGCAGTGCAGCTTTTTCGGAGCTTTGTAAAAAAGCGTATACAAGCGGTTTGTGGTCAGTTGCGATTTCGAAGTCGCGGCCCTCTAAAAAGTGACGGAAATATTTGACGGCTTAATGTGCAGCAGTAAGTTCCGTGTCATATGCGCTCTGCTTGTGTTGTGCCAGACAAAGTTTTGTGGAAGAAAATGCAAGAGGCTTTTAACCACCATGTACAAATTGCTCGATAAATGCACGGATGCCGGTTTCTGGGGCGTCAGTAACCAGGCGTTTTTTCGCGTTGAGTGAGTTGTTAGACGAGAGCACGACATTTATAATATCGCTCTTGACTTTTCTGAAGGTTTCCTCTTTTTCCGGGTCCTACGCAATTACGCGCTTGTCATTTGTCCATGATTGCTTTCACTTTTTCGCGGGTTGGTTTAACACCATCGCTTGAAATACATACCTTTGGAACGACTGCCCGGTGTTTCGCAGCCCGTACGTCATCACTTCATACTCGAATAAACTGAAGGGAGTGATGACTGCTGCTTTTGGTATGTCCTCTTTTGCGTTTGTTATTTGTTGGTACGCTGTTTGGATATCCAGCTGTCAAAACACGTTCTTACCTTGCAAATTCGCCAAATATCGTGCAAATGCGAAAACACTGACAGTTACTTTTGCGGGTCATGTAGATAGGTGAAGCCCAGGGGCTACTGGAGGGTTCGCATTTGCCCTGATCTATGTGGCGTTTGATTTGTGCTTTGACCGCCGCGGGTGTTTCCAGATTTAATCGGCGGGCCGATGTCCATGTCTCGCTACCGTATACGAACTTATAAACTTGTTCAATTCTCTATCTATACTTATATCCACCTTGTCGAAAGCTTTTTCTAGGTCAAAAAATGCCCAGAAAACTTTTGTTCCTACTATTAAACTTTTTTCTGTGATTTGCATTAAGCTAAATATTTGATCCATATCTGAACTTCCTGGCATAAACCTACTTTGCACTTCCCAAATATTTTCTTATGTTGTTTTCATTACCCTACGAATAAGTATTTTTTAGTATATTTGATAAGCTGATTCCTCTGTTATTATTTCAGTCGCTTTTATCTCCCTTTCTTTTGAATATTGGTACGATAACCGCTTTTTCTAATCGTCTGGGACGTCGCCTATCTCAAAATATAAATTTATCAATTTGCACAGTCTATGTAGTATGTACTCACCACCGTGTTCAAGCATTTCAGCGTTAATTCTGTCTACCCCGACAGCCATACCATTTTCAAAATCTTAATTATATCGCTAACCTCAGTGACATAGACTTTCTCAATTGAGTTTTCTAACGAATCGTGTTATACATCGCAACTGTGGAGTCTTATAGCTTCATCTCCGAATCGTCCACAAAAATAGTCTCTGAAAGCGTATAGTATCCCGTTTGCATCATATAGCATTTCCCTATTGCTATTTCTCATGTTGCAAATTCTGTACTTATATTTCCCTTTATAGAAGATAGTTTTTATGAACATTTCTCGAAGCTTCTCGAAACAGGATTTTAGCAGAAATCAAGAACCTTCTAAAACTCGTTACCGGGAAGTTTCATTTTGCGCTCAAGCTCTGATTGGTTATCTTGCGTGAGGCCCTCCCCTTTCCAGTCACCGAAACGCGCTTGCGAGCGAGCGGGAGGAAAAGGCCGAGCAAGTCTGGTTTGAGCAAACAACGTATGCACGTAAACTGAATAAACTTGTAATTATTAAACTACCCGTTCGCTTATTATTATTTCTCGTTTATCCTTCTCCCCACGGACTACAACCTAAGTAGTGGGATTAGCGAGAGTCGCGAACGCGGATCGAACAAAAGTAAATTTCTTGTTCTTTTTTTCGTTGCTATGTGCAAAACGGACCGTGAATGCGTAATATCCTTTTCCGTCCTTGCTCCGTGTGTACCTAATGCTTTGCGCTCAGCCCTTCCGGATAATAACGATCGGTTCAGTGGCATTAATGATTCTCCTCTAAAACTCCTTGGTCTATTGCACCGTAATTTTGAAATTCATGGTATTAATTTAGATGTAAAATTTCATATTGTACCCGATGAAACGATGCATGCAATTGCCTTACTAGGTCGTGATTTCACGACGCGTGCGGAAATAACGATTAATATAGTTAAAGAAAATCTTGAGATTTTAAAAAGAGACGTCGGTCAAGTTGATAGTACATTAAATGAAGTTCATTTAGAAATAAACCAGATGTCTCAAATACATTTTATTGATAAAATCGAAAGTAATCGCGAAGACTTAAAGATAAATTCGGAAATCGGTGAGGATACGATAAAGAAAATTTGGGAGGTTTACAAAACGGATTATCTCGAGAATTTTAAAGCGCAGAAAACAGAAACAGATTTTGAAATATCGATTGAACTGAAACATCAGCAACCTATTAGTTTTCAACCACGAAGATTATCTTTCGCCGATAAAGAAAAATTGCAGATAATTTTGGATAACTTGCAAGATAGATCATTAATAGTAACAAAAAATATGCCCGTTGTATAGGCACTTTCTCATCACAATTTTTGTCTTTTAATTTATTTTTCTTCTCATGTGTGGGGTTTCAAAATTTTTTATTTTGTTATGTTTTTAATGCTATTTTTTACAATTAAAACCAAATACAGAACTTTAAAAAAATTGTTCATATAAAAATCATTTTGACATTCTCATCAGAGAAGGCGATTTGTATAAAATTGGACCCCCCCCCCCAGTGTTTGTCAAATGTCCACGTTTTGAGACCCCCTGAATCTGTGAGCACGATTACTTTTGAAAAAAATAATCTTTTAGGTTGGCCTTTGGTACACTCTTTTAGTGTCCTAAGCTAAGTGCCAAGTTCGTTAGTCAGCCATTTTGGATAAAAATGCTAAGAGTGACCGCATTTTGAAATTTTTGGAAACGCCCTCTTTTTCATGATTAAAAAATTCTCTGTATGGTTGTTCATAGTATTTGAGAAGAAAAATGTAAATTTTCGGTAGCTCTACAAGATTATTATAACAACTTTTTCAATTTTTTCGAAAAAATGAAAATTCAAATTTTGAGCGCACAAAAAATAATCCAAAATTAAAAATTGCATTTTGCGGACAAAGTATGGAAGATAGGGAAAAAATGATAACACAAACATTGTGGTCCCAAAAAATATCTACAAATTTATTATTAATTACTTTTTTATAGGACACGTAGTTTTTGTTTTATTAATAAAAAAACATTAAAAATACAAAAAATTAAATTTGTCGACACGTTTTAAGACCCCTTGAATCCGAAAAACAGGTTTTCACGAATGTCTGGCTGTCGGTCTATATGTATATCTGTCATAGTATGTGCACAGAATTTAATATTGTTCAGTACTATTATATTTTCATTTAGAAAATATTTTCTATGCAGAATATATCCTGCATAAATAAATCATGTATACATCTTAATTTAAAATTATCTTATCGCAATATTCCAAATATTTTCAAATTTGAGTAGTTGTGCTTGTTTAACAAAAACTTTTAAAAAAGTAAAAATCCAATAAAATACAATAAAATAAAAATGTATAAAACTCGTCAGAATAATGGAAAAAATTCTACTTTCCTGTAATTACGGTAGTAATTGTAATTGTTTTTATTTTTAGATTCCTATAAAAATGGTTTTAGTTTTTTGTACTTTTTTGCCAAAACTTTTCCATAAGGGTAAATTATGTAAAATTCATGCTGAAGATGGTATTTTTAAAAACTTTTTTTAACATGTATCATTTGCCTTTGATAAGAGACAATTTTCCAAGTATCTTTTAACTAATTTTCAATTGTTTAATTTTATTTTTAATTTAATGCGTTATCGATTTAACAGAGTAATAACTGTTAAAGACTTACCGAAAAAATAGCGTTAACCAATGAAAATTGTCTAAATAATGGCAAACTATCGTTAAAAAATACATTACATTCAACATTCGTTAGCTGTGTATTATGTAATCAATTCTGGGAAATAATAACTTTTTATAAATAAAAAGAACAAAATTGCCGAAAAAAAATGAAATTCACTTAATTAATTAGCACTCGTGCATAAATCACCATGTTTCTTCCCGTTTCCAGATTTGGGCCAGGCTGGGGGCCCCTAGTCTGGGCCTAGCTTGAATTTTGCAATGGCTCGAGCTTGGGCCCGGCTAGTGTGAAAGTTCCTAAAATAGACGCCAGATGGCGTAGTACTACTCTTTTTTTACTTGTTGCTTTCAAGTTTCCAGTGTCAAATTTTACAAAGTGGCTATCATTAAAATTAAATTTATAAAACTGCATAAAATAAAAAAGCACTCTAAAAGTTCGGAGTGATCGAGCAGTTAGCAGTATCCTATATTTAATTATGACTTAATTATGACGGACGAAAATGAACAAATTATTTTATTTATTTATTTTATTAACAAAAATTATTTTTTTATTTCAATATGATGTACAAAATTTCCGAGAAATAGACTTTTGAAAATTAACGTTTTAAAAGAAGTGACCGTCTTAAGTTTTCTATAACTGCAAAATTATTTATCAAAAAAATTTCGAACATTTTATCTAACTTGTGATTGATCCGGAACTTCGAAATGAAGTATACTGAAATAGTTCTCTATTGGATTTTTATAAATGCATTAGGCATTTTATAAAAAAATAGAGCTTGCAAAAAAAGTACCTATTTTTTTTAACTTTTTTTGGAGTAGTATTCCTAACACATTCGAGAATATACTGTAAACATTTCAAAGTAGAGGAATGAATAGTTATTTAATGATACATTTTTGGCTGAAACCGTTACAGGCTTGAAACGTGCGTGCGTGTAACGGCTTCAGCCAAAAATTTATCATTAAACAACTATTCATTTCTCCACTTTGAAATTTGAACAGTATATTCTGGAATGTGTTAGGAATACTAGTCTACAAAAAAGTGAAAAAATTAGGCCCTTTTTTAGCAAACTCTATTTGTTTATAAAAATGCCTAATTTATTTATGAAACTTCAATAGAGCAATTTTTCAGTATACTTCATTTCTAAGTTCGGGTTCAACTGCATATTGGATAAAATGTTTAAGATTTTTTTTATTAATACTTTTTCAGTTATAAAATAGTTAAGACGATCACTTTTCTTAAAAGGATAATTTTCAAAATTTTATTTCTCGGGAATTTTGTACATCATATTAAAATAAAAAAATACGTATTAAATATTTTTCAACAAAGAACGAAAAAAAAGTATTTCACGCAAAAAAAATTTAGGGGGTAAATCTCCGTGGAATTACCCATAGGTTTAATAATGCAGATGATGAAGAAACAGAAACCGGCGAGTTAAGGAATGAAATACCACTATTTGAAGATTTGCCTCAGATTGAAAATGTTTTAAATTTCAAACCTTTGTAAGTTCAGTTGTCAACTTCAATTCAAATAGAAAATTTTTTCGCGCAATTTATACCTTTAATTAAAAAAATAAAGAATGGCAAGAAGTCGATCAAAAGTAGGTCCAGGCCTGGGCTAAACCTGGGCCAAGCTGGGCGATCGAGCCTGGCCCTGGCCAGATTTTTCATTTCATTCAAGCTCGATCAAGGCTAGATCACCAGGCCAGGGCCTAATTTTGCCAAGCTTGGGGCCTGCTTGAGCCATGCCAACATTTCTGCACGGGCAAATTATATTATTTATTCTTTAAATGTATCAAATGTTTCATTTACCCTGAAACATAATAACTTTTCACATTTTACAGGCAGAAAAAATTGTTTTCACAAATATTAATTTTTCAAACAACTCAAAATTTATTAGAAAATAATTGGAAACTTGTTCATCGAATAAAAATAATTGATGTGTACAAAAAATATAACATTCTATGTAGGAAATATTTTATGTAGAAATTATTGAGTGGATAAAAAATATGATCAGTATACATTATATAAAATGTATTTTTCATAGAATAATTTTTTGTAGAAATAGCGTTTTCCCGAACTGTATGATTATGTGTTTAAAAATAGTTCCGCCTGCTATTCCGACATTTTTAATAATTCTAACCCATTTCTAGCTCGTCAAGGGCTAGTTTTACGAAAAATTTCCACGACTATTCGTATCGAAATTTCCGCCTAAATAGCCCCAGTATATGCTTTATTGAATCAATAGAAAGGAACTACAGTTAAACTTGTGAATAAATTATCTCAACCAACATAGTGTAATTTACAAATTATATGAAAATGAAAGAATTATAATTTCGTAGCACACTTAATCTATGCTGTCAAAGAAATTGTTCTCTAATTGTAATTAATTTTTTGTTGAATAGGAAAACAATTTTTTCATATCAAAAAGATTTATTTTAGAACCGAATTTTTTATCATGAATATAAGTATGCAACAAATTTCTTCATATCAAATAGTCTTTACTTTGGCCATAAAGCAATGCATTCAATGTTAAAATTAAATCCAAAGCTATTTTTAAATATTTTTAACTTTCAAAAAAGTATGCCACTCCACTATTTATGTATGACTATGGACAAATGTATTATGGAAGAATGTGACAGAATGAAGGTAAATTATTCACCTACTCATCGTCATTTCTCAGATTTTGTACACACAGATTGGTATATAAAGAGCAGGTAGCAAAAGACTATATACGTTAGACGATAATTGAAATATGAAGGATACTGCAAATTTCTGAGAAAAATGATAAGATTACGAATTCTAATTTTTCTTTTTCTCTTGTGCATTCTGCGTAAATTCGAAACAAGGACATTGAAAAAAGAGAAAAGTGTGAAGCAAGAGAACAGCAAGGTGTGCCAAACTCTTCAATGTAAAAATGCTGGTACATATACTTATACTAAAATCTAAATTTTTTTAAATAATTAAACTACACTGATTGTTGCCAGAAGGTAGGTGATTTTTTTCCTAAGCATTGAAATATTGCGAAATGTGTAGGCCGAAATGAAAAAGACCCAATATTTCAATTTTATTTTAGACGTCATAATCGGGTTTATGGATTAATTTGGATCAAACTTTTTTTCTTAAATGTGCAGACAATTTTTGAAACATTTGAACTCTTTTCAAATGGACTAATAAATATTCTTCTTCTTCCACCTAATACTTACGTTATAAGATTTAGGAAAATTTTTACTAATTGTGGTATATTATATAAATAAACATTTTGGCGGATTCTTTAATGATTTGGGTTACTAATCTAAGAGGAGAAAGCACCTCAGGTAGTCTGCTGAACCACTTATTTATCCTAACTGAATGTTTAAAAATTCAAGTTTTTTTAATTAATCTGTTTTAATTGAAAAGTCATGTACTTTGTTGGAAATTCATGTTTTTGGATGAAAATTCGACTAGTTGAAAACTCATGTATTTTGCTGAAGTTTTGTCTTTTTTGTTTGAAAATTAAATTTCTTGCTTGGAAATTTATCTTTTTAGTTGAGAATTAAACTATTTTTGTAGAAAAATTTAACTATTTTGTTAATTTTTTAAAAATAATTTTAAAAATTCAAGATGTAACTATTTTAATTTTGAATGATAATTTGAAACTTTCCGTCACCAATTCTCCTTCTTAATACCAAATTCATGTATTTTGTTAAAAATTGGTATTTTCCGGTAGAAAATTAATCTTCTGGGTAAAAACTTAATCATTTTGTTAAAAAATTTCTTGAGCAACAAGACTTTTTTAAATTCATTTTTTGGTTGAAGATTTTTTATTTCAGTTAGAAATCTATCTTTTTAGTTGAAAATTTAACTATTTTCGTCAAAAATTTAACTATTTTGTTGATTTAAAAAAAAATTTATAATTAAAGATGTAACTATTACAATTTTGATTTTAAATTTCATACTTTCAGTTACAAATTCAATTATTTAGTTGAAAATTCATGTATTTTGTTAAAAATCAGTTTTTTCGGTAGCGAATTAATTGGTTGAAAAGTATACTTTTCTCTTGAGGATTAAAATTTTTGTAAAGTCATTTTTTGGTTGAAGATTCTATATTGCAGTTAAAAATACATCTTTTTGGTTGAAAATTGAACTATTTTCGTCTAAAATTGAACTACTTTGTTGATTTTTTAAAAAATATATTTGAAAATTCGAGATATAACGATTACAAATTTGTTTTAAAATTTAAAACTTTCAGTCACAAATTCAACTCTTTAGTTAAAATTTCATGTATTTGTTTAAAATTATTAGTTTTTTCGGTAGAGAATTATTATTCTAAGTTAAAAATTTAATTATTTGGTTGAAAAGTATACATTTTTCTTGAGGATTAAAATTTATTTTCAAGTTATTTTTTGGTTGAAGATACTTTATTTTAGTTAAAAATTAATCTTTTTAGTTAAAAATTGAACTATTTTCAGGAAAAACTTAACTACTTTGTCAAAAAATTTTTTGTACCAAAACAAATTTTGGAAGCACAAATTAAATTTCTTAATTCCGTTTTTGGACGTTCTAAAAACATCCTTTAAATCTTACGCTCAAAAAGCGTCTACAGGATGTTCAAAAACGTGTTTAAGTTTCGAGCCCGCTGGGTAAAAATCCTTCTCTCTTGTCAAAAATAAAACCATTTGGTAAACAATTTGTTTTATTTTTGATTGTAAATTCTTTTTTTTTTTTTGTAGAAAATTAACCTTAATGGTTGAAAAATAATTTTCTTGACTGAAAATTTGTCTATTCTATTTTTTGTTAAATATTCATATTTTGTAGTCAAAAATTTTTGTCGTTGAAAAATTATTTTCTCAACTAAAAATGTGACTATTGAAGTTTTGGGTATGAAAATTTATTTTGTTACAAATTTGCATTTTGTTGTAGAAAATTTATGTTATTGGTTGAAAATTCAATTATTTTGTTAAAAAATTATGTAATAAGTGGAGGATTCTTTTTTTTGTTAGGAAAATAATCTCCTGGTTTAAAAATTTATATATTTAGTAACATAACAATTTTTTACGCTTTAATTATTAATTAGGTAAACTTCAGATTGTCATAAATGAATGTTTAGGGACTCATAGAATACAAATAATTTGTTAATTATTCCATTTCTTTGTTTAGAAAATTTTACGAACATTATTAATTATATTTTATCAAATATTATTAAATATTTATTATAAGGAATACCGGAAGTCGTTCTGACGATTGAAGCAAATTATAATTTGAAAAAAATCTTAAATTTTAATATTTTGCCACAACTATTGCTCATCACAATGGTTATTATAAACTTTTAAACTAGTTTTGTAATTCAATGTCATTCCTAAATTAATATTAAGAACTTTTGGCAAAAACAAAAATATTAACTGATAATAAGACTATTTGTCAATTTGTTCATAAAATTTGTTGATAACAAATAAATGAAATAATAAACGAATTATTTCTACTCTATGAGTCCGTAAACATTCATTTAAGACAATGTAAAGTTTTCCTGACCAGTTATTTAAGCGTAAAAAATTTCAGTTTTTCCATACTTTAAGCGGAAAAATTTATAATAAACAAATAGAGGAGACGAAAATTCGAAGCATCGAGCTCTTGAGAATTTAATGGCCTTAAAATGAAAATTTTTTTTTTTTAATAAAATATCAACTCTTACATTTTTTTTAAATTTATTTTTGCATGACATCTAAATTAAAAAAAGTTGGGTAAAAAAATTGGTTGGTTGGTTGGTTGGTTGGTTCTGGTCTCTAAAGAAAGTTTAATTTTTAATCAAATCGGAGAATCCTAAAAGCATTATATTTAAGAATAATTAGCCAAAGTAAATAATATTTGCATGAAGCTATTATGTTAAAAATGAATTTCTGAAATAACTCTGTAAAACAACAAAATCTCTATTTTAATAAATTTTAGTTCTGGCAAGTACTGAGTCAGTACTAATATTTTTAAAAAGAAATTTTTTATTTCATAATGAGCTACAAAAAAAAATTTTAACCTAATATATTCTTGCAAATATTTTTTACTATGAATAATTATTTATAAATATCAGTTTTTTACAACTATCAGATTTAATTATTAATAAAACTTGCTTTTGAAAATGAAATTACACCATAAACGTATAATTTAATCCCTTTTTTATAAATATTAGATGCCACACGAATAGCACGGTCTAAGCGCTAACTTTTCAAAATTGTTTTCTCTCGAAGTAATATTATCTTATGAATGAGACATTCAAACTTTTCGTCTCTTGGTCCTTCAATTTAATACACTCCATAATTTCAAATATTCCTACACTTTACTTTTGAATATTTAGAACAGCAGAGTATTAATTAAAAACCGAAACTAGATAAGGAAGATAGTAATTAATTTTTTTAATAATTAGATTTGTTCTTCATAGTATATATTTTTTAAATAACTACAATTTTAGGGAGTGTCTTTATAGTATTAATATTTATATGAAAAATATTTTATATTAATTGAAGAACTTTGAAAATTTTGAGCTATTTAGAGTTTGATAAACTTAGATAATCATTAAATTTCTGACGCTCTATATAATGAGAACAAATTCTGTTATATACTAGAGAATACAATTATTTCTTGCACAGTTACGAATCCTAGATTTTGTTTTTCTAGAATTGAATCTTACAACTAAAAACTTACTTTTTAGCTAACGCAATCCGGCAGAGTATTGACCCAAAGGTAGCACCGTGCAATGACTTTTATGCATTTGCCTGTGGTAATTTTTTAAAAACCGCAGTCGTTTCCAAAGATAATATGAGTGTCGACAGATATAGTATCCTGCAACCTAAAATGGAGAAGCAACTGAGAGGTGTCATTGACGGACCAGTTCAAAACAATGAACCAAGACACATCACACTATCGAAAAACTTCTACCAGGCTTGCCTCAAATCGAGTGAGCTCATTTTAAAATCCTACATTTTACACAATTAACATTTTGAGTATAAAAATACTAATTGCTCATTGTTTTTATAGGTGTAAATAAAAAAAATAGTCGTCAAGAATTTCTGAGCATATTAAAAAATCTAGGTGGCTTGCCTATGCTTGAAGGGGACTCATGGAAAGAGACAACATTTGATTGGATACAGACAAGTCTTGGCATGGTGACACAGGGATTGATGATTGATGGCTTCTTTACCTTCGATATAGTCACAGATTTTAAGGATAGTACGAAAAATGTTTTGGATGTGCGTAGTTACTATGAGAGCGAGAAATAATTATTTAAATTCAAATTTAATGTTTTAATTGCAAAAAAATACCTTTTTTAGATCGACCAACCAATGATGTTTCTTGATCGCGAAGCTTTCATAAAAGGGTTCAAAGACAAGACCGTGAGTGACTACTTCAATACTATGGTTAACACGGCTGTAAAATATGGAGCAAATAAAGCTAGAGCTCAAAAAGAATTAAGGGATGTTCTCGATTTCGAAATAAGCCTCGCTAGTGTAAGTAGTAATTATATTATGATAGACCTACAAAAAATGGTAAATGCACATTTCTTTCCAGGAAATTTGTCATCCACTAGATTCACAACCAGTTTCGAAGTTTAAAAAAATATATTTTATAACATTTCACTTTAGACTAAATTGTAATATTCCTGCATCATCATTGTTACTATGTCTTAAAAATATAAACTCGAAAGTATACATTATCTCACGAGAAAATATGATTGGATCAAGAATCTATCGGTATGACTACGGACGATAGAATATTTTCTTTGTTCAACAACATATTTTATATTTGACCCAATATAATCTCGCGGCCGAGCTTTTTTCAAGGAAATTACCTTATTCGGTGTTCAAGGACAAATAAAAAATAAAATTTGAGATTTTTGGTGAAATTCGAGGTTTTACAAAAGTTATGGTTAATAACATTTTTCTGCATAAATTTGGTAATTATTTATTTGCTATCGAATCGTTGGGTGCATTTTGCTAATTTTTTAAATGGTAATTGTAAACTGGACAATTTGTCTATGCAGATTTTTTATTTTTACAATAACCGTAATTTGTTAAAAATTTAAACAATTCAATTAAACAAATAAAAAATAATATAAATTCGCTATATAATTTTTCATTTATGATCATCGAATATCAGTTTTTATTTCATAACCCATTACATGAAAGAAGAAAAACATGATAACTCTTATCGAGTCGCAGGTTATTGCATTTTTATCACGGCACTCGGCGTGCGTGGCCCCGGTCGCGCCCATGTCCGTGGCCCATTGGTCATACACATTTAATTGATTGTGTTAAAGAAAATAAATTTATCTACTAAAACAGGGCCAAATTATGCGATTGTTTATTGCATGTTTTATTAAGTACTAATTGTTAGACATTAATAAAAAAAACTATAGAGAGCTAATAGCAAGAAATGAGGAATTTATTTCTCTGAAAAAACGAAATCCATTTGTCCAAAAATAGCAAAACAATCAATTTGTTTATTTAAATTTTTTAATAGAAGTTATTTTTTTAATCAAGTATTATATCAACAGGTACTTTTTACATATCTGAAGTTGATTAAAAAAAACTAATTTCTCTTACTGAAAAATGACAATATTATGCATTCGTTTATTAATTTTTTTTTAAACAAAGAACACTAATTGTCTACAATCAAAGAATTGCACAATAAAGCTATAAGCAAGATATTTATTTTCCTTTCTGTAAAAACGAAAGAAATCTGTTTGAAAATGATGAATTTATACATTTGTTTATACAATTTGTTTAAATAATTAAGAAATGGTCTCTATTTATAAGTTATATCGAAAAGAAATTTTCTTCAGATTTCCACTTAAAACACGCATCTAAAGTTGATACCCAGTGGGCACAAAATTTTGCGACGTCTTCACGACATCGTTACGACATCGTTACGACAACCTTACGACATCCTATATCTATATCGTTAAGGTGTCTTTACGATATCGTAAATAAGTCGTATGATTTGATGATGTCTTTACGATATCGCAAAGACAACGAAACGACATGGACATAGGATGTCGTAAAGTTGTCGTGAAGATGTGGTAACGATGTCGTAAATACATCGCCAAATTGTGTTCCCACTGGGTATATATCATTTTCACTAAAAATCTAACTTTTGTTGATTAATTTATTTATAAAAATATTAAACCATTTTTTGATATCTGATACTGCTGGAAATCATTCAAGACAAGTGTCCCTTCTAATTCTATCTACTTTCTCATAAATTGGATAAATTTCCACAAAATGGCATCTTCGTAGTTTTTTTCTTTAAATGAATTGTCATTGTTAAATAAAAAATAAACAATTTTTTTTTTTTAAATATGCATTGACAACTTTGTTAGAAATTTCATAAGCTTTAATTTTAAAAAAAAATTAAAAAACGGTCTAATAGCTAGGGCTAAAAGTTAATTTGTTTACGGACACCTCATTTGGCCCCACTTTTCCACGGCACGCTCGACACGGGCGACGCGCGCTGAGTGCCGAGAAAAAAAAGCAATAACTGGCGACTCGAAAAGAGTTTTCATGTTTTTTTTTCATCTAATGCGTTCTGAAACAAAGATTTATATTTTGTGAACAAAAATAAAAAATTAGATAGGGGAGTTATATTTATTTTCCTTTGCTTAAATAAACTGTTTATATTTACAACAAATTACGGTTAGTGCAAAAATAAAGAAGCTGTATCGAAAGAATGTTCAATTTACAATTAACATTTAAAAAATTAGCAAAATACATCCAACGAATCGATAGCAAATGAATAATGGCCAAATTTATGCAAAAAAAAAATTATTGACAATAACTTTTGTAAAACTTACAATTTTACCAAACAGCTCAAATTGTTTTTTCATTTATCCTTGGCAACCGAATAAAGTAATTTACGTCAAAAAAGGTCGACCATCAGAAAATAGGTGGCTCACTTGGCAGATTTTGACACTATAATTTTATAAATTGCAAGATAAAAGAATTTTAATCAAATCCTCCGGAACCATTTCAGATTTGAATCGCGTTGGTTTTGTTTTCAAAAATACCCTCTCCACTCGACTTCCTCTCACGTCGCTGATTGAGCGAGAGTGCTTTTCGAGCCTTGCTTTTCGAGTCCTAATGAGGAATAAAATACCAAACATAAAAATGTTCTAATTTTGCAATCAGTTATTTAAAAATATTATATTCGAAATATACTTGAAATATACTTGAAAATATCAATTTTCAAGCAAAAACGAAATATTTGAATTTTCAGATTGAAAATTAGTTTTCAACAAAATATTCATTAATTTTTAATTAAAGCGATTTTTTAACCGACAAGATAAATTTTCAACTAAAATGATAAATTTTAAGCAAACAAAAAAATGTATTTTTAACAAAGTGGGTCAAATATTAAGTTGTAAAATTTATTGGTTTTCAGCTGCTAATTCTTTAAAAGTATACCATTTTAAGTATTCCTTCAAAATTGTTTAATTTCACAGCAAAGTTTGAAATTAATTATTAAACTAAGATTGTCTTTTATTGATTTTTATCAAACATAAAATTTTATTATAATAAAAACAATTTTTTATTATCTCTATTTTTCAGAATAATATAGTTATTAAATAATTTATCGATAATATTATGAATAATTATACCTTACTATTCTAATCCACATTATTTAAATTAAAATTCATTATTATTTTGTTTTTAAAGATTATGACTTTATATAATAATAATAATTAGATGATAATCTTCAAATTTAATATATTCCATATTAGGGGCAGAATTCAATTCTGATTCTTTTGATTTACTTGAAAGAGAATCTGAATTAGTAGTTACAATTTTTATTATTTATTGAAAGTTTAATAATGATTCATATTTTTGATATTTTTCAGAGAAATTCTTTTGGATATCGATACGCTAAATTAATAATATTAATTTATTTAGATAATAATTTTAAAATTGTGTTAACTCTAATAACATTTTATACTTTAAAAAGTCATTAAAACCAATGCATCGTTAAATAATTAATTTTAAGCTGTAATGTGAAATTAAAATATTTTAAAAGAATACTTAAAATCGTGTACTTTTAAAGAATTGCAGCTGAAAACTAATGAATTTTACAACTTAATAGTTGAATTACTTTGTTACAAATTAATTTTTGTTTGAGATTTATCATTTTAGTTAAAAATGTATTTGTTTGTTTAAAAAATCGTCTTTTTAAATTTTTAATTAATTTTTAAATAAAAAATCATTCTTTTTTGGTTAAAACTTTATCATTTTCGTGTGAAATTTCTCTTTTTGGCTAAAAATGAATTATTTTGTTAAAAACTAATTTTTTAATCTGAAAATTCATTTATTCCATTTTTCATTGAAAATTTATCTCTTTAAGTATAAGATTCTTCTAGGTTATGGGGTAAAAATTCATATATTCTGTTGAAATTATGAATTGAATTTTTTCGGAGACAAATTTGCTGCAAATTTATAAAATTTCTGCAGTTCAATTGTCAACAGACGAATTTTCGGCAAAATAAACTGTTGCAAATCAACTATTCTAAGAAAAATTGCGAAAAAGCGATTCCGAATATAATATTTTTAAATAGCTGATTGAAAAATTATAACATTTTCATGTGAGAATCCATACACAGTTAACATTGAGTGTCACTGCAATCTTTCTCTAGTGTAATCTTCTTTTATTAATTATTAAACATAATAAAAACATTTTTTCCAATAACCGGCGCTGGTCAGCAAATCGAATTATAATCTGAAAAATCTGAAAAAAAATATTTAAAATTGGGGTTGTAAAATGGAATCTCGCTTTCCAACTTTAATAGATTCCCTAAAGGTGCTTCACACAAGTCGGATTTGCTGGGCCGCCTGTTTCAGCCGTAACAAAGTTATTTTCAATTAAAAAAAAATAAGAACATTTTCCGGAAAAAGCTCTGTCCAAAACGGTATTCAGATTATGTGGTAAAAATCTATTACGTTCAACAATTCATTCTTTTAGACGTATAGTGGATCAAGCGTAACCAACTCGCTTGACGCGCCTTAAGGGAGCAAAATTACAAGAGGTTTCTAATTTCGTCGTAATATATTAAAATATTGTACTATTTAGTATTGGAAAGTTACCTGGGAGTCAATACTCGAACTTTATAAAATATTATAAAACCCTAGATCACTATAAGTGAGGCACAAAGGAGCAATCCAGCAGCTCTCGAAAACCTAATGACACTAAAGGTCCTCACAAAAACATATCCGTATGTTCCCTGGAAGAAATATTTCAACACAATTCTCAAATCGGCGTTTGTAATTGGTGATGATGAAATAATAAAAGTAAGCGTGCCTTCCTTTTTCGCAAAATTAGGACCATTGTTGAAAAAAACTTCAAAAAGGGTTCTGGCTAATTACCTCATCTGGAAAGTACTTGAAATTCAAATGCAAGGTTCTTTCTCCAAGCAGGAATGCCTCGATATGACAACTGGATTTCTAGGTTTGAGTGCTGGTGCTCAGTATGCCAGTAAATACTTCTCATCAAAAGCAAAGAAAAGTGCAGAAGAAATAGCAGTCAATATTGAACAACAGTTCTCAAAAATGCTAAAAAAGGTGAGATTTTTTCATTAAATTATTTCTAAAGCTCACTTTTCGGGAAAAAAGGGAATCAAAAATCATAAAAACGGACATAAAAGAATAAATTTTTTGCGACTAGAGTATAGAATAGAAGATAATAAAAATAAAAAAAGAATTCATCTAGTGAGAAGGGCAAACAGGCTTTTAGGACTGTTCAAACACTTCGAAATAAAAAAATTTTACATTTTCGTCTATGATACATAAAAATGGTTTCATTCTTGCCTAAAAAGTAGGGTGGCGTGATAAAAAAAAAGTGTTTTCCCATTATATTGTGAGGTACCCGGGAAAAATTTGTAGTCTTTTTTTTCCCTTAAATTTGTCCATGTTAGGACGTGGCCCAACCCACATTTTTTGATTATTTAAATACTTTATATTTGCTTACATTTTTTTCTACTAAATCTTGAAAATTTTATATTTTCTGGAATGATTGTAAAAATTGTCACATGTAAAAATTGTCAGATTGTTTAAAGAATTTCTACTCGTTTAATTTTGTTTTCATGCTAAATCAAGAAAAGCTGGAACTTTTTATAACTAATTGCGTGCCTAATCAATTTTATAAATAATATATATTTTTTAAGCATAAAATTGTTTATTAAACCGTGAATAAACACGTTTTCTGACTTTTGATAGGAAAGGTGAAAAATATTGTAGTTTTTATTAAATTCTCGTACACTATGTCGGTCATTATATTATTGTAGGATTAATGGGGCAGTTAATTTAAATATTTATTATATACAAGCAAAATTGTGTAAGCATATTTAAAAAAACAAAAGTATCTCTTCCTTTCATATAAAAAGTCAGAAGTGAGCGATTTTCAATTGTTATTATGGGGTGGAAATTATTTCTTGAATATTTGTTAACAAAGGATTAATATTCAATTTCGAAAAAGTTAATAAGAAATAGATTTTTTTGCTTTTTTTTCAAAAATTAAGCTTTTCCCAAATGCGAGCCCACTTCAATTTTAAAATCCAGTATAAAGGTAAAAAAAACATTATTGTTTTAACTACTTTTAATTAATTATAATTATCTTGTCTTAGAATAATGCTAGAAAGTTGCGATTTTTTGCAAAATTTCCCAAATTTTTTCAACTTTTCAATTAGATTGAGGTGACAATTAATCAAAATTGACAAAAATAATCGTTTGAGCAATTTATTATTGTTTATAACTATCTTCTTCTAAAGAAATTCTAGAAAGTTGCGTTTTTTAACCTCACTTCTATAGTGATTTTTAAAAAAATAATAAATTAAAGTAGGAGGCTAATGTAAAAATGATAATTCCTATAAAGTCTAATGTGAAATAAAAGGTAAATGAATCATTTGTTATTTCATGAAGACGTGTACAATAGGAAGAGATTATTTAAAAAATGATTTTCTTTTATGTTTATTTATTCTTTTTGTATAACTAAAAAACCAAAGAAAAGTTGAAACTTTTAGAAAAAGCTGCGATTTGCTAGCATTACTATCATTGAAAATAGCTATAAACAATCGTAAATTGTTCAAACAAATTATTCGCTAACCTGTCTTAATTGTTACATTAAATGAATCTGTTTTATCATCAGTGGATGTTATCTTACCGACAGTACACAGTCTTAATCAGACTAGATGGAAAATAATTTTTTCCAATTAAAATTGAAATTATTTCTTGAAAAAAAGATCCTACTCCTTCTTCACTCCATTAGGTGTGAAGATGGATTCCTAATAGAGTGAAGAAGGAGTAGGATCTTTTTTTCAAGAAATAATGTTAATTTTAATTATTACATCACTATAACTCAAATGGTGACAAAAATTTTAAAATTTCGGAAAACCACAACATTCTATCATTGTTCCAAGAGAATATTATCATATAAATAATAAATTAATTCAGTAATTACTTTTGCTCACTTGGATTACTTATCACCGTATTCCAAGTGAAAAGTTTTTTTTCAACAACAAACAATTTTTTCATTTAAACATATGGGAGGGTTATTTGTTTAAGGTTGACTGGATGGACGAAAAAACAAGGATGAGTGCTTTGGCTAAACTTAAATCTATAAAAACCGTCGTTGGATATCCTGATGAAATTCTCCATGTGAAGACTGTCGACGAATATTACAGGACATTGGAAATAAATCCGACTGATTTATTTCAAGCCAATGCAAATCTTACCATGTTTAGGCTAGACCATTCTTTCAGTAATCTAAGGAAGACTATCGTAAAATCAGATTGGCCATGGGTATCTTGTGCATATCTTATAACTGATACACGCGCTGATTATGATGACCATTTAAACCAAATTTGTAGGTTTATTTTATTAATAGATTTTTGAAAAACTCTAGAATAGTTTTGATCGAAAATTCTTGGCATTTTAAAATAATTTTTCGAGACTTTATTTCATACAAAATTTTTTTCTGACACTACATCTGAAAAGAAAGACCTTGGATATTAATGGGCTCGCGTTAAGAGCTTTACTTTGTAGATGTGATTAAAGAGACTCCCGTCAATACTTGTTTAAATTTCGGAAAAAAATAGTTTAAAGTTTCTAGTACTTAATGACTAATAAATTTTTGATTTTTTTTAGTTAGAAGCTAGAAAAAGGAATTGATTAATTTGTTATCTTAGTAAAGTCATTGTTAGGGGTTTTCCTTTCGTTTGATCCATTAGCCATACAAAAGTCTTTACGTACTCATGAAATAATCATTTTTATTTTAGAAACCGTTTCGACTGGATTATAAAATCCTTTTTTATAAATTGAAACTATCAAATACTATGATTATAATAAAAAAAGTAAATATTACAGAAAACAATTACAATTTTAGGAATTTCTAGTTATGATAGTGTTTTTTTATTAAAATAGAAGTGGCCGGTGCCATAGAAGTTTTGTAGGATATCAAATTGTTTATTTATATACATAATATGAATTCCCATTTGATAGATGTCCCTGCTGGAATTCTACAAGACGTTTTCTTCGATCCGGATAGGCCTCAGTACCTGAACTACGGTGCGATTGGTGCGTTTGTCATTGGAAATAAACTCACTACTGGTTTTGATAACGAAGGTAGAAAATATGATCAAAATGGGAACCTTAGGGATTGGTGGTCACCAGGAACAACAAAAAAATTTCTTCAGAAAGCTGCTTGCATTACTCAGCAGTACGAAAAATATACAGCAAAAGATGGCGGCATCAAAGTATGTATATTGGAATTTCATATATATTCTGTCGTGCCATTAGATAAAGGATAACATTCTATTAAAACAAGGGAAAAAGTGTGAGTTTTCACGAAAATATGGTAATAATAAGGAGAAATAATTTCTCAAATTTTCATGTTAAGAAAATTAATCTATAACTACATAAAACCCGATTTTTCAACACCAAAAATTCAATTTTAATCCCAAGAGATGAATCTGAAAAATGTGCAATTTTAGGAAACTACTTCAACTCTCGAGCAAACAGTGACATCTAAAACCAAAAAGATTAATTTTAACTTCAAAAATATTATATTTTACCGCAAAGTGAATGTTCTGCCAAAAAATTTAACATGAATTGAAAAAAATTTATTTTTAACTAAATAGTTTAATTTTTCACCTTATTGTTGAATCCTTAATCAAACCATATTACGAGGGGTATTCAAATAGTAAGTTTTCCTGCTCTGGGAAAAAAGAAAAAGACAATTTTTAGGTTAAAGTAACTTTCTCAAACCTTGACAAACCTTATTTATAAAAATCCGTGCCGTGGCGTTGGACCAGTGATCCCAGATCTGAAACGAGATGCGGTCCAATACTATGACAGGGCTATGTCCGTGTGAATATAGTAGGAGACGCTGTAAATGACTGAGTTGCGCGCGCAACCCATTTTTCCTCTTCTGAATTTGAAAACTCGAAAATGCACGATGGCCGGTCGGAGCACTTCGTCGATTCTATTTATATATCTATCTGCTAACAGCTAACTGCTTTGAAATAAATTGAGGCGATTGGGATTTTAATATTTCCAGATTTCGATGCTGACGATTCTCATAATTTGAATAGATCGCGCGCCTCTTGATATGCGTATATTTTGAGGTTATGTTATTT